>NC_072422.2:35842500-36143750 GCF_028858775.2 Pan troglodytes
ACACCCAGCTGCCTGGCAGCCTCGCGGGACCTGGCGTCTTCAGTCCTTCTTGTCTCAGCCGCGCGTGTCATGTTCTTGTTGCCACCTCTCCGTGCCCCGTGAACCCCGCCCTCGCCAGTGCCAGCACTGGGCGCTTCCCCTTGTCTACGGCCGCCGTGCACCCCTCTCCGGAGGGCAGCGCATGTCCAGACTCGGTCGTGTTCGGGCCTGTTTCTCACTGATGCTTAAAATTCTGCCTCTGAGTCCCTCGTCAGAATCTCGCCTGGCAGAGACATTTCTCCCTCTGTGTCATGTCCTGTCATGGTGTTCACCGTGCCGGTAGCTGACCCTGAGTCCCGTGCTGGGGCGGTGCAGCGGTGCTCTCTTCCTTCAGGGAGTGTACGTGTGGCCCGTGAAAGAAACCTTGGCCGCGGCAGAGCCGGGCAGCGTCCCTCGTTTCCTTCCAGGAGGGCCGCTGTTTGGCCTTTCACCCTTCGGGCTGGGATCCCCTGGTATTCAGTTTGTGTGAAGTGTCTTTGCCTGTGGATATTCCACGGGGCTGTGTCCCGACTCACTTCCTTCCCTTGCTCCCTTAGGCCACCGGTGCCTGATGGAGACTGACTGAGTCTTCATTACTCTGACTTTACAGGAAGGGTTGAAACCGGGCGGTGGGACTTATATCCACCAACTTGGTCCCCCTGTGAGTTCTTTTGTGTTCCCTGGTAAGTTTTCACATAAGCCTGTCCGTGTATACTACTAACCCCAAAACAACAGGCCCTCGGTGCATGTGGATGGGGATTGCCGGACTCTGGGTGGGGATGGCGTGGACTCTGGGTCAACAGAGTCGTCTGGAGGAAATCGCAGTTTGTGAACTCAGCAGTGAGGTCCACCTCACCACATTGAGGTCGTCTTTGATTTCACCCAGCCGTGCCCTGCAGTTTGCTTTGTAGACACTGTGTGTGATTTTGGTTCCATTTTTTTGTAGTTTGATTTTTCATGCTCTTGATAGATGGCATTATTGAAGATTTTATTTTTAGTTGTTTGTTGCCAGTATATTGGAATAATTTATTTTTGCATATAGTCCTTGGATCCAGCAACTTTGCTGAAGATACTTATTAATTCCCGTATTTGGTAAGCGTTTGGATTGTCTACACAGTGTGTTGCTTGTGAATTATGATGGTCCTGCCTCTTCTTACCCGTCGTCGTATCTTTCAGTCTTTCCCTTGCCTGCTGCCCTGGCTCGGCTGTCCAGGCGGCCTTGGTGGTGACACTGTCCTCTTGTTCCCAGCACAGGGAGGAAGTGTTCGTGTGTCATCGCTGTCTGAGCAGCTGGGGTGTTTCGTAGAGGCCCTTTGTCTGAGCATTCAGGCTGCTGTCACGAAACACCATAGCCCGGGCAGCTCGTCACCAGCAAGACATTTACTGTTCACAGGTCTGCAGGCTGGAAGATCTCGGTGTGGCAGAGTGGTGCCTGGTTCATCGACGGCGCCTTCCCGCTGCGTCCTCACGGGGTGGAAGGGGTGAGGGAGAGCTCTCTGGGGTCCCTCAGAAGGGGACTCATCGCATTCATGAGGCCCCACCTCCCAACACCATCGCCTCGGGGGAGAGGATTTCAGCACGTGGATCTTGGGGACCCAGGCATTCAGGCCATAGCACCCTTTATGAGAAGAAGAGTGTCCCTCCTGATTCTGGTTTCCTGGTCTATTATCATTATTAGATATTCTTGTTCTATTATTGCCGAGTTGGACTTGCTACTGTGTGTTCTGTGTGGGATTTCTGCCTCTGCTCTCCAGTGATAACTGGCCTGTGACTTCCTGTGTCCCTGACCGCGTCCAGGCTGTGCCAGCCTCGGAACAGGCACTGGGAAACGCCCCTCGTTTTTCTTCTCCAGGGGAACGCATGTGTGATTTCTTCCTTCAATGTTTGGTCGACTCATGGGAGCAGCCTTTGGGGGCTGGAATTTTCTTGGTGGGACAGTTTTAAATTATGGACACAATTTCTTGCAGAAACAGCTCTTTCAGATTTTCTATTGTAGTTTATTTTTTGACTTGTTCATCAGGGAGTCTGTTTCAGCAGTCATCTGACTTATAGGCATAAAGTGATTCATGAGCATCCACTATCTGATGTTTGTAGGATCTGTAGTTACAGCTGACATGGCTAATCTGTGTTTGCTCTTTTTTTTTTTTTTTTTTTTGAGACAGAGTCTCTCTCTGTCACCCAGGCTGGAGTGCAGTGGTGTGATCTCGGCTCACTGCAACCTCCACCTCCCAGGATCAAGTGATTCTCCTGCCTCAGCCTCCCGAGTAGGTGGGATTACAGGCGCCTGCCACCATGCCAGGCTAATTTTTGTGTTTTTAGTAGAGACGAGGTTTCACCATGTTGGCCAGGCTGGTCTCGAACTCCTGACCTCAGGTGATCCACCCCCCTCAGCCTCCTAAAGTGCTGGGATTACAGGCATGAGCCACCGAGTCCAGCCAGGGTTAAGTAATTTTTAAGAAATCTTTCAAATCATCGAGTTTTGATTTTGTTGATTTTCTGCTACTATTTACTTTGCGTTCCATCTCTGGCATGTATTTGTTCCTTTGGGGTAGAAGTGTAGACGATCGATTTTAAACTTTCCTTCCTCACGCGTGTATTTAAGGCTGTGAACCTGCCATGGGTCGCTGCTGTAGGTGCGTCGCACACATTCCATGAGATGTTTCTGTCGACGTCCGATTCACCGCGTTGCCTGGCTGACGGGGCCATTTATTCCCGTACTTACTGGTTCTTAGTACATGCCGCTTGATTTCCAGACGCTGGGGATGCAGCCGCCTCTGGTTACAGTGCCCACGCGTGGTCTGTGGTCAGGGGAGACTGCGTGCCCGGCACTCCCACGCTCAGCTCTCATGACTGTTTGAAGGCTGAGCGAAAGCCACGTTGAGTTTGCAGACGCCCGGACAGGCCTCACTGAGCGTGCAGTGTCTTTCTGCAGCAGAGGGTGTCTGGGCGGCGTCGGTCAGGCGCGAGGTACGCAGCAGGAGCGCCGGCGTCCAGGCCCCGCTGACTGCCCACTCCTGCCCTCTCTGCCCCAGGCCTGCGGCTGCCCCCTCTACTGGAAGGGGCCGCTCTTCTATGGCGCCGGCGGGGAGCGCACGGGCTCCGTGTCCGTCCACAAGTTTGTCGCCATGTGGAGAAAGTGAGTCCTGGGCTGGGCAGGGGGCTGTGTCGGGAGGGCGGAGGCGTCCCCGGGTCCCTGTGGTGCCAGGACGGGTGCCCCCTGAGGCTGCCGCAGTGAGAGGAGAAACCCTTGTACGGGCACAGGCCTGGCCGTCGTGTGTGGCCACCTGCCACGCACCACGTGGAACACCACACACGTGTTCCACCCTGCGTCTGCGGGGTCGAAAGCCACCCCCCGTGAGGGTGGCGCCCAGTCATCCTGTCCTTCCAGAATCCTCCAGAACTGCCACGACGACGCGGCCAAGTTCGTCCATCTGCTCATGAGCCCCGGCTGCAACTACCTGGTGCAGGAGGACTTTGTCCCCTTCTTGCAGGTGAGAGCCCGCGTCTACACCACAGGCCTTATCCCTCATGGGAGGGCCGGCGTCTACACCACACGCCTCATCCCTCACGGGAGGGTCCGCGTCTACACCGCACACCTCATGGGAGGGCCCGCGTCTACACCACATGCCTCATCACTCACGGGAGGGCCCGCGTCTACACCGCATGCCTCATGGGAGGGCCGGCGTCTACACCACACGCCTCATCCCTCACGGGAGGGCCGGCGTCTACACCACACACCTCATGGGAGGGCCCGCGTCTACACCGCATGCCTCATGGGAGGGCCCGCATCTACACCACACGCCTCATCCCTCACGGGAGGGTCCGCGTCTACACCACATGCCTCATCCCTCACGGGAGGGCCGGCGTCTACACCGCACACCTCACGGGAGGGCCCGCGTCTACACCACATGCCTCATCACTCACGGGAGGGCCGGCGTCTACACCACATGCCTCATCCCTCATGGGAACGTCCGCGTCTACACCACACACCTCATCGCTCACGGGAGGGCCCACGTCTACACCACATGCCTCATCCCTCACGGGAGGGCCGGCGTCTACACTGCACACCTCACGGGAGGGCCGGCGTCTACACCACACACCTCACCGCTCACGGGAGGGCCGGCGTCTACACCACACACCTCATCGCTCACGGGAGGGCTGGCGTCTACACCACATGCCTCATCCCTCACGGGAGGGCCGGCGTCTACACCGCACACCTCACGGGAGGGCCGGTGTCTACACCACATGCCTCATCCCTCACGGGAGGGCCGGCGTCTACACCACATGCCTCATCCCTCACGGGAGGGCCAGCGTCTACACCACATGCCTTATCCCTCACGGGAGGGCCCGCGTCTACACGGCACGCCTCACGGGAGGGCCCGCATCTACACCACATGCCTCATCCCTCACGGGAGGGCCGGCGTCTACACCACATGCCTCATCCCTCACGGGAGGGCCGGCGTCTACACCGCACGCCTCATCCCTCATGGGAACGTCCGCGTCTACACCACACACCTCATCGCTCACGGGAGGGCCGGCGTCTACACCACATGCCTCATCCCTCACGGGAGGGCCCGCGTCTACACCGCACGCCTCACGGGAGGGCCGGCGTCTACACCATATGCCTCATCACTCACGGGAGGGCCCGCGTCTACACCATATGCCTTATCCCTCACGGGAGGGCCCGCATCTACACCACACACCTCATGGGAGGGCCCGCGTCTACACCGCACACCTCATCGCTCACGGGAGGGTCCGCGTCTGCAGCGTCCACACTGCACACCTCACGGGAGGGCCGGTGTCTACACCACGCGCCTCCTGTCTTCCCACCCGCAGGACGTGGTGAACACGCACCCGGGGCTGTCGTTCCTGAAGGAGGCGTCCGAGTTCCACTCGCGCTACATCACCACGGTGGGTCCCCAGCGGAGGGGCCGTCGGTTCCAGCGCGGGGCGCGGGTGTTTCTGCAGCGGCCGCCGCGGGGCTTCTGCGGACGGGGCGGGTGGGGCCCGGGGGTCCTGAGCTTCCGGAGGAGGCGGCCGCGCTCTGGGAGAGTCTCCACCCGCCCGGTAGCCCGGTGTTGGGGGGACTCTGGTTTTCCGGGGTGGCCGCGCCCCCTTCCCACCTGTCCTGGGCCCGTGTAGCTCCGGGGCGTCCCGGCCAGACCCTCCCCGCTTTCCGCGGCCTGGGGCGGCGCCTCCCGCAGGGCCCTTCCCGCTGCCCCCGCCTGTGCCCTGGCGGGCCCCGTGCGGCTGAGACCAAGGGCGCGCCCCTCTCCCGGCTCCCGGTCTCCGTGCGGGGCGAGGCTCCTGGGGGTCTGCACACCCACCGCACTGACGGCGCCCCCGCAGGTCATCCAGCGGATCTTCTACGCCGTGAACCGGTCCTGGTCCGGCAGGATCACCTGCGCCGAGCTGCGGAAGAGCTCCTTCCTGCAGGTGCGGAGCGGCCCCCTGCCCCCTGCCCCCTGCCCCCTGCCCCCTGCCCCCTGCCCCCTGCCTTGTCCCTACCCCTCCTACCTCCACTCCCTTCCCTTCCCCCTCCCTCCTCCCCCCTCCCTCCTCCCCCCTCCCTCCTCCCCCTCCCTCCTCCCCCCTCCCTCCTCCCCTCCCTCCCCCTCTCCCACCCCCACCCCCACCCCCACCTCCACCGCGCTCCCAGCCCACCCCCAGGCCTGTGAGCACTGGAACCCCGCCGCCTGCGGTTGGGGGTCCACGGTTGATCTAGGAGGCGGGTGGGGCCGTACTGGGCACCACCCTGAGGGGGAGCCGAGCCCTGACTCCCCCAGAGCTGCCCCCCACCCCCACACCCGTTTAGGGAGCCGCCCCCATGCTGGAGCTCCCCCCACCGCAGAGTTGCCCCCACTCGGAGCGCCCCCTTGCCCCAGCTGCCCAGTCCCCCCCACCCACGGAGCCGCCCCGACCCTCCCAGCCTTCCCTGCCCCGCCCGCAGCCAGGCGGACTTGGGGCGTCCCCGCAGAGGCCCCGCGCTCAGGCCGCCTGGGTCCCTTGGCAGAATGTGGCGCTGCTGGAGGAGGAGGAGGACATCAACCAGCTGACCGAATTCTTCTCGTACGAGCATTTCTACGTCATCTACTGCAAGTTCTGGGAGCTGGACACGGACCACGACCTGCTCATCGACGCGGACGACCTGGCGCGGCACAATGACCACGGTGCGCGGGGGCACAGGGGCGGGCGGGCCGCGCGGACACCGAGCACACCCTTCTCTCAGGGCCTGCGGGTCTGCAGCTGCCTCTCCTCCCGCACTCCCCGCTCTGTGTCTGCAGCTGCCTCTCCTCCCGCACTCCCCGCTCTGTGTCTGCAGCTGCCTCTCCTTCCCCACTCGCTGCCCGGTATCTGGGTCCCCGCGTACGCCTCTGCCCGAGGCCTCTGCCTGCCGGCGTCTACAGGGTCAGTGTGGGCCGCTGGTCCTGAAGCTCCTGGCCCGAGGGCCAGCAGCGCTGTGGGGCTTCCTTGTTAACACCCGAGCAAGGGCGGGCAGACCACACGCCTTCCCTCAGGAGCTCCAGGTTGCAGCCCCCAAGGCCTGGAGCAGTTTCCATCCAATCCCGGACTAGGTGGCGTCCCAGGCTTAGCGGTCGTTCAAATATTTCCGCGGGAGCCGGTGCCGCCCAGGTGTCCTCAAAGCAGCCACCGCCTCCCGGCCCCTCTAAGAGTCATCCACACTTGCAGGAACTCAAAGCGGCCTGTGGCCTGTAGGGCTTGAGTTTTCTAAAGGATTCTTTTAAGTGTGCTTTTTACCCCAAAAAACCATATGACCAAGACTGTTACCGAATTGCGGTGGCATCTGTTGTGTGTGGTCGACTCATATACGCCTGGTTCCCTGAACGTGAGCGGCACCCGTCTGCGTCTCCCGGGGCTGGTCCTGGGTCGCGTGGCCGCAGTAGATCCCTGCGTCGGACGCGCACCTGAGCAGACGTAGCATTCCCTGGATTTGTCCTGCGCTCAGTTCAGGGAGCCACCTGCGCCCTGGGCCCCTAACTAGCCACGAGGAGAGCACAGCTCCACAGCGCCGGCCCGTGTGGCCTGAGCCAGCACCTGCACAGCTGGGAATCGGCCCAGAACCAGGCGCTCACTGTCCCTGTGAACCCCCGGCCCGGCCCGGCCCCAGCTTTCCGCGTTCCTCTGGAGCCCACTCTCGGTCCCAGGGCAGGATGCCGTGTGCGGCCGGGCTGCGCTGTTTCTCACGCACTGCGGCCTGAAGCGGGGGGCGGCACCTTGGCTCGTGCGTCCCAGGGACACCGGTGACCGCAGGGATGGCCGCCCAGGCTGCGGGACCTTCTTGTGGCGGCCCGAGCTGACGGCGACGGTGCTTTCACTCCTGCCTCTCATTGGTGAGGTCTCCCTCCCGCCTCCCGTTGCTGAGGTCTCCCTCCCTCCTCCCGTTGCTGAGGTCTCCCTCCCTCCTCCCGTTGCTGAGCTCTCACTCCCGCCTCCGGTTGCTGAGCTCTCACTCCCGCCTCCCGTTGCTGAGGTCTCACTCCCGCCTCCCGTTGCTGAGGTCTCACTCCCGCCTCCCGTTGCTGAGGTCTCACTCCCGCCTCCCGTTGCTGAGGTCTCCCTCTCGCCTCTCCTTGGTGAGGTCTCCCTCCCGCCTCCCGTTGCTGAGGTCTCCCTCTCGCCTCTCCTTGGTGAGGTTTCCCTCCCGCCTCCCGTTGCTGAGGTCTCCCTCCCTCCTCCCGTTGCTGAGGTCTCACTCCCGCCTCTCCTTGGTGAGGTCTCCCTCCCGCCTCCCGTTGCTGAGCTCTCACTCCCGCCTCCGGTTGCTGAGCTCTCACTCCCGCCTCCGGTTGCTGAGCTCTCACTCCCGCCTCCCGTTGCTGAGGTCTCCCTCCCGCCTCCCGTTGCTGAGGTCTCACTCCCGCCTCTCCTTGGTGAGGTCTCCCTCCCGCCTCCCGTTGCTGAGGTCTCCCTCCCGCCTCCCGTTGCTGAGGTCTCACTCCCGCCTCTCGTTGCTGAGGTCTCACTCCCGCCTCCCGTTGCTGAGGTCTCACTCCCGCCTCCCGTTGCTGAGGTCTCACTCCCGCCTCCCGTTGGTGAGGTCTCACTCCCGCCTCCCGTTGCTGAGGTCTCACTCCCGCCTCTCCTTGGTGAGGTCTCCCTCCCGCCTCCCGTTGCTGAGGTCTCCCTCCCGCCTCCCGTTGCTGAGGTCTCCCTCCCGCCTCCCGTTGCTGAGGTCTCACTCCCGCCTCCCGTTGCTGAGGTCTCACTCCCGCCTCCCGTTGGTGAGGTCTCACTCCCGCCTCCCGTTGCTGAGGTCTCACTCCCGCCTCTCGTTGCTGAGGTCTCACTCCCGCCTCTCCTTGGTGAGGTCTCCCTCCCGCCTCCCGTTGCTGAGGTCTCCCTCCCGCCTCTCGTTGCTGAGGTCTCACTCCCGCCTCCCGTTGGTGAGGTCTCACTCCCGCCCCGTTGGTGAGGTTTCAGTCCCGCCCCGTTGGTGAGGTTTCACTCCCGCCCCGTTGGTGAGGTCTCACTCCCGCCTCCCGTTGGTGAGGTCTCCCTCCCGCCTCCCGTTGCTGAGGTCTCACTCCCGCCTCTCCTTGGTGAGGTCTCACTCCCGCCTCTCCTTGGTGAGGTCTCACTCCCGCCTCTCCTTGGTGAGGTCTCCCTCCCGCCTCCCGTTGGTGAGGTCTCACTCCCGCCTCCCGTTGGTGAGGTCTCACTCCCGCCTCCCGTTGCTGAGGTCTCACTCCCGCCTCTCCTTGGTGAGGTCTCCCTCCCGCCTCCCGTTGCTGAGGTCTCCCTCCCGCCTCCCGTTGCTGAGGTCTCCCTCCCGCCTCCCGTTGCTGAGGTCTCCCTCCCGCCTCCCGTTGCTGAGGTCTCACTCCCTCCTCCCGTTGCTGAGGTCTCCCTCTCGCCTCCCGTTGCTGAGGTCTCCCTCCCGCCTCCCGTTGCTGAGGTCTCACTCCCGCCTCTCGTTGCTGAGGTCTCACTCCCGCCTCTCCTTGGTGAGGTCTCCCTCCCGCCTCCCGTTGCTGAGGTCTCACTCCCGCCTCTCGTTGCTGAGGTCTCACTCCCGCCTCCCGTTGCTGAGGTCTCCCTCCCGCCTCCCGTTGCTGAGGTCTCACTCCCGCCTCTCGTTGCTGAGGTCTCACTCCCGCCTCTCCTTGGTGAGGTCTCCCTCCCGCCTCCCGTTGCTGAGGTCTCACTCCCGCCTCTCCTTGGTGAGGTCTCACTCCCGCCTCTCCTTGGTGAGGTCTCACTCCCGCCTCCCGTTGCTGAGGTCTCACTCCCGCCTCCCGTTGCTGAGGTCTCCCTCCCGCCTCTCGTTGCTGAGGTCTCCCTCCCGCCTCTCCTTGGTGAGGTCTCCCTCCCGCCTCCCGTTGCTGAGGTCTCACTCCCGCCTCTCGTTGCTGAGGTCTCACTCCCGCCTCCCGTTGCTGAGGTCTCACTCCCGCCTCCCGTTGCTGAGGTCTCACTCCCGCCTCTCCTTGGTGAGGTCTCCCTCCCGCCTCCCGTTGCTGAGGTCTCACTCCCGCCTCTCGTTGCTGAGGTCTCACTCCCGCCTCCCGTTGCTGAGGTCTCACTCCCGCCTCCCGTTGCTGAGGTCTCACTCCCGCCTCCCGTTGGTGAGGTCTCACTCCCGCCTCCCGTTGCTGAGGTCTCACTCCCGCCTCTCCTTGGTGAGGTCTCCCTCCCGCCTCCCGTTGCTGAGGTCTCCCTCCCGCCTCCCGTTGCTGAGGTCTCCCTCCCGCCTCCCGTTGCTGAGGTCTCCCTCCCGCCTCCCGTTGCTGAGGTCTCACTCCCGCCTCCCGTTGCTGAGGTCTCACTCCCGCCTCTCCTTGGTGAGGTCTCCCTCCCGCCTCCCGTTGCTGAGGTCTCACTCCCGCCTCCCGTTGCTGAGGTCTCACTCCCGCCTCCCGTTGCTGAGGTCTCACTCCCGCCTCCCGTTGGTGAGGTCTCACTCCCGCCTCCCGTTGCTGAGGTCTCACTCCCGCCTCTCGTTGCTGAGGTCTCACTCCCGCCTCTCCTTGGTGAGGTCTCCCTCCCGCCTCCCGTTGCTGAGGTCTCCCTCCCGCCTCTCGTTGCTGAGGTCTCACTCCCGCCTCCCGTTGGTGAGGTCTCACTCCCGCCCCGTTGGTGAGGTCTCACTCCCGCCCCGTTGGTGAGGTCTCACTCCCGCCTCCCGTTGGTGAGGTCTCCCTCCCGCCTCCCGTTGCTGAGGTCTCACTCCCGCCTCTCCTTGGTGAGGTCTCACTCCCGCCTCTCCTTGGTGAGGTCTCACTCCCGCCTCTCCTTGGTGAGGTCTCCCTCCCGCCTCCCGTTGGTGAGGTCTCACTCCCGCCTCCCGTTGGTGAGGTCTCACTCCCGCCTCCCGTTGCTGAGGTCTCACTCCCGCCTCTCGTTGCTGAGGTCTCACTCCCGCCCCGTTGGTGAGGTTTCAGTCCCGCCCCGTTGGTGAGGTTTCACTCCCGCCCCGTTGGTGAGGTCTCACTCCCGCCTCCCGTTGGTGAGGTCTCCCTCCCGCCTCCCGTTGCTGAGGTCTCCCTCCCGCCTCCCGTTGCTGAGGTCTCACTCCCGCCTCCCGTTGCTGAGGTCTCACTCCCGCCTCTCCTTGGTGAGGTCTCCCTCCCGCCTCCCGTTGCTGAGGTCTCCCTCCCGCCTCCCGTTGCTGAGGTCTCCCTCCCGCCTCTCCTTGGTGAGGTCTCCCTCCCGCCTCCCGTTGCTGAGGTCTCACTCCCGCCTCTCGTTGCTGAGGTCTCACTCCCGCCTCCCGTTGCTGAGGTCTCACTCCCGCCTCCCGTTGCTGAGGTCTCACTCCCGCCTCTCGTTGCTGAGGTCTCACTCCCGCCTCCCGTTGCTGAGGTCTCACTCCCGCCTCCCGTTGCTGAGGTCTCACTCCCGCCTCCCGTTGGTGAGGTCTCACTCCCGCCTCCCGTTGCTGAGGTCTCACTCCCGCCTCTCCTTGGTGAGGTCTCCCTCCCGCCTCCCGTTGCTGAGGTCTCCCTCCCGCCTCCCGTTGCTGAGGTCTCCCTCCCGCCTCCCGTTGCTGAGGTCTCCCTCCCGCCTCCCGTTGCTGAGGTCTCACTCCCGCCTCCCGTTGCTGAGGTCTCACTCCCGCCTCTCCTTGGTGAGGTCTCCCTCCCGCCTCCCGTTGCTGAGGTCTCACTCCCGCCTCCCGTTGCTGAGGTCTCACTCCCGCCTCCCGTTGCTGAGGTCTCACTCCCGCCTCCCGTTGGTGAGGTCTCACTCCCGCCTCCCGTTGCTGAGGTCTCACTCCCGCCTCTCGTTGCTGAGGTCTCACTCCCGCCTCTCCTTGGTGAGGTCTCCCTCCCGCCTCCCGTTGCTGAGGTCTCCCTCCCGCCTCTCGTTGTTGAGGTCTCACTCCCGCCTCCCGTTGGTGAGGTCTCACTCCCGCCCCGTTAGTGAGGTTTCAGTCCCGCCCCGTTGGTGAGGTCTCACTCCCGCCCCGTTGGTGAGGTCTCACTCCCGCCCCGTTGGTGAGGTCTCACTCCCGCCTCCCGTTGGTGAGGTCTCCCTCCCGCCTCCCGTTGCTGAGGTCTCACTCCCGCCTCTCCTTGGTGAGGTCTCACTCCCGCCTCTCCTTGGTGAGGTCTCACTCCCGCCTCTCCTTGGTGAGGTCTCCCTCCCGCCTCCCGTTGGTGAGGTCTCACTCCCGCCTCCCGTTGGTGAGGTCTCACTCCCGCCTCCCGTTGCTGAGGTCTCACTCCCGCCTCTCGTTGCTGAGGTCTCACTCCCGCCCCGTTGGTGAGGTTTCAGTCCCGCCCCGTTGGTGAGGTCTCACTCCCGCCCCGTTGGTGAGGTCTCACTCCCGCCCCGTTGGTGAGGTCTCACTCCCGCCTCCCGTTGCTGAGGTCTCCCTCCCGCCTCCCGTTGCTGAGGTCTCCCTCCCGCCTCTCCTTGGTGAGGTCTCCCTCCCGCCTCCCGTTGCTGAGGTCTCACTCCCGCCTCTCGTTGCTGAGGTCTCACTCCCGCCTCCCGTTGCTGAGGTCTCACTCCCGCCTCCCGTTGCTGAGGTCTCACTCCCGCCTCTCCTTGGTGAGGTCTCCCTCCCGCCTCCCGTTGCTGAGGTCTCACTCCCGCCTCTCGTTGCTGAGGTCTCACTCCCGCCTCCCGTTGCTGAGGTCTCACTCCCGCCTCCCGTTGCTGAGGTCTCACTCCCGCCTCCCGTTGGTGAGGTCTCACTCCCGCCTCCCGTTGCTGAGGTCTCACTCCCGCCTCTCCTTGGTGAGGTCTCCCTCCCGCCTCCCGTTGCTGAGGTCTCCCTCCCGCCTCCCGTTGCTGAGGTCTCCCTCCCGCCTCCCGTTGCTGAGGTCTCACTCCCGCCTCTCGTTGCTGAGGTCTCACTCCCGCCTCTCCTTGGTGAGGTCTCCCTCCCGCCTCCCGTTGCTGAGGTCTCACTCCCGCCTCTCGTTGCTGAGGTCTCACTCCCGCCTCCCGTTGATGAGGTCTCACTCCCGCCCCGTTGGTGAGGTTCCACTCCCACCTCCTGTTGGTGAGGTCTCCCTCCCGCCCCGTTGGTGAGGTTTCAGTCCCGCCCCGTTGGTGAGGTTTCACTCCCGCCCCGTTGCTGAGGTCTCACTCCCGCCTCTCGTTGCTGAGGTCTCACTCCCGCCTCCCGTTGGTGAGGTCTCACTCCCGCCCCGTTGGTGAGGTTCCACTCCCACCTCCTGTTGGTGAGGTCTCCCTCCCGCCCCGTTGGTGAGGTTTCAGTCCCGCCCCGTTGGTGAGGTTTCACTCCCGCCCCGTTGGTGAGGTCTCCCTCCCGCCTCCCGTTGCTGAGGTCTCACTCCCGCCTCTCCTTGGTGAGGTCTCACTCCCGCCTCTCCTTGGTGAGGTCTCACTCCCGCCTCTCCTTGGTGAGGTCTCCCTCCCGCCTCCCGTTGGTGAGGTCTCACTCCCGCCTCCCGTTGGTGAGGTCTCACTCCCGCCTCCCGTTGCTGAGGTCTCACTCCCGCCTCTCCTTGGTGAGGTCTCCCTCCCGCCTCCCGTTGCTGAGATCTCCCTCCCGCCTCCCGTTGCTGAGGTCTCCCTCCCGCCTCTCCTTGGTGAGGTCTCCCTCCCGCCTCCCGTTGCTGAGGTCTCACTCCCGCCTCTCCTTGGTGAGGTCTCACTCCCGCCTCTCCTTGGTGAGGTCTCACTCCCGCCTCTCCTTGGTGAGGTCTCCCTCCCGCCTCCCGTTGGTGAGGTCTCACTCCCGCCTCCCGTTGGTGAGGTCTCACTCCCGCCTCCCGTTGCTGAGGTCTCACTCCCGCCTCTCCTTGGTGAGGTCTCCCTCCCGCCTCCCGTTGCTGAGGTCTCCCTCCCGCCTCCCGTTGCTGAGGTCTCCCTCCCGCCTCTCCTTGGTGAGGTCTCCCTCCCGCCTCCCGTTGCTGAGGTCTCACTCCCGCCTCTCGTTGCTGAGGTCTCACTCCCGCCTCCCGTTGCTGAGGTCTCACTCCCGCCTCCCGTTGCTGAGGTCTCACTCCCGCCTCTCCTTGGTGAGGTCTCCCTCCCGCCTCCCGTTGCTGAGGTCTCACTCCCGCCTCTCGTTGCTGAGGTCTCACTCCCGCCTCCCGTTGCTGAGGTCTCACTCCCGCCTCCCGTTGCTGAGGTCTCACTCCCGCCTCCCGTTGGTGAGGTCTCACTCCCGCCTCCCGTTGCTGAGGTCTCACTCCCGCCTCTCCTTGGTGAGGTCTCCCTCCCGCCTCCCGTTGCTGAGGTCTCCCTCCCGCCTCCCGTTGCTGAGGTCTCCCTCCCGCCTCCCGTTGCTGAGGTCTCACTCCCGCCTCTCGTTGCTGAGGTCTCACTCCCGCCTCTCCTTGGTGAGGTCTCCCTCCCGCCTCCCGTTGCTGAGGTCTCACTCCCGCCTCTCGTTGCTGAGGTCTCACTCCCGCCTCCCGTTGATGAGGTCTCACTCCCGCCCCGTTGGTGAGGTTCCACTCCCACCTCCTGTTGGTGAGGTCTCCCTCCCGCCCCGTTGGTGAGGTTTCAGTCCCGCCCCGTTGGTGAGGTTTCACTCCCGCCCCGTTGCTGAGGTCTCACTCCCGCCTCTCGTTGCTGAGGTCTCACTCCCGCCTCCCGTTGGTGAGGTCTCACTCCCGCCCCGTTTGTGAGGTTCCACTCCCACCTCCTGTTGGTGAGGTCTCCCTCCCGCCCCGTTGGTGAGGTTTCAGTCCCGCCCCGTTGGTGAGGTTTCACTCCCGCCCCGTTGGTGAGGTCTCCCTCCCGCCTCCCGTTGCTGAGGTCTCACTCCCGCCTCTCCTTGGTGAGGTCTCACTCCCGCCTCTCCTTGGTGAGGTCTCACTCCCGCCTCTCCTTGGTGAGGTCTCCCTCCCGCCTCCCGTTGGTGAGGTCTCACTCCCGCCTCCCGTTGGTGAGGTCTCACTCCCGCCTCCCGTTGCTGAGGTCTCACTCCCGCCTCTCCTTGGTGAGGTCTCCCTCCCGCCTCTCCTTGGTGAGGTCTCCCTCCCGCCTCCCGTTGCTGAGGTCTCCCTCCCGCCTCCCGTTGCTGAGGTCTCCCTCCCGCCTCCCGTTGCTGAGGTCTCCCTCCCGCCTCCCGTTGCTGAGGTCTCCCTCCCGCCTCCCGTTGGTGAGGTCTCCCTCCCTCCTCCCGTTGCTGAGGTCTCCCTCCCTCCTCCCGTTGCTGAGCTCTCACTCCCGCCTCCGGTTGCTGAGCTCTCACTCCCGCCTCCCGTTGCTGAGGTCTCCCTCCCGCCTCCCGTTGCTGAGGTCTCACTCCCGCCTCCCGTTGCTGAGGTCTCACTCCCGCCTCCCGTTGCTGAGGTCTCCCTCTCGCCTCTCCTTGGTGAGGTCTCCCTCCCGCCTCCCGTTGCTGAGGTCTCCCTCTCGCCTCTCCTTGGTGAGGTCTCCCTCCCGCCTCCCGTTGCTGAGGTCTCCCTCCCTCCTCCCGTTGCTGAGGTCTCACTCCCGCCTCTCCTTGGTGAGGTCTCCCTCCCGCCTCCCGTTGCTGAGGTCTCCCTCTCGCCTCTCCTTGGTGAGGTCTCCCTCCCGCCTCCCGTTGGCGAGGTCTCACTCCCGCCTCCCGTTGCTGAGGTCTCACTCCCGCCTCTCCTTGGTGAGGTCTCCCTCCCGCCCCGTTGCTGAGGTCTCACTCCCGCCTCCCGTTGCTGAGGTCTCACTCCCGCCTCCCCTTGGTGAGGTCTCCCTCCCGCCTCCCGTTGCTGAGGTCTCACTCCCGCCTCTCCTTGGTGAGGTCTCCCTCCCGCCTCCCGTTGCTGAGGTCTCACTCCCGCCTCCCGTTGCTGAGGTCTCACTCCCGCCTCCCGTTGGCGAGGTCTCACTCCCGCCTCTCCTTGGTGAGGTCTCACTCCCGCCTCTCCTTGGTGAGGTCTCACTCCCGCCTCCCGTTGCTGAGGTCTCCCTCCCGCCTCCCGTTGGCGAGGTCTCACTCCCGCCTCTCCTTGGTGAGGTCTCACTCCCGCCTCTCCTTGGTGAGGTCTCACTCCCGCCTCCCGTTGCTGAGGTCTCACTCCCGCCTCTCCTTGGTGAGGTCTCCCTCCCGCCTCCCGTTGCTGAGGTCTCACTCCCGCCTCCCGTTGCTGAGGTCTCACTCCCGCCTCCGGTTGCTGAGCTCTCACTCCCGCCTCCCGTTGCTGAGGTCTCCCTCCCGCCTCCCGTTGCTGAGGTCTCACTCCCGCCTCCCGTTGCTGAGGTCTCACTCCCGCCTCCCGTTGCTGAGGTCTCCCTCTCGCCTCTCCTTGGTGAGGTCTCCCTCCCGCCTCCCGTTGCTGAGGTCTCCCTCTCGCCTCTCCTTGGTGAGGTCTCCCTCCCGCCTCCCGTTGCTGAGGTCTCCCTCCCTCCTCCCGTTGCTGAGGTCTCACTCCCGCCTCTCCTTGGTGAGGTCTCCCTCCCTCCTCCCGTTGCTGAGGTCTCCCTCCCTCCTCCCGTTGCTGAGCTCTCCCTCCCGCCTCCCGTTGCCGAGGTCTCACTCCCGCCTCCCGTTGCCGAGGTCTCACTCCCGCCTCCCGTTGCTGAGGTCTCACTCCCGCCTCCCGTTGCTGAGCTCTCACTCCCGCCTCCCGTTGCTGAGGTCTCACTCCCGCCTCCCGTTGCTGAGGTCTCCCTCCCGCCTCCCGTTGGCGAGGTCTCACTCCCGCCTCCCGTTGCTGAGGTCTCACTCCCGCCTCCCGTTGCTGAGGTCTCCCTCCCGCCTCCCGTTGGCGAGGTCTCACTCCCGCCTCCCGTTGCTGAGGTCTCACTCCCGCCTCTCCTTGGTGAGGTCTCCCTCCCGCCCCGTTGCTGAGGTCTCACTCCCGCCTCCCGTTGCTGAGGTCTCACTCCCGCCTCCCCTTGGTGAGGTCTCCCTCCCGCCTCCCGTTGGCGAGGTCTCACTCCCGCCTCCCGTTGCTGAGGTCTCACTCCCGCCTCCCGTTGCTGAGGTCTCACTCCCGCCTCTCCTTGGTGAGGTCTCCCTCCCGCCTCCCGTTGCTGAGGTCTCCCTCCCGCCTCCCGTTGCTGAGGTCTCCCTCCCGCCTCTCGTTGCTGAGGTCTCACTCCCGCCTCCCGTTGCTGAGGTCTCACTCCCGCCTCCCGTTGCTGAGGTCTCCCTCCCGCCTCCCGTTGGCGAGGTCTCACTCCCGCCTCCCGTTGCTGAGGTCTCACTCCCGCCTCTCCTTGGTGAGGTCTCACTCCCGCCTCTCCTTGGTGAGGTCTCACTCCCGCCTCCCGTTGGTGAGGTCTCACTCCCGCCTCCCCTTGGTGAGGTCTCCCTCCCGCCTCCCGTTGGCGAGGTCTCACTCCCGCCTCCCGTTGCTGAGGTCTCACTCCCGCCTCCCGTTGCTGAGGTCTCACTCCCGCCTCTCCTTGGTGAGGTCTCCCTCCCGCCTCCCGTTGCTGAGGTCTCACTCCCGCCTCCCGTTGCTGAGGTCTCACTCCCGCCTCCCGTTGCTGAGGTCTCACTCCCGCCTCCCGTTGCTGAGGTCTCCCTCCCGCCTCCCGTTGGCGAGGTCTCACTCCCGCCTCCCGTTGCTGAGGTCTCACTCCCGCCTCTCCTTGGTGAGGTCTCACTCCCGCCTCTCCTTGGTGAGGTCTCACTCCCGCCTCCCGTTGGTGAGGTCTCACTCCCGCCTCCCGTTGGTGAGGTCTCACTCCCGCCTCCCGTTGCTGAGGTCTCACTCCCGCCTCCCGTTGCTGAGGTCTCCCTCCCGCCTCCCGTTGCTGAGGTCTCACTCCCGCCTCCCGTTGCTGAGGTCTCCCTCTCGCCTCCCGTTGCTGAGGTCTCCCTCCCGCCTCCCGTTGCTGAGGTCTCACTCCCGCCTCTCGTTGCTGAGGTCTCACTCCCGCCTCTCCTTGGTGAGGTCTCCCTCCCGCCTCCCGTTGCTGAGGTCTCACTCCCGCCTCTCGTTGCTGAGGTCTCACTCCCGCCTCCCGTTGCTGAGGTCTCCCTCCCGCCTCCCGTTGCTGAGGTCTCACTCCCGCCTCTCGTTGCTGAGGTCTCACTCCCGCCTCCCGTTGCTGAGGTCTCACTCCCGCCTCCCGTTGCTGAGGTCTCACTCCCGCCTCTCCTTGGTGAGGTCTCCCTCCCGCCTCCCGTTGCTGAGGTCTCCCTCCCGCCTCCCGTTGCTGAGGTCTCACTCCCGCCTCCCGTTGCTGAGGTCTCACTCCCGCCTCCCGTTGCTGAGGTCTCACTCCCGCCTCCCGTTGCTGAGGTCTCCCTCCCGCCTCCCGTTGCTGAGGTCTCACTCCCGCCTCCCGTTGCTGAGGTCTCACTCCCGCCTCCCGTTGCTGAGGTCTCACTCCCGCCTCCCGTTGCTGAGGTCTCACTCCCGCCTCCCGTTGCTGAGGTCTCACTCCCGCCTCCCGTTGCTGAGGTCTCACTCCCGCCTCTCCTTGGTGAGGTCTCCCTCCCGCCTCCCGTTGCTGAGGTCTCCCTCCCGCCTCTCGTTGCTGAGGTCTCACTCCCGCCTCCCGTTGGTGAGGTCTCACTCCCGCCCCGTTGGTGAGGTTTCAGTCCCACCCCGTTGGTGAGGTCTCACTCCCGCCCCGTTGGTGAGGTCTCACTCCCGCCTCCCGTTGGTGAGGTCTCCCTCCCGCCTCCCGTTGCTGAGGTCTCACTCCCGCCTCTCCTTGGTGAGGTCTCACTCCCGCCTCTCCTTGGTGAGGTCTCACTCCCGCCTCTCCTTGGTGAGGTCTCACTCCCGCCTCTCCTTGGTGAGGTCTCCCTCCCGCCTCCCGTTGGTGAGGTCTCACTCCCGCCTCCCGTTGGTGAGGTCTCACTCCCGCCTCTCGTTGCTGAGGTCTCACTCCCGCCCCGTTGGTGAGGTTTCACTCCCGCCCCGTTGGTGAGGTTTCACTCCCGCCTCCCGTTGGTGAGGTCTCCCTCCCGCCTCCCGTTGCTGAGGTCTCCCTCCCGCCTCCCGTTGCTGAGGTCTCACTCCCGCCTCCCGTTGCTGAGGTCTCACTCCCGCCTCTCCTTGGTGAGGTCTCCCTCCCGCCTCCCGTTGCTGAGGTCTCCCTCCCGCCTCCCGTTGCTGAGGTCTCCCTCCCGCCTCTCCTTGGTGAGGTCTCCCTCCCGCCTCCCGTTGCTGAGGTCTCACTCCCGCCTCTCGTTGCTGAGGTCTCACTCCCGCCTCCCGTTGCTGAGGTCTCACTCCCGCCTCCCGTTGCTGAGGTCTCACTCCCGCCTCTCCTTGGTGAGGTCTCCCTCCCGCCTCCCGTTGCTGAGGTCTCACTCCCGCCTCCCGTTGCTGAGGTCTCACTCCCGCCTCCCGTTGCTGAGGTCTCACTCCCGCCTCCCGTTGGTGAGGTCTCCCTCCCGCCTCCCGTTGGTGAGGTCTCACTCCCGCCTCCCGTTGCTGAGGTCTCACTCCCGCCTCTCCTTGGTGAGGTCTCCCTCCCGCCTCCCGTTGCTGAGGTCTCCCTCCCGCCTCCCGTTGCTGAGGTCTCCCTCCCGCCTCTCCTTGGTGAGGTCTCCCTCCCGCCTCCCGTTGCTGAGGTCTCACTCCCGCCTCTCCTTGGTGAGGTCTCCCTCCCGCCTCTCGTTGCTGAGGTCTCACTCCCGCCTCCCGTTGCTGAGGTCTCACTCCCGCCTCCCGTTGCTGAGGTCTCACTCCCGCCTCTCCTTGGTGAGGTCTCCCTCCCGCCTCCCGTTGCTGAGGTCTCCCTCCCGCCTCCCGTTGCTGAGGTCTCACTCCCGCCTCCCGTTGCTGAGGTCTCACTCCCGCCTCCCGTTGCTGAGGTCTCACTCCCGCCTCCCGTTGCTGAGGTCTCACTCCCGCCTCCCGTTGGTGAGGTCTCACTCCCGCCTCCCGTTGCTGAGGTCTCACTCCCGCCTCTCCTTGGTGAGGTCTCCCTCCCGCCTCCCGTTGCTGAGGTCTCCCTCCCGCCTCCCGTTGCTGAGGTCTCCCTCCCGCCTCCCGTTGCTGAGGTCTCACTCCCGCCTCCCGTTGCTGAGGTCTCACTCCCGCCTCCCGTTGGTGAGGTCTCACTCCCGCCTCCCGTTGCTGAGGTCTCACTCCCGCCTCTCGTTGCTGAGGTCTCACTCCCGCCTCTCCTTGGTGAGGTCTCCCTCCCGCCTCCCGTTGCTGAGGTCTCCCTCCCGCCTCCCGTTGCTGAGGTCTCACTCCCGCCTCCCGTTGGTGAGGTCTCACTCCCGCCCCGTTGGTGAGGTTTCAGTCCCGCCCCGTTGGTGAGGTTTCACTCCCGCCCCGTTGGTGAGGTCTCACTCCCGCCTCCCGTTGGTGAGGTCTCCCTCCCGCCTCCCGTTGCTGAGGTCTCACTCCCGCCTCTCCTTGGTGAGGTCTCACTCCCGCCTCTCCTTGGTGAGGTCTCACTCCCGCCTCTCCTTGGTGAGGTCTCCCTCCCGCCTCCCGTTGGTGAGGTCTCACTCCCGCCTCCCGTTGGTGAGGTCTCACTCCCGCCTCCCGTTGCTGAGGTCTCACTCCCGCCTCTCCTTGGTGAGGTCTCCCTCCCGCCTCCCGTTGCTGAGGTCTCCCTCCCGCCTCCCGTTGCTGAGGTCTCACTCCCGCCTCCCGTTGCTGAGGTCTCACTCCCGCCTCCCGTTGGTGAGGTCTCCCTCCCGCCTCCCGTTGCTGAGGTCTCACTCCCGCCTCTCCTTGGTGAGGTCTCACTCCCGCCTCTCCTTGGTGTGGTCTCACTCCCGCCTCTCCTTGGTGAGGTCTCCCTCCCGCCTCCCGTTGGTGAGGTCTGACTCCCGCCTCCCGTTGGTGAGGTCTCACTCCCGCCTCCCGTTGGTGAGGTCTCACTCCCGCCTCCCGTTGCTGAGGTCTCACTCCCGCCTCTCCTTGGTGAGGTCTCCCTCCCGCCTCCCGTTGCTGAGGTCTCCCTCCCGCCTCCCGTTGCTGAGGTCTCCCTCCCGCCTCCCGTTGCTGAGGTCTCACTCCCGCCTCCCGTTGCTGAGGTCTCACTCCCGCCTCCCGTTGCTGAGGTCTCACTCCCGCCTCCCGTTGGTGAGGTCTCACTCCCGCCTCCCGTTGCTGAGGTCTCACTCCCGCCTCTCCTTGGTGAGGTCTCCCTCCCGCCTCCCGTTGCTGAGGTCTCCCTCCCGCCTCCCGTTGCTGAGGTCTCCCTCCCGCCTCCCGTTGCTGAGGTCTCACTCCCGCCTCCCGTTGCTGAGGTCTCACTCCCGCCTCCCGTTGGTGAGGTCTCACTCCCGCCTCCCGTTGCTGAGGTCTCACTCCCGCCTCTCGTTGCTGAGGTCTCACTCCCGCCTCTCCTTGGTGAGGTCTCCCTCCCGCCTCCCGTTGCTGATGTCTCCCTCCCGCCTCTCGTTGCTGAGGTCTCACTCCCGCCTCCCGTTGGTGAGGTCTCACTCCCGCCCCGTTGGTGAGGTTTCAGTCCCGCCCCGTTGGTGAGGTTTCACTCCCGCCTCTCCTTGGTGAGGTCTCACTCCCGCCTCTCCTTGGTGAGGTCTCACTCCCGCCTCTCCTTGGTGAGGTCTCCCTCCCGCCTCCCGTTGGTGAGGTCTCACTCCCGCCTCCCGTTGGTGAGGTCTCACTCCCGCCTCCCGTTGCTGAGGTCTCACTCCCGCCTCTCCTTGGTGAGGTCTCCCTCCCGCCTCCCGTTGCTGAGGTCTCCCTCCCGCCTCCCGTTGCTGAGGTCTCACTCCCGCCTCCCGTTGCTGAGGTCTCACTCCCGCCTCCCGTTGCTGAGGTCTCACTCCCGCCTCTCCTTGGTGAGGTCTCACTCCCGCCTCTCCTTGGTGTGGTCTCACTCCCGCCTCTCCTTGGTGAGGTCTCCCTCCCGCCTCCCGTTGGTGAGGTCTCACTCCCGCCTCCCGTTGGTGAGGTCTCACTCCCGCCTCCCGTTGCTGAGGTCTCACTCCCGCCTCTCCTTGGTGAGGTCTCCCTCCCGCCTCCCGTTGCTGAGGTCTCCCTCCCGCCTCCCGTTGCTGAGGTCTCCCTCCCGCCTCCCGTTGCTGAGGTCTCACTCCCGCCTCCCGTTGCTGAGGTCTCCCTCTCGCCTCCCGTTGCTGAGGTCTCCCTCCCGCCTCCCGTTGCTGAGGTCTCACTCCCGCCTCTCGTTGCTGAGGTCTCACTCCCGCCTCTCCTTGGTGAGGTCTCCCTCCCGCCTCCCGTTGCTGAGGTCTCACTCCCGCCTCTCGTTGCTGAGGTCTCACTCCCGCCTCCCGTTGCTGAGGTCTCCGTCCCGCCTCCCGTTGCTGAGGTCTCACTCCCGCCTCTCCTTGGTGAGGTCTCACTCCCGCCTCTCCTTGGTGAGGTCTCACTCCCGCCTCCCGTTGCTGAGGTCTCACTCCCGCCTCCCGTTGCTGAGGTCTCCCTCCCGCCTCCCGTTGGTGAGGTCTCACTCCCGCCTCCCGTTGCTGAGGTCTCACTCCCGCCTCTCCTTGGTGAGGTCTCCCTCCCGCCTCCCGTTGCTGAGGTCTCACTCCCGCCTCCCGTTGCTGAGGTCTCCCTCCCGCCTCCCGTTGCTGAGGTCTCACTCCCGCCTCTCCTTGGTGAGGTCTCACTCCCGCCTCCCGTTGCTGAGGTCTCACTCCCGCCTCTCGTTGCTGAGGTCTCCCTCCCGCCTCCCGTTGCTGAGGTCTCACTCCCGCCTCCCGTTGCTGAGGTCTCACTCCCGCCTCCCGTTGCTGAGGTCTCACTCCCGCCTCTCCTTGGTGAGGTCTCACTCCCGCCTCCCGTTGCTGAGGTCTCACTCCCGCCTCTCGTTGCTGAGGTCTCCCTCCCGCCTCCCGTTGCTGAGGTCTCACTCCCGCCTCCCGTTGCTGAGGTCTCACTCCCGCCTCTCCTTGGTGAGGTCTCCCTCCCGCCTCCCGTTGCTGAGGTCTCCCTCCCGCCTCCCGTTGCTGAGGTCTCCCTCCCGCCTCTCCTTGGTGAGGTCTCCCTCCCGCCTCCCGTTGCTGAGGTCTCACTCCCGCCTCTCGTTGCTGAGGTCTCACTCCCGCCTCCCGTTGCTGAGGTCTCACTCCCGCCTCCCGTTGCTGATGTCTCACTCCCGCCTCTCCTTGGTGAGGTCTCCCTCCCGCCTCCCGTTGCTGAGGTCTCACTCCCGCCTCTCGTTGCTGAGGTCTCACTCCCGCCTCCCGTTGCTGAGGTCTCACTCCCGCCTCCCGTTGCTGAGGTCTCACTCCCGCCTCCCGTTGGTGAGGTCTCACTCCCGCCTCCCGTTGCTGAGGTCTCACTCCCGCCTCTCCTTGGTGAGGTCTCCCTCCCGCCTCCCGTTGCTGAGGTCTCCCTCCCGCCTCCCGTTGCTGAGGTCTCCCTCCCGCCTCCCGTTGCTGAGGTCTCCCTCCCGCCTCCCGTTGCTGAGGTCTCACTCCCGCCTCTCGTTGCTGAGGTCTCACTCCCGCCTCTCCTTGGTGAGGTCTCCCTCCCGCCTCCCGTTGCTGAGGTCTCACTCCCGCCTCCCGTTGCTGAGGTCTCACTCCCGCCTCTCCTTGGTGAGGTCTCCCTCCCGCCTCCCGTTGCTGAGGTCTCACTCCCGCCTCCCGTTGCTGAGGTCTCACTCCCGCCTCCCGTTGCTGAGGTCTCACTCCCGCCTCCCGTTGCTGAGGTCTCACTCCCGCCTCCCGTTGCTGAGGTCTCACTCCCGCCTCTCCTTGGTGAGGTCTCCCTCCCGCCTCCCGTTGCTGAGGTCTCCCTCCCGCCTCTCGTTGCTGAGGTCTCACTCCCGCCTCCCGTTGGTGAGGTCTCACTCCCGCCCCGTTGGTGAGGTTTCAGTCCCGCCCCGTTGGTGAGGTCTCACTCCCGCCCCGTTGGTGAGGTCTCCCTCCCGCCTCCCGTTGGTGAGGTCTCCCTCCCGCCTCCCGTTGCTGAGGTCTCACTCCCGCCTCTCCTTGGTGAGGTCTCACTCCCGCCTCTCCTTGGTGAGGTCTCACTCCCGCCTCTCCTTGGTGAGGTCTCACTCCCGCCTCTCCTTGGTGAGGTCTCCCTCCCGCCTCCCGTTGGTGAGGTCTCACTCCCGCCTCCCGTTTGTGAGGTCTCACTCCCGCCTCCCGTTGCTGAGGTCTCACTCCCGCCTCTCGTTGCTGAGGTCTCACTCCCGCCCCGTTGGTGAGGTTTCAGTCCCGCCCCGTTGGTGAGGTTTCACTCCCGCCCCGTTGGTGAGGTCTCACTCCCGCCTCCCGTTGGTGAGGTCTCCCTCCCGCCTCCCGTTGCTGAGGTCTCCCTCCCGCCTCCCGTTGCTGAGGTCTCACTCCCGCCTCCCGTTGCTGAGGTCTCACTCCCGCCTCTCCTTGGTGAGGTCTCCCTCCCGCCTCCCGTTGCTGAGGTCTCCCTCCCGCCTCCCGTTGCTGAGGTCTCCCTCCCGCCTCTCCTTGGTGAGGTCTCCCTCCCGCCTCCCGTTGCTGAGGTCTCACTCCCGCCTCTCGTTGCTGAGGTCTCACTCCCGCCTCCCGTTGCTGAGGTCTCACTCCCGCCTCCCGTTGCTGAGGTCTCACTCCCGCCTCTCCTTGGTGAGGTCTCCCTCCCGCCTCCCGTTGCTGAGGTCTCATTCCCGCCTCTCGTTGCTGAGGTCTCACTCCCGCCTCCCGTTGCTGAGGTCTCACTCCCGCCTCCCGTTGCTGAGGTCTCACTCCCGCCTCCCGTTGGTGAGGTCTCACTCCCGCCTCCCGTTGCTGAGGTCTCACTCCCGCCTCTCCTTGGTGAGGTCTCCCTCCCGCCTCCCGTTGCTGAGGTCTCCCTCCCGCCTCCCGTTGCTGAGGTCTCCCTCCCGCCTCCCGTTGCTGAGGTCTCACTCCCGCCTCCCGTTGCTGAGGTCTCACTCCCGCCTCCCGTTGGTGAGGTCTCACTCCCGCCTCCCGTTGCTGAGGTCTCACTCCCGCCTCTCGTTGCTGAGGTCTCACTCCCGCCTCTCCTTGGTGAGGTCTCCTTCCCGCCTCCCGTTGCTGAGGTCTCCCTCCCGCCTCTCGTTGCTGAGGTCTCACTCCCGCCTCCCGTTGGTGAGGTCTCACTCCCGCCGCGTTGGTGAGGTTTCAGTCCCGCCCCGTTGGTGAGGTTTCACTCCCGCCCCGTTGGTGAGGTCTCCCTCCCGCCTCCCGTTGGTGAGGTCTCCCTCCCGCCTCCCGTTGCTGAGGTCTCACTCCCGCCTCTCGTTGCTGAGGTCTCACTCCCGCCTCACGTTGGTGAGGTCTCACTCCCGCCCCGTTGGTGAGGTTTCAGTCCCGCCCCGTTGGTGAGGTTTCACTCCCGCCCCGTTGGTGAGGTCTCCCTCCCGCCTCCCGTTGGTGAG
The DNA here is from genome assembly GCF_028858775.2 of Pan troglodytes. Taxonomy (NCBI): domain Eukaryota; kingdom Metazoa; phylum Chordata; class Mammalia; order Primates; family Hominidae; genus Pan; species Pan troglodytes. The sequence goes on from NC_072422.2 coordinate 35,867,152, forward strand.
GTCTCCCTCCCGCCTCCCGTTGCTGAGGTCTCACTCCCGCCTCTCCTTGGTGAGGTCTCACTCCCGCCTCTCCTTGGTGAGGTCTCCCTCCCGCCTCCCATTGGTGAGGTCTCACTCCCGCCTCCCGTTGGTGAGGTCTCACTCCCGCCTCCCGTTGCTGAGGTCTCACTCCCGCCTCTCCTTGGTGAGGTCTCCCTCCCGCCTCCCGTTGCTGAGGTCTCCCTCCCGCCTCCCGTTGCTGAGGTCTCCCTCCCGCCTCCCGTTGCTGAGGTCTCACTCCCGCCTCCCGTTGGTGAGGTCTCACTCCCGCCCCGTTGGTGAGGTTCCACTCCCACCTCCTGTTGGTGAGGTCTCCCTCCCGCCCCGTTGGTGAGGTTTCAGTCCCGCCCCGTTGGTGAGGTCTCACTCCCGCCTCCCGTTGGTGAGGTCTCACTCCCGCCCCGTTAGTGAGGTCTCCTTCCCGCCCCGTTGGTGAGGTTTCAGTCCCGCCCCGTTGGTGAGGTTTCACTCCCGCCCCGTTAGTGAGGTCTCACTCCCGCCTCCCGTTGGTGAGGTCTCACTCCCGCCTCTCCTTGGTGAGGTCTCCCTCCCGCCTCCCGTTGCTGAGGTCTCACTCCCGCCTCCCGTTGCTGAGGTCTCACTCCCGCCTCTCCTTGGTGAGGTCTCCCTCCCGCCTCCCGTTGCTGAGGTCTCCCTCCCGCCTCCCGTTGCTGAGGTCTCCCTCCCGCCTCCCGTTGCTGAGGTCTCCCTCCCGCCTCCCGTTGCTGAGGTCTCACTCCCGCCTCTCCTTGGTGAGGTCTCCCTCCCGCCTCCCGTTGCTGAGGTCTCACTCCCGCCTCCCGTTGCTGAGGTCTCACTCCCGCCTCTCCTTGGTGAGGTCTCCCTCCCGCCTCCCGTTGCTGAGGTCTCACTCCCGCCTCTCGTTGCTGAGGTCTCACTCCCGCCTCTCCTTGGTGAGGTCTCCCTCCCGCCTCCCGTTGCTGAGGTCTCACTCCCGCCTCTCGTTGCTGAGGTCTCACTCCCGCCTCCCGTTGGTGAGGTCTCACTCCCGCCCCGTTGGTGAGGTTCCACTCCCACCTCCTGTTGGTGAGGTCTCCCTCCCGCCCCGTTGGTGAGGTTTCAGTCCCGCCCCGTTGGTGAGGTTTCACTCCCGCCCCGTTGGTGAGGTCTCACTCCCGCCTCCCGTTGGTGAGGTCTCACTCCCGCCCCGTTAGTGAGGTCTCCCTCCGGCCCCGTTGGTGAGGTTTCAGTCCCGCCCCGTTGGTGAGGTTTCACTCCCGCCCCGTTAGTGAGGTCTCACTCCCGCCTCCCGTTGGTGAGGTCTCACTCCCGCCTCTCCTTGGTGAGGTCTCCCTCCCGCCTCCCGTTGCTGAGGTCTCACTCCCGCCTCCCGTTGCTGAGGTCTCACTCCCGCCTCTCCTTGGTGAGGTCTCCCTCCCGCCTCCCGTTGCTGAGGTCTCACTCCCGCCTCTCGTTGCTGAGGTCTCACTCCCGCCTCTCCTTGGTGAGGTCTCCCTCCCGCCTCCCGTTGCTGAGGTCTCACTCCCGCCTCTCGTTGCTGAGGTCTCACTCCCGCCTCCCGTTGGTGAGGTCTCACTCCCGCCCCGTTGGTGAGGTTCCACTCCCACCTCCTGTTGGTGAGGTCTCCCTCCCGCCCCGTTGGTGAGGTTTCAGTCCCGCCCCGTTGGTGAGGTTTCACTCCCGCCCCGTTGGTGAGGTCTCACTCCCGCCTCCCGTTGCTGAGGTCTCACTCCCGCCTCCCGTTGCTGAGGTCTCACTCCCGCCTCCCGTTGGTGAGGTCTCACTCCCGCCTCCCGTTGCTGAGGTCTCACTCCCGCCTCTCCTTGGTGAGGTCTCCCTCCCGCCTCCCGTTGCTGAGGTCTCCCTCCCGCCTCCCGTTGCTGAGGTCTCCCTCCCGCCTCCCGTTGCTGAGGTCTCACTCCCGCCTCCCGTTGCTGAGGTCTCACTCCCGCCTCCCGTTGGTGAGGTCTCACTCCCGCCTCCCGTTGCTGAGGTCTCACTCCCGCCTCTCGTTGCTGAGGTCTCACTCCCGCCTCTCCTTGGTGAGGTCTCCTTCCCGCCTCCCGTTGCTGAGGTCTCCCTCCCGCCTCTCGTTGCTGAGGTCTCACTCCCGCCTCCCGTTGGTGAGGTCTCACTCCCGCCGCGTTGGTGAGGTTTCAGTCCCGCCCCGTTGGTGAGGTTTCACTCCCGCCCCGTTGGTGAGGTCTCCCTCCCGCCTCCCGTTGGTGAGGTCTCCCTCCCGCCTCCCGTTGCTGAGGTCTCACTCCCGCCTCTCGTTGCTGAGGTCTCACTCCCGCCTCACGTTGGTGAGGTCTCACTCCCGCCCCGTTGGTGAGGTTTCAGTCCCGCCCCGTTGGTGAGGTTTCACTCCCGCCCCGTTGGTGAGGTCTCCCTCCCGCCTCCCGTTGGTGAGGTCTCCCTCCCGCCTCCCGTTGCTGAGGTCTCACTCCCGCCTCTCCTTGGTGAGGTCTCACTCCCGCCTCTCCTTGGTGAGGTCTCACTCCCGCCTCTCCTTGGTGAGGTCTCCCTCCCGCCTCCCGTTGGTGAGGTCTCACTCCCGCCTCCCGTTGGTGAGGTCTCACTCCCGCCTCCCGTTGCTGAGGTCTCACTCCCGCCTCTCCTTGGTGAGGTCTCCCTCCCGCCTCCCGTTGCTGAGGTCTCCCTCCCGCCTCCCGTTGCTGAGGTCTCCCTCCCGCCTCCCGTTGCTGAGGTCTCCCTCCCGCCTCCCGTTGCTGAGGTCTCACTCCCGCCTCCCGTTGGTGAGGTCTCACTCCCGCCCCGTTGGTGAGGTTCCACTCCCACCTCCTGTTGGTGAGGTCTCCCTCCCGCCCCGTTGGTGAGGTTTCAGTCCCGCCCCGTTGGTGAGGTCTCACTCCCGCCTCCCGTTGGTGAGGTCTCACTCCCGCCCCGTTAGTGAGGTCTCCTTCCCGCCCCGTTGGTGAGGTTTCAGTCCCGCCCCGTTGGTGAGGTTTCACTCCCGCCCCGTTAGTGAGGTCTCACTCCCGCCTCCCGTTGGTGAGGTCTCACTCCCGCCTCTCCTTGGTGAGGTCTCCCTCCCGCCTCCCGTTGCTGAGGTCTCACTCCCGCCTCCCGTTGCTGAGGTCTCACTCCCGCCTCTCCTTGGTGAGGTCTCCCTCCCGCCTCCCGTTGCTGAGGTCTCCCTCCCGCCTCCCGTTGCTGAGGTCTCCCTCCCGCCTCCCGTTGCTGAGGTCTCCCTCCCGCCTCCCGTTGCTGAGGTCTCACTCCCGCCTCTCCTTGGTGAGGTCTCCCTCCCGCCTCCCGTTGCTGAGGTCTCACTCCCGCCTCCCGTTGCTGAGGTCTCACTCCCGCCTCTCCTTGGTGAGGTCTCCCTCCCGCCTCCCGTTGCTGAGGTCTCACTCCCGCCTCTCGTTGCTGAGGTCTCACTCCCGCCTCTCCTTGGTGAGGTCTCCCTCCCGCCTCCCGTTGCTGAGGTCTCACTCCCGCCTCTCGTTGCTGAGGTCTCACTCCCGCCTCCCGTTGGTGAGGTCTCACTCCCGCCCCGTTGGTGAGGTTCCACTCCCACCTCCTGTTGGTGAGGTCTCCCTCCCGCCCCGTTGGTGAGGTTTCAGTCCCGCCCCGTTGGTGAGGTTTCACTCCCGCCCCGTTGGTGAGGTCTCACTCCCGCCTCCCGTTGGTGAGGTCTCACTCCCGCCCCGTTAGTGAGGTCTCCCTCCGGCCCCGTTGGTGAGGTTTCAGTCCCGCCCCGTTGGTGAGGTTTCACTCCCGCCCCGTTAGTGAGGTCTCACTCCCGCCTCCCGTTGGTGAGGTCTCACTCCCGCCTCTCCTTGGTGAGGTCTCCCTCCCGCCTCCCGTTGCTGAGGTCTCACTCCCGCCTCCCGTTGCTGAGGTCTCACTCCCGCCTCTCCTTGGTGAGGTCTCCCTCCCGCCTCCCGTTGCTGAGGTCTCACTCCCGCCTCTCGTTGCTGAGGTCTCACTCCCGCCTCTCCTTGGTGAGGTCTCCCTCCCGCCTCCCGTTGCTGAGGTCTCACTCCCGCCTCTCGTTGCTGAGGTCTCACTCCCGCCTCCCGTTGGTGAGGTCTCACTCCCGCCCCGTTGGTGAGGTTCCACTCCCACCTCCTGTTGGTGAGGTCTCCCTCCCGCCCCGTTGGTGAGGTTTCAGTCCCGCCCCGTTGGTGAGGTTTCACTCCCGCCCCGTTGGTGAGGTCTCACTCCCGCCTCCCGTTGGTGAGGTCTCACTCCCGCCCCGTTAGTGAGGTCTCCCTCCCGCCCCGTTGGTGAGGTTTCAGTCCCGCCCCGTTGGTGAGGTTTCACTCCTGCCCCGTTAGTGAGGTCTCACTCCCGCCTCCCGTTGGTGAGGTCTCACTCCCGCCCCGTTAGTGAGGTCTCACTCCCGCCCCGTTGGTGAACCTTTGTTTGAAACGTGTTTGTTTCCGTGATCACACTGGAGGTCTCTCTCTCCGTCTAAAAGCTGAACCTTTGAGGCCTGAATATTCTGCTCTTTGCAAGTCGGTCTTGGAGCCGCGGTCACCTTTGCACTCTGTGGATTTCATGCTGGACTTGGCTGTGCTCGACGGGAAAGCGTGGTGGGCCCCTAGGATGGGCCGTGCAGGGGCATTGGGGCCCCGGGGCTCTCCCAGACCCAGGCGTCCTCTCAGCTTTTCGGTCCCCACCGCATCCAGTCTCGGCTCTGGGGGGTGGTGACGTCGGGGCCGAGGCACGGTGCGGGCTGCCCATCAACCGCATTCCTTTCCAGCCATTTCTACCAAGATGATAGACAGGATCTTCTCAGGAGCAGTCACACGGTACGTACCGCTCAGGCGCCTGACGGCAGCCATTGCCCCTGCAAGGACCCCGGTCCCCCTCCTCATCGTTGCCTGACATGAGCTTTTTGTGTCCCGACAGCGAGTGGTTGTCACCCCAGGCCCTGGCGAGGGGGGCACGTGTCTCTGTCACGTGAATCCCTAGTTGGGGGGGGGGTGGCACAAGACTGTCACGCGAGGTCTGAGGAAGGGTGTGGCCCAGGCCCCAGGTCGGGGGTTCTTGTCGGGCGCTGGGCCTGAGTGAGCAGTAACGAAGGTGCACTCCTGACCCCGCCTGGATCTGGGGAAAACCCTCTGGCCACGGGGCCTCCACCTCCTCCCCGGAGGGGCAGGAGGAGGGGCAGGAGGAGGGCAGGAGGAGGGCCGGGCCCGGGGGGCTCCCCTCACCGAGGCGCGTGGACAGGGGCTCCTTTCCTGTGAAGCTCTCCCTGACATGCATTTTCGTCTCTCCATCCTGGCTTTGGATCTAGAGGCAGAAAAGTGCAGAAGGAAGGGAAGATCAGCTATGCCGACTTTGTCTGGTTTTTGATCTCTGAGGAAGACAAAAAAACACCGACCAGGTGGGTTCCTGCTGCGGCATGCGTTTGTCCCAGTGGAGGGGCCGGGAGCCGCCCATGTGACATGTGTCCCCAGGCGGATGCCTGCATGTCCGGTGGGGGCTGCATGGCACAGGGGGACGCGTGCACGCCTGGTGGGGGCTGCACAGCACAGGGGGACGCGTGCACGCCCGGTGGGGGGCTGCCCCAGGGGCTGCAGGTCACGGGCTGGGAGGGCCCAGGGCAGGGGCTGACAGAGCTCGCCGTGCCGCAGCATCGAGTACTGGTTCCGCTGCATGGACCTGGACGGGGACGGCGCCCTGTCCATGTTCGAGCTCGAGTACTTCTACGAGGAGCAGTGCCGAAGGCTGGACAGCATGGCCATCGAGGCCCTGCCCTTCCAGGACTGCCTCTGCCAGATGCTGGACCTGGTCAAGCCGAGGACTGAAGGTGATGCCCCGTGAGGGCACGGCCCAGGGTGAGGGGACGGACGGGCGAGAGGACGGCCCAGGGAGAGGGGACAGACGGGAGGGAGGACGGCCCAGGGTGAGGGGACGGACGGGCGAGGGGACGGCCCAGGGAGAGGGGACGGACAGGAGGGGGGACGGCCCAGGGTGAGGGGACGGACGGGAGGGGGGACGGACGGGAGGGGGGACGGCCTAGGGTGACGGGACGGACGGGATGGGGGACGGCCCACGGTGAGGGGACGGACGGGAGGGAGGACGGACCAGGGTGAGGGGACGTCCCTGTGAGGCGCTGTCCCTGCTGCGGGGGGACACTGGGAAAGGGCCGCTCCTTCTGAGTTTGTGAGGAGGGCCAGCACCACAGGTGCCTAGTCTCACAGTGCAAGAACCTCCTATTCGGGGCATCGACACCCCCCGAGGGGTGACCTGGAGAACCTAGGGCCGGAGCTCACTGGGGACGTTGGCACTGGGCTGAGGGAGCAGTTGCCACGTTCGTGCTGATGCCGCACAAGGCGGTCCTCCCCTCTCACCCCCCCATCTCCTCCCCTCTCACCCACCCCCGTCTCCTCCCCTCTCACCCACCCCCGTCTCCTCCCCTCTCACCCACCCCCGTCTCCTCCCCTCTCACCCACCCCCGTCTCCTCCCCTCTCACCCACCCCCGTCTCCTCCCCTCTCACCCACCCCCGTCTCCTCCCCTCTCACCCACCCCCGTCTCCTCCCCTCTCACCCACCCCCGTCTCCTCCCCTCTCACCCACCCCCGTCTCCTCCCCTCACCCCTCTCACCCACCCCCGTCTCCTCCCCTCTCACCCACCCCCGTCTCCTCCCCTCTCACCCACCCCCGTCTCCTCCCCTCTCACCCACCCCCGTCTCCTCCCCTCTCACCCACCCCCGTCTCCTCCCCTCTCACCCACCCCCGTCTCCTCCCCTCTCACCCACCCCCGTCTCCTCCCCTCTCACCCACCCCCGTCTCCTCCCCTCTCACCCCCCCGTCTCCTCCCCTCTCACCCCCCCGTCTCCTCCCCTCTCACCCCCCCGTCTCCTCCCCTCTCACCCCCCCCCGTCTCCTCCCCTCTCACCCCCCCGTCTCCTCCCCTCTCACCCCCCCGTCTCCTCCCCTCTCACCCCCCCCGTCTCCTCCCCTCTCACCCCCCCGTCTCCTCCCCTCTCACCCCCCCGTCTCCTCCCCTCTCACCCCCCAGTCTCCTCCCCTCTCACCCCCCAGTCTCCTCCCCTCTCACCCCCCAGTCTCCTCCCCTCTCACCCCCCACCCTCCTCCCCTCTCACCCCCCACCCCCCAGTCTCCTCCCCTCTCACCCCCCACCCCCCGGCTCCTCCCCTCTCACCCCCCACCCCCCGGCTCCTCCCCTCTCACCCCCCACCCCCCAGCTCCTCCCCTCTCACCCCCCACCCCCCGGCTCCTCCCCTCTCACCCCCCCCCGGCTCCTCCCCTCTCACCCCCCCCGGCTCCTCCCCTCTCACTCCCCCCGGCTCCTCCCCTCACCCCTGTTCCCCCCACACCATTGCCCCAGCTCCTCCCACACCATCGCCCCAGCTCCTCCCACACCATCGCCCCAGCTCCTCCCACCCACCCCCGTGCCCTCTAAGGCAAAGGGGAGCCCCACCATCCACGCCGCCTGGCTTCCTTCTGCATCTCAGAATCCAGCTCTGGGACTTTAACTTTGGAAATGGCTCTGAGGCCCGGGCACCGCCCTGCAGCCCTGCCCCTCCCTGGCCATGGGGCTCCTCCTGCTGCTCAGTGTCCCCGGGACACCCTCTGGCCTCCGCCTGCACGGGGAGCTCCGTTCTCTGTAATTTCAGATCCAGGAGCACCCCTGCTGGCCGCGCCTCCCTGCGCCATGTCCCAGTCCACGCGTCCTTGGGGCACCGGTGCCCCTCGTCGCCTCCGCATCACGGCCTCCCACGCCTCCGTCCCCACCCAGAACCGGGACACTCGCGTGTCCGCCTTTCACGTCAAACATGTGACGTGAGAGCCCGGAGCTTCGTGCCGCGTCCTTAAGCACGTGTGACAGGACGCGCGCACCCCACACCCAGGCCCCGAAGGTGAGACCGGGCTCACGCGCCTTGGACGCACTCCCCTCCCCGCAGGGAAGATCACGCTGCAGGACCTGAAGCGCTGCAAGCTGGCCAACGTCTTCTTCGACACCTTCTTCAACATCGAGAAGTACCTCGACCACGAGCAGAAAGAGCAGATCTCCCTGCTCAGGGTGAGTGCGGCGGGCACGCGGGCCGGGCCGCGCCACGCCGTGTATGTAACCCGTGTGCTTCCTCCAGGACGGTGACGGCGGCGGCCCCGAGCTCTCGGACTGGGAGAAGTACGCGGCCGAGGAGTACGACATCCTAGTGGCCGAGGACACCGCGGGAGAGCCCTGGGAGGACGGGTGAGTGGGGGGACGGGTGAGTGTGGGGGACGGGTGAGTGTGGGGGACGGGTGAGTGTGGGGGACGGGTGAGTGTGGGGGACGGGTGAGTGTGGGGACGGGTGAGTGTGGGGACGGGTGAGTGTGGGGACGGGTGAGTGTGGGGGACGGGTGAGTGTGGGGGACGGGTGAGTGTGGGGGACGGGTGAGTGTGCAGCCGGGGGATGCGGGGCCAGTCAGGTGGGGTGCACGGACACAGAGGGGCGGGGTGAGACCTGACACGGGGCCGGTGAGGTAAGGACAGCCGATGACAGGGCCGGGCCTCGGTGCAGTCTGCCCGTCATTCCCCGCGTGGGGTTCTGTGATCCTGGGCGTGAGGCTTTGCACATCAGGCCCAGCACGGGGAAGCCGAGTCGAGACATGTTTTGCCGACGACGTCTGTCCTTATCCCACGGCTGGCACCTGCTGGGCAGGCTGCAGGGCCCGTGGCCATTCCAGCCCCCGCTTCGGCCTTCCAGCCTCGGAGGCTCCGAGAGGCCCTGGGCTGGTTGCTTTGTCACGGAGCGTGAGGGTTCTTTGTGTCTTCAGGATACAAACCCTTTATTTGCGACGTGTTCGCCTTTTTCCCAGTTTGTGACGTGTGTTTTCACCCCCTCTTCACGTGGTGTTTCAGAGATGTTCTGAATTTGGAGGAGGAGACACTGACTGGTTATTTTTACAGCAGTGTTTCTGGTGTCATATCTAAGAATTCATTTCTGAATCCAAAGCCACAAAGATTTTCCTCTGCGATGTTTTGCGTTTTGGTCTGAGGTCCGCTTGAGTAACCTTCCCTGTGGGGTGTGAAGCTCGGATTGAGGTTCCCCTTGTGGTATGTGGGTGTCCGGGTGTCCGACTGTCCCAGCATCAGCTTTGCAGGCCGCAGCGTTGCCTCGGCGTCGTGACTGTGCCGTGTGCGGGCTCCGTTCCGGAACCTTTCTCCGTCCCACTGCTGCACGCGTCTGTCCGTTCCCGCGGCAGAGCTGGCTGCGGTGAGAAGCCTCCGACTTGGACGCTGTGTGGAACTGTCGGGGCCATTCTGGTGTTGGGCTGCCTGTGTGTGAATCTTAGACTCAGCCCGTCCTTGCTGTGCCGTCCTGTGGGAACGTGTGTTGGACTCTGACGTGGTGGCGAGCGCTGGTCCCGTGACCACGTGGACTGTGGCCCCCACCGGCCTCCCGTGGTGCACGCTGGAGCGATGTGGTCACTTTTGCCATCCTGTGCTGAGCTTCTCAGTTCTGCTTCTGTCCCGTGCTACGTTGGCTATTCTGGTTTCTTTGCCTTTGAAAACACATAAGAATAAGCTCCTTCTGGCCGGGCGCGGTGCCTCACGCCTGTCATCCCAGCACTTTGGGAGGCCGAGGCGGGTGGATCACGAGGTCAGGAGATCGAGACCATCCTGGCCAACATGGTGAAACCCCGTCTCTACTAAACAAAAAAAAATTAGCCAGGCGTGGTGGTGGGCGCCTGTAGTCCCAGCTACTCGGGAGGCTGAGGCAGGAGAATGGCGTGAATCTGGGAGGTGGAGCTTGCAGTGAGCCGAGATCGCGCCACCACACTCCAGCCTGGGTGACAGAGCGAGACTCCGTCTCAAAAAAAAAAAGCCAGGGATGGTGGCACACGTCTGTAATCCCAGCTACTCGGGAGGTGGAGGTTGCAGTGAGCCAAGATCGCGCCACTGCACTCCAGCCTGGGCAATGAGAGCGAAACTCCATTTCCAAAACAAAAACAAAAACAAAAAATCTGAACGTTTGAGTGAGATCTCGCCCAGTGAATGGATCCCTGTGGGCCCAGCTGCCGTCTTCATAGCCGCGGGAGGCCCAGTCCACGGGCGCCGTCCGTGTCTCTCGGCAGGATTTTTGTAGCTTTCCGTGTACGCTTGATGAGAATGTTGTGAGACTTCTGAGTGTTTCCTGACGTTTTCCTGTCGTCAACGGTGCTTTTAAGGTTCCCGTTTCCAGTTGTTTGTTGGTAGCATATAGAATTTATTGACCTTGTGTTTTGCACCTTCATGAAACGCACTTACTGGATCTCAAAGCTCTGTCGGTTCTTTGGGGTTTTCTGTGTGGACAGGCCATGTCTGTCAGTGGGTCCGTCTCTCGTCTTCCTTTTCACCTCTCTGTGTACGTTACTTTCTTTTCACCTCTCTGTGTACGTTACTGTCTTTTCACTCCTCTGTGTACGTTACTTCCTTTTCACCTCTGTGTACGTTACTTCCTTTTCACCCCTCTGTGTACGTTACTTCCTTTTCACTCCTCTGTGTATGTTACTTCCTTTTCACCCCTCTGTGTACGTTACTTCCTTTCTCTTGCCCGCTGCACGGCCTGGAACCCGCAGGGAGATGTGGTGGATGTCAGGGCAGACCACGGCCAGCCTTGAGTGAGCCCTGCTGGTTTGTGTGCCGTCCTCGTTCCCAGTCCTGGGGGACGTCTCCCCTCACGCAGTGGTAAGCACACTCATTGGCGGGGATCTTCTCCCTGTTCCTGGTCTGCGGGGGCTTTCTCACAGTGAGGGCCGAATTTCTCAGATGCTTTCGCTCCGTGGTTCCTCTGTGTGTCCATACAGTGAGTTACACCGAGTCATTTTCAGCCAGCCTCGTGTTCCCAGGATAGATCTCGCCGAGTCATATGTTATCCTCACATATTACTGGATTCTCTTTGCAGAGATTATCTGGAGTATTTTATTATTTTTTTTGAGACAGGGTCTTGCTCTGTCACCCAGGCTAGAGGCCGGTGGCGTGATGTCAGCTCACTGCAGCCTCAACCTCCTGGGCTCAAGTGGTCCCCCACCCTCGGCCCCCTGAGCACCTGGGACTACAGGACTGTGCCTCCACGCCCAGCTAATTTTTCGGTTTTTTAGAGACAGAGTCTTGCCATGTTGCCCGGGCTGGTCTCAAACTCCGGGGCTCACGTGATCCTCCCACCTCGGCCTCCCAAAGTGCTGGGATTGCAGGCGTGAGTCACCGCGCCCGGCCAGCGGCTTTTCTCGGTCTGGCTTTGGTATCAGAGTAATGCTGGCTCATGGAATGGGGGGCAGTATTCTCTCCCTTAGTTTCTGGAAGAGTTTGTATAGAGGACCTGTTACTTCTTCCCTAAATGTCTGGTAGAATTCACCAGTGACCCCGAGTGGGCCTGGTTTTCTTTGTTTGTTTTTGTTTTTTTGAGATGGAGTCTCACTCTGTCATCCAGGCTGGAGTTCAATGGCGCAATCTTGGCTCACTGCAACCTCCGCCTCCTGGGTTCAAGCAATGCTCCTGCCTCAGCCTCCCGAGTAGCTGGGATTACTGGCATGCGCCACCACGCCTGGCTAATTTTTGTATTTTTAGTAGAGATGCAGTTTCTCCATGTTGGCCAGGCTGGTCTCGAACTCCCGACCTCAGGTGATCCACCCGCCTCGGCCTCCCACAGTGCTGGGATTACAGGCACACGCCACCACACCAGGATAATTTTTGTATTTTTAGTAGAGACGGGGTTTCCCCAGCGTGGCCAGGCTGGTCTCGAACTCCCGACCTCAGGTGATCCTCCCGCCTCGGCCTCTCACAGTGCCGGGGCCTGGGTTTTTATTGTTTACAGTAAACCACGTTTCGAGTGTGCTGCTTGGTGAGCTTTGACATACGTCCGTATCCACAGAGCCGTGACCACCATCAGGATAACACGTGTCTCCGTCTCCTCCTGCCCCCAGAACTGTAGGTAGGCGGCATTTTCTTGAGTTAGTGGAATTGGCCAGGGAAGCCACTGCTGAGAGGTTTTTCACTGAAATCCAGTGACCTTATCAGAAACTGGCTGAAGTCATCTCTCTTCGTTGGTTTTTTTTTTTTGGAGGCAGGGTCTGGCTGTGTCACGCAGGCTGGAGGGCATTGGCGCAATCTCAGCTCGCTGCAGCCTCCACCTGCTGGGCTTAAGGAATCCTCGCACCTGAGCCCCCCGAGTGGCTGAGATTACAGGCACGCACCACCACACCCGGCTACTTTTCTGTATTTTTTTTTAGAGATGGGGTTTCGCCGTGTTGCCTAGGTTGGTCTCGGATGCCTGAGCTCGAGGGTTCTCCCCGCCTCGGTCCCCCAACGTGCTGGAATTACAGGCGTGAGCCCCCGCCCAGCCTTGAGTGAGCTTTGCGGGTTTGTGTGTTTCAGAAACTTGCCCGTTCCCATCAGTGGGTTATCGTTGGTATTTCCTGTTCGTGACTCTGATGTCTGCAGAATCCAGTGATAGCGTCTCTCACGCTCCTGATACTGACTTTGTGTGTGATCAGTGAGGCGAGGGGCTGACAAGGTTCACTCCTCTTCCCAGGGAACCACGGGTGTTTCTCCCCTTTGTTCTGCTGTTTTCCTTGAGTATCTTCAGGCAGCGACGTGGGCCATGGACACCACAGCCCATGGCCTTCTCATTTTGGTGCAGCTCAAAATACTTTCTGGTTACCGTTGGGTTCCCGACCCATGGGTTCCATGGACGTGCATTTTAATCCCTGCTACCCCATCAGCCGCCCCGTCCGATTCCTGCCAAGCAGCCCAGGGCCCCCACGGCCCACCCCCACGGCCGTCTGTCCTGTGTGTCCGTCCTCCTCGTGGTCATTGTGTGCACCGTGGCTCTGACCTGGCAGCCAACCTCTGGGTCCCCACAACTTCCCAGTCTCTGCCTTCTCCTGTCGGACACCCTAAGGCAGCCGTGGCCCCCAGACCTAGCCTGGATGGGTGTGCGCCTGTCCCCACCACCGTCACCTCTGCTCCCCACCTGACCAGAGTCCACCCCCACCGCTGCCCAGCTTTGTGTCTGCTGCACAGCCAGCAGCATGCTGGGGTCGACTGCCTTCACCATGTCCACACCTGCTCCGGCAGTGGGAGCTCAGGTCCGTGGGGGTGACCATGGGGAGGTCAGTGCCGGGCTGTGGGGGGCATCTTGGAAAGCAGAGGTGTCCCCACAGGATCTCTGAGAGTCTGTGTGGTCTGTGGCCGCGCTGGGTTCCCCGGAGCAGCGCCCGATGTCACTGCGGAGACCTTAAGGGAAGGCGCGCGTCCAGTCCTCGCACTGCTGCGTGTTCTGGTCAGAACGGAAGTGGTGGCCTCCACTAGGAGCTTCTGTGCTTTGGGAGAATGTGTCTAAACTGTGGTCCCGTGTGGACACCATGACCCAATTGTGTAAACACAGGCCCCGTGCAGCTCGGAGGCTGCCCTCTGAGAGTCGCCGTCATATCGCTTTGGGGAAAAGGCGCGCCCGCCTGGGTCCTCTGTGTGTAGCTCACGCCTGGGGCTCCGTCCCATCCTGGGTGGGTTTTCACCTGCACCGCAGGCCCCTACCCCGGGAGCATTCGTGGAGCCGGCGTCCTCAGCCAGGAGCGCGTTGCTGGCTCAGCGGCTGGAGCTTGAGGTCGGCTCAGGGGACTGTCTCGTGCTGGAGGTTGGCCGCCGAGCAGCCTGCATTTCCCGGAAAACATGACCCGCTCCGTGCCGCTGGCCACGTCTTCACCATCCCCTCGTTGCAGGTTCGAGGCCGAGCTCAGCCCTGTGGAGCAGAAGCTGAGTGCGCTGCGGTCCCCGCTGGCCCAGAGGCCCTTCTTCGAGGCGCCCTCACCACTGGGCGCCGTGGACCTGTACGAGTACGCGTGCGGGGACGAGGCCCTGGAGCCACTGTGACACCACCCGCGAGAACGCCGCCGCGGGGCCGCTCCCCACGTGCCACCACCGGGACGCCGCGGCTCGTGTAAAAACTGCTGTGGAAAATGAGTGCGTGTGTACGGAATGATAAATTTTTATTTATTCACAGAAGCGTGTTGATGGCCGCCGTGGGTTCGTGGCCGGACCTGCCCAGACCTCTGTGCCCGGGGGACACGTAGGGCCGCTCGTGAATGGGACGGGTTCCCACACGGACACCCTCGGCACTTGCCGTTCCCGGCCTGGGTTCCGGGGCCTGCGTCTGTGGAAAGGGTCTGTGTGGGCACAACGGTGACCGGCGGCTCCCGGGCGCCTCTGGACGGGAGCCTCCGCCACAGGCTGTGTGAATGTTTTGTGTAAACGTACAAAAGCGTTTCTGGCGATCACGCTTGTATGTTTGAATGAACGTTTGGAGGATTTTCAGCCATGGGCTCGGCTCCCTCAGCCACAGCGTGGCTCCGTCCGGGATTTACAAGTGTCGGTGCTGGATGGGGACCGCGACCACGCCGGACGCCTCGGGGTGCAGCCTGGGCCTCTCTGCGGGGCCCCCTCCCCAGCCAGGGGGACCCCACCCTCGGGCCGTTCCCTCCCGGAGCCACGGACCCAGGCCCCGTTCCACAAACAACCCCAGAAGGAAGGAGCCCGCGCCAGAGTGGGGACGTCCACACCTGGGGGACACCTAAATGAGGGGGTTCGGAGGCCCCACCAGGAGGAGCCCCGTGTGCAGGGGAGGCCACGAGCCCCCCCAGGGGCACCCAACACGGATGAGCCCAGGCCCAGCTCTGCTCCCTCTGCAGGCAGGGGAGGGTCACAGGTGGTGACCATGGGAACAACCCCCTGTCCTCACACAAGACAAAACGCTCCCCCAGGAAACGGAGGTGGCAGCGTCCACGCGGCAGGGCAGCCCTGTGCCCTTGGGGAGGGCAGGGCCAAGCCGGGACCACCCCGAGAGCAGCACACACACCCCGTTCATCCACCGGCAGCCGTCGCTGTGAAGGAGATGGACAGACAGGGTGGTCCCGTGACCCCTGAGGAGAGACTGCGGGGGCTCCAGGTGGTGGGTAGACGAGGCAGCACCTCCCAGGGGAATGCCGCTGCCCCCAAGGTGTCCTCAGTGTCACCAGGTGCTCCCCTGAATTCCCGGACGCCCCCACCTGGGTCTGCGAAGTGTCAGGACCCCCCCAACAAAAGGGCAGGTGCAGGGCAGGAGAGTCTGTGGCTGCCGCAGGGAAATGACACTGGGAGCCACGGCCCGCAGGGCCCACCCTGCCCCGAGCTCCGGGGAGCCTGTCTGGGAGACCATGTCCGCCCGCCCCCCCCACCACACACAACCTATGAGCCGGAGCCCATGGTCATGGGAGGGGCCAGAAGTGGGGGGTTCACCTCTGACCGGCGCCTTCAGCCTCCCACAATGACACTGGGAGCCCCCCAATTAGGGTTCAAGGCTGGGACATGAGAGGCCTCCCTGGGGCCGTGAAAGACAGCGTCCCCCACCCACGTCGCTGTTGAGGCCCCTGCACAGCCCCTGAGCATCCTCCGACATCCCTATACCCACTGCATTCCCCCAAGCGCCCCGTCCTTCCCCAGCCACAACCCCAGATGCCCTGGGCAGTGCCGGGGCCAGGCGTGCACACCCACACCTTTGCCGGAGAAGTGGGGGGTCCTGTCGGGGGCCCTCGTGGACGGCGGCGCTGCGGGGAGGCCCAGAGCCCAGCAGTCGTGCCCTCCACCTGTTCTGGGGGTCCATTCCCCCGAGAGCTCACGTGTGCAGGGGGCCAGGGACCCCACAAAACAAGCACTCGGGGCACCCTGACCGTGGCCAGCGTCCCGCCAGAAGCCGGGATGTTCCACGGCTCGGCACCTCACCCTCTGTGAATGACAATCGTGGGTCCCCCGCATTTCGTGGCCGTCACCCCTTGGAGATCCCCGAGAAGGGACGCAGCCCACCCCTCCCCTCCCTCACGGGGTGCCATCGTGTCAGACCCAAGAGTGTTCACAGGGGCAGCCCCAGGTTCACCCAGGAGCAGCAGCATGAGCTCTGTTCCGGGAGGACCAGGAAAGGTGACGGCCACTCCCCAGCAATGGTGCCAGCCACAGCCCTGAGGTCCCTGGGCACCTCCTCATGGGACAAGACACAGCTGCTCAAGGTGCAGCAGGGGTGACGGGCGCCACAGGCTCCCAGCACCGGCACCAGACCGGCATCCACAGCGCTGTCCTGAGGGGCGGCAGGGACGGGCACGGCAAGACAGGCTCCCCAGAATAAGGGGACCCAGCCTGGTGGGGGGACGGGGCCTGGAGAGCCATGAGACGGGGGAGACAGAGGAGATGGAGAGATGGGGGAGAACTGGGGGGCATCGGATACAGGGATGAGGCAGAGCCGGACCCAGCCGTGGCCTGCAGCCCTGAGGTCCCGGGGCACCTCCTTGTGGGACAGGACACAGCTCCTCGACGTGGAGCGGGGGTGACGGGCACCACAGTTTCCCAGCACTGGCACCGAGAGCCCCGCCCAGAACAAGGGGGGACCCAGCCTGCGGAGGGACGGGGCCTGGACAGCCATGAGACGGAGGAGACGGAGAAGGGAGAGATGGAGGAAATGGAGACGGGCAAGACGGAGGGGACGGGGGAGACGGAAGAGAAGGGAGTTCGGGGGAGAGTTGGGGGAGAACTGGCGGGCATCAGATGCAGGAATGAGGCAGAGCCAGACCCAGCCGCGCCCAGCAGTTCCTAGAGGAGACACGGCTCCCGGGGGAGCGGGAGGCCTTTATGACTCAGAGCCGGGGAAGGAGCAGAGGCCGGAGGTCGTCCCCAGCACGGTGCCCACGGGCCGCCCTGCCCAGGCCGAGGGGTCGGACCCCACACGGCACAGAAGCCCCGTCTGCTGCAGCCCCGAGACACACATCCTGTGGCTGACAGCCATGCGGCCCCTCGGCCGGCGCAGACCCCACGTGGCACAAACGGCCCTGCTGGGTCTCAAGCCTGCAGACAAGGCCACTCACCCGGCAAGACGCTGCTGCGTGGCTACAGCAGGGGCCTCGAACCACGTTCCCCATGACCCACGGGCAGACCCTGGCAGGGCAGGGATCCCTCCACCCCGGCACCGTGTAGAAGTCACAGCTCCCCCAGCCTTGGCTGCCGCACACGCCACTCAGGGCCTGGGGAGCAGCCGTTCGGGTCTCAGTGGCACAGCGGCCCCAGGACGCGTCTGCGCAGCTCCTGGGCGGGGGCCGCCCCGGGTCTTCCTCACGGGGGCCTGGCCGTCGGCTGCAGCCTCCCCCGGCCCCGTGTCCTCACCATGGCGTAGCTGTCTCCACCCTGGTATCAGCTCCCACAGCAGCCCCGGCTGCCACGAGTGGGTCTGACCATGAGTGGGTCCTGACCACAAGGCGGGGGTCCTGCCCGCCTCTGCCCCAGAGAACAGCCCCTCTGCGGGGACAGGGCCACCCCATCTCCCTAGCGCGGCGCTGCCTGACCTCACGGAGCAGGCATGGGGGGGACGAGGCCCTGTTGGGGGGGACGACCCCAGCGGTGCAGGGACAGGAGGTCCCGCTTGGACATAGACGCCCGCAGGCCTCCCCACAACACGGCTTCTAGACCCAGTCCCTCAGCCCCCAGCACAGGTCCTTGCCCTGCAACCAAGACGGGCCTGAGCGGTACCTACGGCCGACAGCCCCTCCCACAGGTGCGCCCACAGGGACGCAGCGGCCCCGCCCACAGGTGCGCCCACAGGGGGACGCAGCAGCCCCTCCCCCAGGTCACAGAGGCCCCCGAGCTCCCGTCCTCCTCGCCAGGGCCTCGGCCCCCAGGCACTCACACAAACCTTGCAGGAGACTCAGAGAAGTGGGGCTTAGGGAGGCAGCCCCCTAGCTATAGCGATTCCAGAAAGGCAGACTCTATGCTGTGCCTGTTTTCTGTTTGTCACCCAGGCTGGAGTGCAGTGGCGCGATCTCGGCTCACTTCAGCCTCTGCTTTCTGGGTTCAAGCCATTCTCCTGCCTCAGCCTCCCGAGTAGCTGGGATCACAGGTGCCCTCCACCACACCCGGCTAATTTTTCTATTTTCAGTTGAGACGGGGTTTCTCCGTGTTGGCCAGGATGGTCTCAAACAACTGACCTCAAGTGATCCACCCGCCTCAGCCTCCCAAAATGCTGGGATGACAGATGTGAGCCACCGCGCCTCGCTTTTTTAATAGAAAACTGGGGTCCCACTAGGCAAGGTGGCTCACGCCTGTCATCCCAGCACTTTGGGAGGCCGAGGCGGGTGGATCCCCTGAGGTCAGGAGATCGAGACCAGCCTGGCTAACATGGTGAAACCCCGTCTCTACTAAAAATACAAAAAATTAGCCAGGCGTGGTGGCGGGCCGCTGTAATCCCAGCTACTCGGGAGGCTGAGGCAGGAGAATGGCGTGAACCCGGGAGGTGGAGGTTGCAGTGAGCCGAGATCTCACCACTGCACTCCAGCCTGGGCGACAGAGCGAGACTCTGTCTCTAAATAAATAAATAAATGTGCCACGGAAACCTGCCCCGTCCTCACCTCACCCAATGTCAGAGTCAGGGACACAGGGCATGGCCCACAGGGTAGGATGACAGGATGTCCACCCGGGCCCTGACCCTCCTGACCGCCCCTCATCTGGGGGTACCCTGACCTTTTAGGACTATGAGGTGCCCTGAACACCAGGGATGTGGGGTGCCCCAATCCTTTAGGACTACGGGGTACTCTAAACATGACAGCCAGGGGGTACCCTGACCCTTTAGAACTATAGGGTGCCCAGAACATGACGGCTGGAGGGTACCCCAACCTTTTAGGGCTGTGGGACACACTGACTTCTTAAGTCTACAGCTGGGCCTACAGGAGTCCAGGGGACGCCAGGCCTATGTGGGGAGGGGGCAGAGGCAGAAAAGTGAAGGGGGAGGTGCAGGGCATCGGCTGTCCCTGCCCTGAAGGGAGGGATGGGGCCAGTCAGGTAGGCGTGCGGCCAGGACCACCCAAGGACTCAAGGGAGAGATGGGACGGGGAGAGAGCAAGGGGGGGACGGGGAGAGAGGAAGGGGGGGACGGGGAGAGAGGAGGGGGGGACGGGGAGAGAGGAAGGGGGGCACGGGGAGAGAGGAAGGGGGGGACGGGGAGAGAGGAAGGGGGGGACGGGGAGAGAGGAAGGGGGGGACGGGCAGAGAGGAAGGGGGGGACGGGGAGAGAGGAAGGGGGGGACGGGGAGAGAGGAAGGGGGGGACGGGGAGAGAGGAAGGGGGGACGGGGAGAGAGGAAGGGGGGACGGGGAGAGAGGAAGGGGGGGACGGGGAGAGAGGAAGGGGGGAACAGGACAGAGGGGGCGGGAACAGGACAGAGGGGGCGGGAACAGGACAGAGGGGGCGGGAACAGGACAGAGGGGGCGGGAACAGGACAGAGGGGGCGGGAACAGGACAGAGGGGGCGGGGACAGGTGCCAGAACCAGGGTCACACGTGGAAGGCCAGGACCCTGGGTCAGGAGGGGGCGCGAAGACCCGGGGTGACACGTGGGACGGCCTCCTGACTGGAGCGTGGCCTTCAGTCGCGCTGTCACCAGCCTGTGGGACCCCCGGGGTGCAGAGAGGGAGCCAAGCCTCGGGGGCCCAGCCCGGATGCTGCCGACTCCCATTGTCCAGCCTCGCCGAGAGCCCACTGACGTCATCACTCCACAGCGCTCCCATCCCGGGATTCCGGGGCCTGTGCAGGAGAAACGCAGGTGCAGGGCCTCGTCCCCACACACCGCTGGCATCTGTGCTCCACAACCAAACTCCTAGAGCCGTCATCATCCCTGGGCTGCAGCGCCGGCCGGCGACGACTCCCTGACCACCTCGCTGGGGTCACGTGTCCCCGTGGGTAGAAAATCCAGTGACGGATGTAGACAAAGAGCCCTCTGCACGCCTGGAAGCCCAGCGCCTTCGGAGGCCGAGGTGGGGGGATCACGTGAGCTCAGGGGTTTGAGACCAGCCTGGGCAACGTGGCGAAACCTCGTCTCTAGGAAAAATTTAACAAGCAGACGGACACGGTGGTGCACACCTGTGATCCCAGCTACTCGGGAGGCTGAGGCAGGAGAATGGCGTGAACCCGGGAGGCAGAGGTTGCACTGAGCCGAGATCGCGCCACTGCACTCCAGCCTGGGTGACAGAGCAAGACCCTGTTTAAAAAAAAAAACAAAAAAAACCCATTTAGCCATTTGCATGATGAGGACCAAGAGAATAAAAATGAAAAGAAATCTCAGCAACTCACTCTCCAATTCCTGTAGGAAAATGAAATGAGAAACATACGCACGTAAAGTATTTAGTATTTCCTGCAGTTTAAGAAATAGAATCCGGGGCCGGGCGAGGTGGCTCACGCCTGTCATCCCAGCACTTTGGGAGGCTGAGGCAGGTGGATCACCTGAGGTCAGGAGTTCGAGACCAACATGACCAACGTGGCAAAACCCGGTCTCTACTAAAAAATACAAAAATTAGCTGGGCGTGATGGCAGGTGCCTGTAAATCCCAGCTACTCGGGAGGCTGAGGCAGGAGAATCGCTTGAACCCGGAAGGTGGAGGTTGCGGTGAGCCGAGATCCCGCCACTGCACTCCAGCCTGGGCAACAAGAGCAAAACTCTGTCCCCCCAAAACAAAAAACAAAAAAAAAAGAAAAAAAAGAAAAACAAACTTGCAAACCTGTTATAAAACAGCCACCCCCTGGCTGGGCGCTGTGGCTCATGCCTGTAATCCCAGCACTTTGGGAGGCCGAGGCGGGTGGATCACCTGAGGTCAGGAGTTTGAGACCAGCCTGGCCAACATGGGGAAACCTCGTCTCTACTAAAAATACAAACATTTGCCTGGCCTGGTGGCAGCTGCCTGTAATCCCAGCTACTCAGGAGGCTGAGGCAGAAGAATCGCTTGAATACAGGAGACGGAGGTTGCAGTGAGCCAAGATCGTGCCACTGCCCTCCAGCCTGGGCAACAAGAGCGAAACTCTGTCTGGGGGAAAAAAAAAAAAAAAAAGGAAAGCAGCAGAGATCTATGTCCAGCGAGAAGCTCCCAACAGAGACCACGCACCCTGGAAACATCCGCTCCTATGAGGTTTTTAGACAGAGGGTCTCACTGTTGCCCCAGCTGCCAGTGCAGGGGCGCAATCACAGCTCACAGCAGCGTTAGCCTCCTAGACTCAGGCGATCCTCCTGCCTCAGCCTCCCTAGTAGCTGGAAGGACAGGTGCCCCACCACCAGGCCCGGCTAATTTTTAAAAGTTTCTCAGGGCCAGGCACCGTGGCTCACGCCTGTCATCCCAGCACTTTGGGAGGCCGAGGCGGGCGGATCGCCTGAGGTCAGGAGTTCAAGACCAGCCTGGCCAACATGGTGAAACCCCGTCTCTACTAAAAATACAGAATTTAGCCAGGCGTGGTGGCGGGTGCCTGTAATGCAAGCTACTCGGGAGGCTGAGGCAGGAGAATCGCTTAAACCCGGGAGGCGGAGGTTTCCGTGAGCTGAGATCACGCCACTACAGTCCAGCCTGGGTGACAGAGCGAGACTCTGTCTCAAAAAAAAAAAAAAAAAAAAGAAAAAAAAAATCTTAGAGAAGAGGGTCTCGCTATGCTGGCCAGGCTGGTCTCGAACCCCTGGGCTGAGGCAACCCTCCTGCGTTGGTATCCCACAGTGCTGGGACGACAGGCCTGAGCCACCGCGCCCGGCCATCTATGGCTTTTTATCCCCAACGTAAGGCAAGGAAGAGGCACAGCTCAGGAGCGAGCTGAGTCGACGCCAGATGGCGCCCAGGTCCCGAGCCAGCTGTGTCTGCAATGCGGCCACCTGCACGTCCTCTCTCATTCCAGAGCTCACCCTCCGGAGCCATCACCCCGCAACACGCAGGGCTCACCCTCCCAAGGGCCCCTGGCAGGGTCAGGGCTTGCGTGGTGGTCCGTGGACTCGCGTACCGACCCTCCTTCTGCGCGGCCTCCTGAAGCCCTTGGATGGCTCAGAGGGCACGGGGACCAGGTACTAAAGGATAATGATGGCTACACACACGTCTCTGAGGTCACCACCTGGGGACGCCCTCATTCCATCTCTCAGTCTATGAACCGGGAAGACACAGCCCGGGAGACTGACGGCTACACAGACACACACACACACATACACACACACACACACACACACGTCCGTGAGCTCACCACCTGGGGACGCCCTCATTCCGTCTCTCAGTCTATGAACAGGGAAGACGGAGCCCAAGAGATTGACGGCTACACACACACACACACACACACACACACACACACACACACACACGTCCGTGAGCTCACCACCTGGGGACGCCCTCATTCCATCTCTCAGTCTATTAACAGGGAAGACGGAGCCCAAGAGATTGACGGCTACACACACACACACACACACACACACACACACACACACCCATCCCTGAGCTCAACACCTGGGGACGCCCTCATTCCATCTCTCAGTCTATGAACCAGGAAGACGCAGCCCGGGAGACTGACGGCTACACAGACACACAGACACACACACACACACACACACACACACACACGTCCGTGAGCTCACCACCTGGGGACGCCCTCATTCCGTCTCTCAGTCTATCAACAGGGAAGACGGAGCCCAAGAGATTGACGGCTACACACACACACACACACACACACACACACACACGTCGCTGAGCTCACCACCTGGGGACACCCTCATTCCGTCTCTCAGTCTATCAACAGGGAAGACGGAGCCCGGGCGACTGACGGCTACACAGACACAGACACACACACACACACACACACACACACACCCATCCCTGAGCTCACCACCTGGGGACGCTCTCATTCCGTCTCTCAGTCTATGAACAGGGAAGACGGAGCCCGGGAGACTGACGGCTACACAGAGACACACACAAACATACACACACAAACATACAAACATACACACACACAAACATACACACACACACACACACACACGTCCCTGAGCTCACCACCTGGGGACGCTCTCATTTCGTCTCTCAGTCTATGAACAGGGAAGACGGAGCCCAAGAGATTGACGGCTACACACACACACACACACACACACGTGTCCCTGAGCTCACCACCTGGGGACGCCCTCATTCCGTCTCTCAGTCTATGAACAGGGAAGACGGAGCCCAAGAGATTGACGGCTACACAGACACAGACACACACACACACACACACACACGTCCCTGAGCTCACCACCTGGGGACACCCTCATTCCGTCTCTCAGTCTATGAACAGGGAAGACGGAGCCCGGGAGACTGACGGCTACACAGAGACACACACAAACATACACACACACAAACATACAAACATACACACACACAAACATACACACACACACACACACGCACACACGTCCCTGACCTCACCACCTGGGGACGCCCTCATTCCGTCTCTCAGTCTATCAACAGGGAAGACGGAGCCCGGGCGACTGACGGCTACACACAGACACAGACACACACACACACACACGTCCCTGACCTCACCACCTGGGGACGCCCTCATTCTGTCTCTCAGTCTATCAACAGGGTAGACGGAGCCCGGGAGACTGACGGCTACACACACACACACACACACACACACACACACACACACACACGTCCCTGAGCTCACCACCTGGGGACGCTCTCATTCCGTCTCTCAGTCTATTAACAGGGAAGATGGAGCCCAAGAGATTGACGGCTACAGAGACAGAGACACACACACACACACACACACACGTCCCTCAGCTCACCACCTGGGGACGCCCAATGTTCCTCCCCCAGCACCTTCGAAGCTCTCATTCCGTCTCAGTCTATTAACAGGGAAGACGGAGCGCAGGAGAGGCCTCCGTCCCGCGCTGCCCCGGCGAATCTGGGTCCCGATTCTGAGTTCGGTGTGTTAGAAATAATAGGCTATGTGCCCCCTTAAAGCTGAATATAGCTAACCCCATTTACCCAGGCTTTGCACGTCACAATTCCACTCGTGGTGTAGCTGGGACCACAGGCACCCACACACCACACCCAGCTAATTTTTAATTTTTTTTTTTTTTTGTAGATACGGGTTCTTACCATGTTGTCCATGCTGGTGTCAAACTCCCGGGCTCAAGCAATCCTCCCACCTCAGCCTCCCGAGTAGCTGGGACCACAGAAGGTCCATCCCACACCCCCACCCCACCGTCAAGCTCTCGCTTTATGGCCCAGGCTGGAGTGCAGTGGTACAATCTCTGCTCACTGCAACCTCCACCTCCCAGGTTCAAGCAATTCTCCTACCTCAGCCTCTGGAGTAGCTGGGACTACAGGTGTGTGCCACCACGCCCAGCTAATTTTTGCACATTTAGTAGAGTCAGTGTTTCTCCATGTCGGTCAGGCTGGTCTCGAACTCCTGACCTCAGGTGATCCACCCACCTCGGCCTCCCAAAGTGCTGGAATGACAGGCGTGAGCCACCGTGCCTGATCTCAGACACCTTTTGGTGCTTCTTGTTTGAGATGGGGTCTCTGTCACCCAGGCTGGAGCGCAGTGCTGCAATCTAAGCTCACTGCAGCCTCCACCTCCTGGGCTCAGGTGATCCTCCCACCTCAGCCTCCTGAGTAGCTGGGACCACAGGCACCCACGACAACGCCTGGCTATTTTTTTTTTTTTTTTTTTTTGTAGATACAGGTTCTTACCATGTTGCCCATGCTGGTGTCAAACTCCTGGGCTCAAGCAATCTTCCCACCTCAGCGTCCCGAGTGGCTGGGACCACAGGCACCGACCACCACGCCAGACTAAAAATTTTTTTTTTGGGGGGGTAGAGAAGGGGTCTTACCATGTTGCCCAGGCTGGTATCAAACTCCTGGGCTCAAGCGATCTTCCCACCTCAGCCTCCCGACATGTAAACGGTGGCTACATTTCTGCACAATCCCCGCGGTCTCCCCCATTCTGTTTTACAACTACTCCCACATAAAGTAACGTAGAAAGGCGAGCCCCGTTATTCCCTTAGAAGGTAGACTGGAGCTTGCAGGACGCTGTAGGATAAACATTCAGAGGCCAACTGAGATAAAACGAAACACCCAGGTGATTTTAAGCTAATCAAGAGCCCCTTTCACGTGGGTGACTTTAAACTAATCAAGAGCGTCTTTCACGCAGGTGATTTTAAACTAATCACGTTCTCCCTTCACAGAACTAAAAAGGGAGGTTAATTTACACAAACGCGCAGGCTACAGCCACCCGTCCTGCCTAGGGACTTAGGGCCAAAAATGCCACCTGTCACACCTCCAATCCAGGCGCTGCAGGGCTGTTAGGAGGGGAATCAGCAGCTGGGATACCCCGATCCTACAAGGAGGGGGGTTAGCAACCCCTCCTGAAATACCAAAAAGGCCACGGCTTCCTGCAGACGCTTAAAGAACATGCCAATCACAACCGATTTCCTGAAAAACGCAAGAAATCCTGGTGAGGGCTGGGGTTGCAGGACGCTCTGCACACCACGGGTAACAGTTTTGGGGGAGCTTCTCTGAGACCGGCTGCCTCTTACTGTCCCCTGGACCAGGGGGGCGCCGCTCTCATCCTCCTGGCATCTCCCAGGCCCCTGCCCCACTCAGAGCTCCACCGCGGGGGCTCCCGAGGCTGGACTCAGACCCGCTGGATCCCATCCAGGCCCCCCCAAGGCAGCAGTGGAGAACCTCAAGGCTGGACTCCAGCCCCTAATGTAGACTCAGGGACCCCTGGGATGGATGGGTTCGAACCCCCAAAGCTGACTTCAGGACCCTCAGAGCTGGACTCCACCCTCCAAGGCAGCATTCGGGACCCTCACGGCTGGACTCGAGGCCCACGGCAGACATGAAGACCCCTGGGAGGCGTCCGGGACCCCCAGAACTGGATTTGAGGCCCCCAGGCAGATGTGGGGGCCCCTGGGCGGTGGTCAGGACTCCTGGGGCTGGACCCAACCCCCAAGGCAGACGACGAGAACCCCCGGGCGGCATCCGGGACCCCCAGGGCTGGACTCAAGCCCCCAAGGCTAGACTTGGGGACCCACCTGGGCGGCGACCAGGACCCCCAGAACAGGTCTCAAGCCCCAAAGGCAGACATGGGGGCTCCTCCGCGACGTCCGGGACCCCCAGGGCTGGACTCAAGCCCCCAAGGCTAGACACGGTGACTCCGGGGTGGCGTCCGAGACTCCCACGGGGGAACTCCAGTCTCCAAGGTAGACATGAGGACCCCCAGGCGGCATCGGGGACCCTCACAGCGGGAATGGAGGCCCCAAGGCAGACGTGAGGACCCCCGGGCGGCATCAGGGAACCCCAGGGCGGGACTCGAGCCCCCAAGGCAGACGCGGGGACGCCGAGGCGGCGTCCAGGACCCCCAGGGCGGGACTCGAGCCCCCAAGGCAGACGCGGGGATGCCGAGGCGGCGTCCAGGACCCCCAGGGCGGGACTCGGGCCCCCAAGGCCGACGCGGGGACGCCGAGGCAGCGTCCAGGACCCCCAGGGCTGGACTCGAGCCCCCAAAGCAGACATGGGGACCCCCTGGGTGGCGTCCGGGACCCTCAGAGCTGGACTCGAGCCCCCAGGGCAGACATGGGGACTCCTGGGCGGCTTCCGGGGCCCCCACGGCGGCTCTCCAGGTTCCAGGGCAGACGTGGAGACCCCTGGGCGACGTCACGGACGCCCAGGGCGGGACTCGAGCCCCCAAGGCAGACGTAGGGACCCCTGGGCGCCGTTCTCGATCCCTGGGGCTGGAGTCAAGCCCCCGAGGCGGCGTTCCGGACCCTCGCAATCAGACCTGGACTCCACCCAGCGCGGAACGGGGTAGGACGGGAGCGACGACGAGGTGAGCGAAGGCAGCGCGGCCGCCGCCGCCGAGGCTCGGGATCCTGGCGCCTACCCGGCCGGCGGCTGCACCGCGGGATAGGTCGGCCAGGAGCCGCCCACGCCGAACAAGAAGCGGCCCGGCCCCGCCTCCCCCGCCCGCAGCGCGTGCCAATCACCAGCCCCTGATGCGGGGCGACCAATGAGGAGCACGCCCTACCGGGGCGCGGCGCTAGGGAGCCCGCCTCGGCCGCACGCCAATCACCAGCACGTGACAAGGGATGACCAATGAGGAGCACGCCCTATGCTGGGTAGAGGCGCTGGTGAGCACGCCCCAGCTGCACGCCAATCACTAGCACGTGACGCGGGATGACCAATGAGGAGCACGGCCTGTGCCGGGGAGAGGCGCTGGTGAGCCAGCCCCGGCCGCACGCCAATCACGAGCACGTGATGGGGAGCGGCCTGTGGGCAGCCCCCGCCCCAACGCTCAGCCTCCAGACGCGCCATGTGGGCTCTGCGGGCCGCCGTACGCCCGGGGCTGCGGCTCTCCCGCGTGGGCCGCGGCCGCTCGGCTCCGCGGGTAGCCGCGCCGTCCTGCCCCGCGCGCGCGCTCGCCGCTGTCGGCCGCAGGAGCCCCGGGAATCTGGAGGGGCCGTGGGGCGGAGGGCGGGGTCTGCGGGCGGACGGCGGCCGAAGCCGCACGGGAGACGACGAGGAGGAGCCGGAAGATGCGGACGAGAACGCCGAGGAGGAGCTGCTGCGGGGAGAGCCTCTGCTGCCGGCGGGGACCCAGCGCGTGTGTCTGGTTCACCCTGACGTCAAGTGGGGCCCGGGGAAGCCGCAGATGACTCGAGGTGACCGCGGCAGGGCTTTCGGGGGAGAAACAGGAGCTGGAGACCTGGGGGCGGGGCTCTGAGGGGAGGGGGCTCATAGGTGGAGATTCAGGGGCGGGGCTCTGAAGGGACGATCTCATAGGTGGAGATTCAGGGGCGGGGTTCTGTGGGGAGACTGTCATAGGTGGAGGCGCAAGGGCGGGGCTCTGCGGGAAGGATTTCAAAGGTGGAGATTCAGGGGCGGGACTCGGGAGAATCATAGGTGGCGACGCAAGGGCGGGGCTCTGGGGAGGCTCATAGGTAGAGATTCAGGGACGGGGCTCTGACCTGAGAATCTCATAGGTGGAGACCCAGAGCGGGGCTCTGAGGGGAAGAGCTCAGGTGGCGACGTAGGGGCGGGGCTTCAGGGGGCCAGGCTCTAAGGAGAGGATCTGATGGTTGGAGATGCCCCGGCGTGGCGCTGAGGGGCGGGGCTCTGAGGGGAAGAGCTTATGGATGGTGATGCGGGGGCGGGGCTCTGAAGGGAGGATCTCATAGGTGGAGGTGCATGGGCGGGGTTCGGGGGAGGAGCCCATGGGTGAAAGGGCGGGGCTTATGGGGAAGAGGGGAGGATGTCATCGGTGGAGGTGCGTGGGCGGGGCTTCGGGGGAGGGGCCTATGGGGTAAAAGCGCGGGGGCGGAGCTTATGGGGTGGGGTGGGGTCCGTGGGGTGGGGTGGGGTGGGCTGGGGTGGGCTGGGCTGGGCCGGGGCGGTTCTAGCCGATGGGACCTACGTTTCTCTTGCTCTGGGTTAGAGGTAGGCACGGTGTGCTTGAGGTCAGGGAAGGGAGGGCGTCCAGCGGACCAATCTGTGTCTAGTCCCCACCCCACCCCACCCCACCCCACCCCACCGCACACCACCCCCCCACCCCCCAGGAGGAAATGCAAATGAATAGGTCGCTCGCTGCACGTGCCAGAGTCTCAAAAACGTTGATTTTTCCCTTGGAAGCTCCTGTAGTGGATGAGTGGTTTTTCTTTACGGGTGTTTTCCAAAATGGTCAATTCCTGGAACAGATGAAGCCCCAAACTGCTCAGAACAGCGCGCAGACCTCTTGCCTCTCTACTCCCCAAACCTGCCCGTGGTTCCTCAGTAATCCCTGAGCACCCACAGCTCCCGGGTTCCCTGCTGCGCCCGCCTGGAGCCCAAATTCCATGTAAGGCAGGGTCGCCCTCGTGTCCCGCTGTGGCTCCGGCGTCCTTCCCCCGTCAGATTCCTACTTAGAGGCCCTGGGGGGACGGAGTCATATCGGGGGACAAACGGCGGCTCAAGGTGCCTTCTCCGGGGAGATTGTCTCAAGGGCAGGAGGAGGCCTCCCCGGGCAGGTGTGGACGGGGGCCCCGGGCCTACCCCGAAGGGAAGCATCTCTCACGGTGGCCCTTGTGTCCCCGCAGCCGAGTGGCAGGTGGCGGAGGCCACAGCGCTGGTGCACACGCTGGACGGCTGGTCCGTGGTGCAGACAATGGTCGTGTCCACCAAAACGCCGGACAGGAAGCTCATCTTTGGCAAAGGGAACTTTGAGCACCTGACAGGTGGGTCCGTCCAGACCTGCTCCTTCCCCAAACCTCCTTTCCTGTCCGCTGCTACAGAAAACATCCAACCGAGACATGCTGAAGTACGGGGGTCTTGCGGGGCCAGAGGGGAAGCGGCCTCTCGGATTGCCCAGGTAAGCTGGGAGCACACGCCAGTAGGAGTCGGAGGACGGTGAGGCTTTATCTGTGTCGAGATTCACACCAGGCCCTGGAGAGACTTAAACTGGTAAAGATTAGGTCGGGGCAGTTTATAGAGTCCAACAAACAGGGTAGGCAGTGGACCGGCTGTAACCCCACCTGCCCCTGCAGGCCCCAGCCAAATCCTCCTTCTGGGTGCCCCCCCACCCCACCCCACCAGCAGTCTCTTAGGGTGGGGTCCAGCATGGGATCCTTGCGCTTCCCGGGTTTCTGACCATCCCGCTTACGGTAGAGTTAGGAAGACGCTACTCACTTGCCCAGGTGGGGGTCGGCTGCCCTGGGTCACCTGCCCAGGTGGGGGTCAGCTTTCCTGCCTGACTCAAATGCATCTCACCCCTGCTGGGATGTCTTCACCGTGTGTGTGTATGTGTGTGTGTGTGTGTGTGTGTGTGTGTGTGTGTGTCCCCAATGGGATGTGTCCACGGTGCATGTGTGTCTGTGTCCCTGTCGGGATGTGTTATGCTGTGTTTGTGTCTGTCTGTGTGTGTGTTCCACCAGCTGTGTTCTCCGTGCATGTGTGTCTGTCCCTGTCAGGATGTGTTACTGTGTGTGTCTCTGTGTGTGTCTCTGTGTGTGTGTCTGCACATGTCTGTGTCTGTCCCTGTTGGGATGTGTTTACTGAGTGTGTCTGTGTGTGTGTCTGTGTGTCTGTCCCTGTCGGGATGTGTTTACTGTGTGTGTGTCTGCGTGTGTATGTGTTTGTGTCCCTGTCGGGATGTGTTCGCCGTATGCATGTCTATGTCTGTGAGACACACACCCCTAGAGACACACCTCCCACGCTGACTTCCTGGATCCCGGGTCTCGTGCTCAGGAAGTCGGGGACGCCTGTGAACTGAGCTCTCCGCGGTGCATCCCACAAAGGGTATCGTGGGCTCATCCCACAGTCCACGGGACTGGACGGCCAGCCTCTGACGGGACCCCCTCTTTCTGTTAGAAAAGATCCGAGGGTCTCCAGACATCACGTGCGTCTTCCTGAACGTGGAGAGGATGGCTGCCCCGACCAAGGTACCACAGGATGTGGCTTGCTGTGTTTGTCCCCGCACTCCACGCGATGAAGGAGGGGACGCCACGGCGTCCGGCCAGGCGGGGTACAGATGGGGACAGATGGGGACACGGTGGGGTTAAGGCATTAGAGATGTCCTCCTTCCTGTCACCTTGGCCACCAGGGCCTGGCCTTCCCCCGTGGCTTCTCAGTTGCTCTCTCCTTTTGCAGAAAGAACTAGAAGCCGCCTGGGGCGTGGAGGTGTTTGACCGCTTCACGGTCGTCCTGCACATCTTCCGCTGCAACGCCCGCACGAAGGAGGCCCGGCTTCAGGTGGCCCTGGCGGAGATCCCGCTGCACAGGTATCGTGGGGCCCCGGGGCCGCGCCAAGCGTCACGCCCACTCCCGGAACCCCTCCGTTCTGTAGTCACCTGTAGGGCGTTCTGGGGGTGCGTGAGGAAGAAAAGCACCATGGGGGCCGGGCACGGTGGCTCACGCCTGTCATCCCAGCACTTTGGGAGGCCGAGGCGGGCGGATCACGAGGTCAGGAGATCAAGACCATCCTGGCCAACATGGTGAAACCCCGTCTCTACTAAAAATACAAGAAAAACATTAGCCAGGCGTGGTGGCGGGCGCCTGTAATCCCAGCTACTCGGGAGGCTGAGGCACGAGAATGGCGTGAACCCCAGAGGTGGAGCTTGCAGTGAGCTGAGATTGTGCCATTACACTCCAGCCTGGGTGACAGAGCGAGACTCCGTCTTAAAAAAAAAAAAAAAAGAAAAGAAAAGCACCGTGTGGGCTCTCTCTCCGGGGCCCGTTGCCCCCACTGCCTGCCCCCGGCTCCCCACTAGGCAGGTCCCCTCGGCCCGGGACACGCGTCACTCACAGCGTCTGAGCTACACACGGAGCGGGGCCGCAACAGCAGCTCCTCCCTTCGGCCCAGAGGCCCAGCTCCGTGCCCCCTTCACCTTCACCTCGACCTCTGCCGGGAGGGAGACAGCGTCCGCAGAGACCGAGCCACTCCCATTCCCACACCAGGTCGAACTTGAAAAGGGACGTCGCCCACCTGTACCGAGGAGTCGGCTCGCGCTACATCATGGGGTCAGGTAACTCGGGCCGGGCGCGGCGTCCCAGGGGGTCCTCGGAATGCGGTTGTCAGCGGCAGCCACCCTTCCTCAGCCCTGGAAGATTCCAACAGGGTGGGGTCCAGCTGGGGTCTCCGTCTCCTGGTAGCATTTGAGGACATAGGAGACCGTCAGCCCTGGAAGATTCCAACAGGGTGGGGGCTGGCTGGGGGCTCCGTCTGGTAGCATTTGAGGAGATAGGAGATGGTGGTGGTTTTTGGAGGTTTTTCCTAAATCAGTAGCCACAAACTGGGGATTTAAACAGCACAGATCTATGCTCTCCCCTCCTGGACACGAAAACTCTGAGATCAAGGTGAGGACAGGGCTGTGCTCCCTCCAGGGGCTCCTTCTGCCTCTCCCAGCTCCTGGGGGCTGCAGGCATCCCTGGGCTTGTGGCCGCGTCACTGCAGTCTCTGCCTCCGTCTCCACGTGGCCTTCTCCTCTGTGTCTGTGTCTCCTCTTCTGTCTCTTACAAGGACACATGTCATTGCATTTATGGCCCGCCCTAATCCAGAATCATCGCATCTCTAGATACTTCACTTATAACAAACACCCTATTTTCAAATAAGGTCCCATGGACCAGTTCTGGGAATTAGGATGTGGACAGATCTTTTAGGAGGACTACAGTTCAATCCACTACACTTGTATCCACTTCCCTCTGGAGGCTCTAGGGCAGGGTCCTTCCTGCCTCTCACAGCTCCTGGGGGCTCCAGGCGTCCCAGGCTTGTGGCCTCGTCACTCCAGTCTCTGCTTCTTAGAAGGACACAAGTCGTTGCCTCAGGGCCCACCCTAACTTAGGGTGATATCTCGAGACCCTACAAAGACCATATTTCCAAATCAGGTCCCATTCCCAGGTTCTGGGACTTCGGATGTGAAAGGGGCCCCTCTGCGCCCGCTCACGATGACGTCCCGGGCCGTGTCCCGCTCGGAGGCCTCCGTAGTGATCTGGCCTTTACTCTCTCCCCGAGTCACGGGAAGCCCACGTTGACCTCACGGGGTGGACACCCGGAGGCGAGATCCCGTTCCGCTGAGCAGAGCCCTTTCTCATGGAACAGGACGTGTCGGGGCCACTGCTGGGGAAAGCAGCCGGGCCCCCCGATGCTGGAGCGGGAGCAGGCCCCGGGCCCCCGCAGCCCCTCCGCGGCACCGCCCGCACTCGTGCCTTTCCCGGCGTGGCTCACCGCCTTACCATCTCGGGTGTTTTTTAGGAGAATCCTTCATGCAGCTGCAGCAGCGTCTCCTGAGAGAGAAGGAGGCCAAGATCAGGAAGGCCCTGGACAGGCTTCGCAAGAAGAGGCACCTGCTCCGCCGGCAGCGGACGAGGCGGGAGTTCCCCATGATCTCCGTGGTGGGGTACACCAACTGCGGTGAGCACGCGCCCGGGGGGAGGGGCCTTCCGCGGTCTCCGTGTGGGGTACACCGGTGAGGACTCGCCCGGGGGAGGGCAGGGGGTCCCTGTCGTCTCAGCGGTGCCGTACGACAGCTGCGGTGAGCACGTGCCCAGGAGAGGGGGTTCCCATGGTCGCCGTGTGGGGTACACCAGCTGCTGTGAGAGCTCACCCAGGAGACGGGTTTCCTGTGGTCTCTGTGTGGGGTACAGCAGCCATGGTGAGGATGTCATCCACCCCATCCTCCCATCCAGAGCTTTACCACCCTGTCTATACCACAACCTCCCCTCCATCCACACCATCCTCCTGTCTAGACCATCCCCACTGCCCCAGCTATACCACCACCCCGTCTACACAATCCACCCATCTACACCATCACCTCTCCTCTGTCTACACCATCCTCCTGTCTACACCAGCACCACTGCCCCATCTATACCACCACCCCGTCTACACAATCCACCCATCTACACCATCACCTCTCCTCTGTCTACACCATCCTCCTGTCTACACCAGCACCACTGCCCCATCTATACCACCACCCCGTCTATACAATCCACCCATCTACACCATCACCTCTCCTCTGTCTACACCATCCTCCTGTCTACACCAGCACCACTGCCCCATCTATACCACCACCCCGTCTATACAATCCACCCATCTACACCATCACCTCTCCTCTGTCTACACCATCCTCCTGTCTACACCAGCACCACTGCCCCATCTATACCACCACCCTGTCTACACAATCCACCCATCTACACCATCGCCTCTCCTCTGTCTACACCATCCTCCTGTCTACACCAGCACCACTGCCCCATCTATACCACCACCCCGTCTACACAATCCACCCATCTACACCATCACCTCTCCTCTGTCTACACCATCCTCCTGTCTACACCAGCACCACTGCCCCATCTATACCACCACCCCGTCTATACAATCCACCCATCTGTCTACACCATCGCCTCTCCTCTGTCTACACCATCCTCCTGTCTACACCAGCACCACTGCCCCATCTATACCACCACCCCGTCTATACAATCCACCCATCTGTCTACACCATCGCCTCTCCTCTGTCTACACCATCCTCCTGTCTACACCACCACCACTGCCCCATCTATACCACCACCCCGTCTACACAATCCACCCATCTACACCATCGCCTCTCCTCTGTCTACACCATCCTCCTGTCTACACCAGCACCACTGCCCCATCTATACCACCACCCCGTCTACACAATCCACCCATCTACACCATCACCTCTCCTCTGTCTACACCATCCTCCTGTCTACACCAGCACCACTGCCCCATCTATACCACCACCCCGTCTACACAATCCACCCATCTACACCATCGCCTCTCCTCTGTTTACACCATCCTTCTGTCAACACCGGCACCACTGCCGTATCTATATCCACCCATCTACACCACCACCTCCCCTGTGTCTACACCATCCTCCCATCCACACCAGCACCACCACCCCATCTACACCATCCCACCGTCTACACCATTGCCAAATCTACACAGACGACCTCACTCCCATCCACGCCTTCACACGCACACCCGTCTACACCACCATCTCCCCCGTGTCCGCACGGCGGCCCCGCTCCATCGGCCCGAGAACAGCGACGGTGGCTTTGTCCCACGCGTCGTGTCTGGCCCGGGGTGCCCGAGGAGCTCAGGGACCGTGTAGCCCGGGGTGCAGCCCCCCAGAGGGTGCTGTGGTCTCCATTTGGAGGGCCTGGCTGCGGCGCTAGGAGTTGGGACGCAAGGGTCTCTGCAGCGCCCTGACCTCCACGCCCTCCTAGGAAAGACCACGCTGATCAAGGCGCTGACGGGCGATGCCGCCATCCAGCCGCGGGACCAGCTGTTTGCCACGCTGGACGTCACGGCCCACGCGGGCACGCTGCCCTCACGCATGACCGTCCTGTACGTGGACACCATCGGCTTCCTCTCCCAGCTGCCGCACGGCCTCATCGAGTCCTTCTCCGCCACCCTGGAAGACGTGGCCCACTCGGTGAGCGTGGGACGGCCGGGGATCGGGTGCTCGGACACCCACTCGGCACGGGGGCCGGGCGCTCGGACACACACAAAGCCAGGGGCTGGGCCCTCAGACACCCACACAACTCAGGGCCGGAACAACAACTGCCTCCTGGGGCTCAGACTTAGTGTCCCCCAAGCCTCCCACGTCCCCGGGCGAGAGGCTGAGCGGTTGCCCCAGCCTCACCGACACTCAGGGCCGTGTTCTTGCCGCCGTGAGCCCGTGTAGAAATAGGAAGTCGGCCGTCAGTCCTCTCCCGGCTTATGTGCCTGAACACATAAGCGTGTTCCCCGGTGCACCTGCTCCACGTCACAGACCCCTGACAGACAGTGAGAGTGACCGTTCGTGTCACAGACGTGCGGGCAGCGGCGGACACAGCACGGTGATGCCTGAGGATCGATGAACACCGAGACCCTGGAAACACCTGTGGGGTCCTGAGGCTGTCACTGCAAAAGGGGCCACAAATGGGGGCCAGAAACCACAGGAACCAACTCTACCACAGTTCCAGAAAGCGGGAGCTCACCACAGACTCTAGGGGAGGGTCCTTCCTGCCTCTCCCAGCTCCTGGGGGCTCCAGGCATCCCTGGGCTTGAGGCCGCATCACTCCAGTCTCTGCCTCTGTCTGTGGCCTTCTTCTCTGTGTCTGTGTCTCCTCTTCTGTCTCTTAGAAGGACAGTAGTCATTAGATTTATGGTCCACCCTAATCTAGGATGATCTCATTTCCAGATCTTCCAGTTAATCACTTCTGCAGAGACCCTGTTTCCAAATATTGTCCCATTCACAGGTTCCAGATGATCAATACATGGACAGGTCTTTTGTTGGGGGGGCCACAGTTCAGTTCACTTCAGTTGGATCCAGTTCCTTCTGAAGATTCTAGGGGAGGGTCCTTCCTGCCTCTCCCAGCTCCTGGGGGCTCCAGGCGTCCCTGGGCTTGAAGCCGCATCACTCCAGTCTCTGCCTCCGTCTCCACGTGGCCTTCTCTGTGTCTGTGTCTCCTAGGACACCTGTCATTGCATTTAGGGGCCACCTAGATAAATCCAGGGTAACCTCATCTTAACTCCATCTGCAAAAACTCCATTTCCAAGCAAGGTCCCCTTCTCTTCTGTGTCTGCCCCACATCTCTCTGTCATAAACATACCGGTCGGTCGTTGGATTTAAGGCCCACTCTGCTCCACCGCGACCTCATCTTCACCAGCTGCGTCCGCAGAGATCTTAATTCTGGGTAGGGTCCCACTCTGAGGCTGCTGGTGGATGTGGATTTGCGGGCGGGGTGCTGTTCGGCTCCGGAACTGCCCCCGGCCCTAGGGTGCTGAGTGAGCTGCACACTCTGTCCGTACCGTAGACTTTCCAAGTGCATGAAGAGCACGGGGAAATACTGTCAAGCAACAAGGCAGGAAAACAAGGTGTGAGATTGTCACATTCAGGCTACAGCTTGGTTTTTTGCCCTGAGGGAGAAGCAGCAAATGTCCCAAAGAACGGACGCGGCTGCCACCTCCTTGAGGAGATGGGACTGAACCCCGCCCGGAGCCTGGACTCCACCTTTGACTCCTCCCGACAATAAATTATGGACCGGGTGCGGTGGCTCACGCCTGCAATCCCAGCACTTTGGGAGATTGAGGCGGGTGGATCACTTCAGGTCAGGAGATCGAGACCACGGCGAAATCCCATCTCTACTAAAAATATAAAAAATTAGCCAGGCGTGGTGGCGGGTGTCTGTAGTCCCAGCGACTCAGAGAGGCTGAGGCAGGAGAATGGCTGA
Source organism: Pan troglodytes (assembly GCF_028858775.2). Taxonomy (NCBI): domain Eukaryota; kingdom Metazoa; phylum Chordata; class Mammalia; order Primates; family Hominidae; genus Pan; species Pan troglodytes. The sequence continues at coordinate 35,903,690 of NC_072422.2, forward strand.
ACCCGGGAGGCGGAGTTTGCAGTGAGCTGAGATCACACCACTGCACTCCAGCCTGGGTGACAGAGCGAGACTCGTCTCAAAAAAAAAAAAGTCTAAAACTTTCCTGGGATGAAATTATTTTTTTTGTTTTTACTTTTCTTCTTTAGAGACAGGGTCTCGCTCTGTCACCCAGACTGAACTGCAGTGGTGTGATCTCGGCTCACTGCAGCCTCGACCTCCTGGGCTCGAGTGATCCTCCCACCTCAGCCTCCTGAGTAGCTGGGACCACAGACACGCACAACCAGGCCGTGGCTAATTTTTGTACTTTCTGTAGAAACGGTCTCACTCTCTTGCCCAGGCTGGTCTCAAACTTCTGGGCTCAAGCCACCTCCCAAAGTGCCTGAGTTACAGGAAAAATATTATTTGTGTTAAGTGCATCCAAACAAACAAAAAGTAGACGTGGATACCCCGGTAGTGTAAGTCGGAGAATTACACACGGCTTTTTTTTTTCCCTGTGTTTTTCAAATTTTGTGTAAGGAGCCTGCCTGTAAGATTTTTTTTGAACGTGAGAAAAAAAGCATCCTTTCAAGAGGAAATAATTCCGCTGTTAAAAAACATTTCACAGGAGGATGAAGCCGCCCTAAAGCTTTGAATGAAGACCCCCTGGGTGGGTGGGTGGTGGTTGGGTGCTCATATATGGCACCCCCTTGCGTGTGGGTCTGGGGGTGCCTGTGGCTTGGAAGGTTGGGTAAGTGCAGCCGGGTGGGCTCGCGTCCACTGTTAGTCCAGGAGCCCCCGTCCTGGGGTGTCCGAGGGGCCTGCACACAGGCGTACCTCCCACGCCCAGCCTGTCGTTGGGAGCTCGTGTGAGCCCCTCTCCTGGGCCTGTCTGCAAGCTTGGGGTCGGGGACCAGAGGCTCCGCAGCTCTGACCCCACGGCCCGGCCCACAGGATCTCATCCTGCACGTGAGGGACGTCAGCCACCCCGAGGCGGAGCTCCAGAAATGCAGCGTTCTGTCCACGCTGCGTGGCCTGCAGCTGCCCGCCCCGCTCCTGGACTCCATGGTGGAGGTTCACAACAAGGTGGACCTCGTGCCCGGGTGAGTCCGGCCCTGGGGTCCGCAAGCGTCTCCTTCCCCTGCACGCGCTGGAGCCGGGTGGGGAGATGCCCCGTCTCCTTGTGTGAACCGCAGCGGTGGCAGCCAGGACACAGGGAGTGGCCCCAGACTGTGCCCCGTGGGCAGTGGACTCCTGGGGACCCTGATTTCGTCCGGCCGCCCCGACGCTGAGCGGGGCCTGTGACATCCCCACCCTTGCAGGTACAGCCCCACGGAACCGAACGTCGTGCCCGTGTCTGCCCTGCGGGGCCACGGGCTCCAGGAGCTGAAAGCTGAGCTCGATGCGGCGGTTTTGAAGGCGACGGGGAGACAGATCCTCACTCTCCGTGTGAGGCTCGCAGGGGCGCAGCTCAGGTGAGCGGCCTGCAGGGGCAGGAGACGGGATGGTGCTCTGGATGCCTGTCTCTGGCTCTGAAACGGGCTCTTCGTGGGTGCAGAAGGAGCTGTGAGATCCCCGAGAGCTTTAGGATGTACAGACGAGATGAATGGGTTTGCATCAAATGTATATTTGTGACTGTGCATACAAGAGGTGCCTAATCTGCGCTTGAGAGTCAAAATGTACATTTCTGACTGTGCATACAACAGGTGCCTAATCTGTGCTGACACTCAAAATGTACATTTCTGACTGTGGATACAACAGGTGCCTAATTATGCTGACGGTGAAAATGTACATTTCTGACCATACAACAGGTGCCTAATCTGTGCTTGACAGCCAAAATGTACATTTCTGTGCATACAACAGGTGCCTAATCTGCACTGACAGTCAAAATGTACATTTCTGACTGTGCATGCAACAGTTGCCTAATCTGTGCTGACAGTCAAAATGTACATTTCTGACTGCATACAACAGGTGCCTAATCTGTGCTTGACAGTCAAAATACATTTCTGACTGCATACAACAGTTGCCTAATCTGTGCTTGACAGTCAAAATGTACATTTCTGACTGGATACCACAGGTGCCTAATCTGTGCTGACAGTCAAAATGTACATTTCTGACTGTGCATACAACAGGTGCCTAATCTGTGCTGACACTCAAAATGTACATTTCTGACTGTGGGTATAACAGGTGCCTAATTATGCTGACAGTGAAAATGTACATTTCTGACCATACAACAAGTGCCTAATCTGTGCTTAACAGCCAAAATGTACATTTCTGTGCATACAACAGGTGCCTAATCTGCACTGACAGTCAAAATGTACATTTCTGACTGTGGATACAACAGGTGCCTAATCTGTGCTGACAGTCAAGGGGTACATTTCTGACTGTCCATACAACAGGTGCCTAATCTGTGCTGACAGTCACTGTACATTTCTGACTGCATACAACAGGTGCCTAATCTGTGCTGACACTCAAAATGTACATTTCTGACTGCATACAATAGGTGCCTAATCTGCGCTGACAGTCAAACTACATTTCTGATTGTGCATACAACAGGTGCCTAATCTGTGCTTGACAGTCAAAATGTACATTTCTGACTGCGTACAACAGGTGCCTAATCTGCGCTGACAGTCAAAATGTACATTTCTGACTGTGCATACAACAGGTGCCTAATCTGCGCTGACAGTGAAAATGTACATTTCTGACTGTGCATATAACAGGTGCCTAATCTGTGCTGACAGTCAAAATGTACATTTCTGAGTTTGCATACAATAGGTGCCTAATCTGCGCTGACAGTCAAAATGTACATTTCTGACTGTGCATATAACAGGTGCCTAATCTGTGCTGACAGTCAAAATGTACATTTCTGACTGTGCATACAACAGGTGCCTAATCTGTGCTGACAGTCAAAATACATTTCTGACTGCATACAACAGGTGCCTAATCTGTGCTTGACAGTCAAAATACATTTCTGACTGTGGATACAACAGGTGCCTAATCTGTGCTGACAGTCAAAATGTACATTTCTGACTGCATACAGCAGGTGCCTAATCTGCGCTGACAGTCAAAAATGTACATTTCTGACTGCATACAGCAGGTGCCTAATCTGCGCTGACAGTCAAAATGTACATTTCTGACTCTGCATACAACAGGTGCCTAATCTGTGCTGCCAGGCAAGGGGTACAGGTCTCCCTACCAATAAGAAAGCAAGCTCCAGCTGGATGCCGTGGCACAGGCCTGTAACCCCAAGACTTTGGGAGGCCGAGGCAGGAGGATTGCTTGAGCTGAGAGGAGTTTGAGGCCAGGCTGGGCAACATAGTGAGACCCCATCTCTACAAAGAATAAAAAATTACCACCCCAGGTGGGGTGGCTCACACCTGTAATCCCAACACGTTGGGAGGCCAAGGTGGGCGGACCACAAGGTCAGGAGATCGAGACCAGCCTGGCTAACACGGTGAAACCCCGTCTCTAATAAAAATACAAAAAATTAGCCGGGCGCGGTGGTGGGCACCTGTAGTCCCAGCTACTCGGGAGGCTAAGGCCGGAGAATTGCTGGAACCCAGGAGGCCGATGTTGCAGTGAGCCAAGATCGCGCCACTGCACCCCAGCCTGGCGACAGAGCGAGACTGTCTCAAAAAAAAAAAATAATAATAAAAAGCCGGGCGCGGTGGCTCACGCCTGTCATCCCAGCACTTTGGGAGGCCGAGGCGGGTGGATCACGAGGTCAGGAGATTGAGACCCATCCTGGCTAACACGGTGAAACCCGGTCTCTACTAAAAACACAAAAAATTAGCCAGGTGTGGTGGCGGGCACCTGTAGTCCCAGCTACTCGGGAGGCTGAGGCAGGAGAATCGCTTGAACCCGGGAGGTGGAGCTTGCAGTGAGCTGAGATCGCGCCACTGCACTCCAGCCTGGGCGACAGAGCGAGACTCCGTCTCAAAAAAAAAAAAACAAAAGGAAACAGGACGGTCTGATGAATTGTTTGAGCTAAGCTCTTTTTAGCGTAATTATTTATCATGAAACTAACCAAATACTTACGGGTTCTGCTTGTCTCCATACAACGCGCATCTGTGCCCAGCTGGCTGTATAAGGAGGCCACAGTTCAGGAGGTGGACGTGATCCCTGAGGACGGGGCGGCCGACGTGAGGGTCATCATCAGCAACTCAGCCTACGGCAAATTCCGGAAGCTCTTTCCAGGATGAACAGACGCCCACAGAGGCCTGCAGAGTGGGGGCATTGCTGCCTGGGGAGCTGAGGCGTTACCGCTGTGTTGGGGGCAGCTTGGTGTCAGGTGCAGCTTGGTGTCAGGTGCAGCAGGGTCCTCCTTGTCTGGTTCTGCACCCGTCTCGCTCCCAGCCATTTGCTGGGATGACCGTGCAGGCCGGTGACATGGCCGCACCTGCCCCAAAGCGGGCCGCCCGAGCGTCCACTCCAAGCCTGAGCATCCACACAATTCCAGTGGGCCCTCGGTGCCTGCTGTGAACTGCTTTCCCTCGGAATGTTTCCGTAACGGGACATTAAACCTTTGTTTTTACCTCCGTGAGCAGCATTTCCAGTTCCTCCTGCACCTGCCGTGAGCCGTGGCCCTGGTGGGCACCGACGGCCCCTCCGCCCGGCTGTCTGTGTTCACAGATGGTCTCGGTTCCCATGGTGGTGTCGGGGAAATGACGAAAAATCAGGTTTCCCGGCAGCACAGAGAACCCTTCCACAAAAGTAGAAGGGAAAGCAAATAGTTTTACTAAAGAAGCAGCTTCAAACCAGACCATGAGGCCGGGCGCGGTGGCTCACGCCTGTAATCCCAGCACTTTGGGAGGCTGAGGTGGGTGGATCACGAGGTCAGGAGATCCAGACCATCCTGGCTAACATGATGAAACCCCGTCTCTGCTAAAAATACAAAAAAATTAGCTGGGCGTGGTGGCGGGCGCCTGTAGTCCCAGCTACTCGGGAGGCTGAGGCAGGAGGATGGCATGAACCCGGGAGGCAGACCTTGCAGTGAGCCGAGATCGCGCCACTGCACTCCAACCTGGGCGACAGAGCGAGACTCCGTCTCAAAACAAACAAACCAGACCGTGATGTGTCACAGACCATCCGCTAAGAGATGCAGAGAGAGAATTTCACCTGCGTGTGGCCAGGCTGTGCAGCCGTTACACGCACATTAGCCGTCTCCATCAACGGGAAAACAAAATGCCTCGTATGTTTTGAGACAGAATCTCGCTGTCACCCAGGCTGGAGTACAGTGGTGCGATCTCAGTTCACTGCAAGCTCCGTCTCCTGGGATCAGCCATTCTCCTGCCTCAACCTCCCAAGTAGCTGGGATTACAGGCGCCCGCCACCACGCCCGGCTAATTTTTTGTATTTTTAGTAGAGATGGGGTTTCAGCATGTCGGTCAGGCTGGTCTCAAACTCCTGACCTCAGGTGATCCACCCAACTTGGCCTCCCAAAGTGCTGGGAGTACAGGCGTGAGCCACTGTGCCCGGCCTGAATTAACTTTTTCTTTTTTTTTTTAGACGGAGTGTCACTCTGTCATCCAGGCTGGAGTGCAGCGGTGCGGTCTCGGCTCACTGCAAGCTCCACCTCCTGGGTTCACACCATTCTCCTGCCTCAGCCTCTCGAGTAGCTGGGACTACAGGCCCCCACCACCATGCCCGGCTAATTTTTTATATTTTTAATATTTTTATATATTTATAATTTATATATTATTTTTGTATATTTAGTAATTTTTTGTATTTTCACCATGTCGGTCAGGCTGGTCTCGAACTCTTGACCTTGTGATCCGCCCACCTTGGCCTCCCAAAGTGCTGGGATTACAGGCGTGAGCCACCGCACCCGGCCTCCTGAATTAACATTTTCTAAAGATGCCTCCGGCGTGCTATCCTGAAAGCTGCCAGAGGTGTCTTGGCTGCATTGGTGGTAATAAAATTCATACTCATATTTGACTTTAATGATGTTCATTTATTTAAACGATCTGTATGAATTCGGTGATTTTGTGGATACGCTCCTGACAGACAAGGATTCACAGCCGACGGAAGTCAGGGAGGCTTCCTGCAAATTCTTCATCTCCGTGGGGCCTGCCCGAGCCCTGATCCTGCAGAGCTGTGGGGCTGAGGTAGCCGCCGGTTGTGGTCCAGCACTGCGTCTTTCTGGATGCGGGGCACCTTCATTTCACCGTAGCAACCGGGTACCAAAAGTAGAAGCGGATTTTTGGAAAATGAGTCATGAGGTCCCAAAAAGAACCTATTGCAACATGGACTCCATAACGTTCTTGAGGATCATCCTGAAAAACTGATGTCTCTCGTTAGACAAAGAAATGCACGATTTGCTTGGGAAAGGGGAGTAAAAATGGTGCTGGCATCCATTGGCTGGCTGGGAACTTGAACCAGCAGCTCCAACAAGCGACATGTAGAAAATCAGGTATACGCCGGGCGCGGTGGCTCACGCCTGTCATGCCAGCACTTCGGGAGGCCAAGGCGGGAGGATCACCTGAGGTCAGGAGATCGAGACCAGCCTGGCCAACATGGTGAAACCCCGTCTCTGCTAAAAACACAAAAATTATCCGGGTGTGGTGGCAGGCACCTGCAATCCCAGCTACTTGGGAGGCTGAGGCAGGAGAATTTGCTGGAACCCGGGAGGTGGAGGTTGCAGTGAGCCAGGATCACACCACTACACTCCAGCCTCGGCAACGAGAGCGAAACTTCGTCTCAAAACATAAATAAAAATACAAATACAAAATTAACCAGGCACGGTGGCACGCGCTTGTAATCTCAGCTCCTCGGGAGGCTGAGGCAGGAGAATCACTTGAACCCGGGAGGCAGAGGTTGCAGTGAGCTGAGATCGTGCCATCATTGCACTCCAGCCTGAACAACAAGAGGGAAAATCCATCTCAAAAAAAAAAAAAAAAAAAAAGTATTTGCAGGATCTGCGTCTGAAACTAGGACCGTTCACGCTTCAGAGGCAGAAAGAAACCTGTGCAGAAAACCTGTGTGCGAGTCTCCCACGCGGACTGGGGGCGCCTTCCGTGGGGTGGGGTCTCCCTTGTACCTGTAGGACTTTAATTCACAGAGGTGACCGGGACTAGCACAGAGAGACCACTGAAAGAAGAAATTACTCCTGACCCTTCCCGAGAGAAGAGGCTGCCACACCACGCCGGGCACAAGCGGATACCTGGGTTTGGCTCGGGAGGCAGGAATGAACGAGGGAATAGCCCAGGCCACAGCCTTCAAGGGGCTTCCGCAGAACGGGGCAGCAGGACTAGGGAACGGCTGAGGATTGACAACTTTTGAACACTTCAGCAGGACTCTGGGCTGGGGGGCTGGCTCTACAGGGCTGGGACCCAGCCAGGAATGATTTAGGGCCAGGGAAATACTGGCTTGAGGCCAGGTGGCCAGGTGCGGTGGCTCACGCCTGTGATCCCAGCACTTTGGGAGGCCAATGCGGATGGATCACCTGAGGTCGGGAGTTCAAGACCAGCCTGGGCAACATGGTGAAACCCCATCTCTGCTAAAAATACAAAAATCAGCCAGGCGTGGTGGCAGGCGCCTGTAATCCCAGCTACTCAGGAGGCTGAGGCACAAGAATTGCTTGAACCTGGGAGGCAGAGGTTGCAGTGAGCTGAGACTGCGCCACTGCACTCCAACCTGGGCGACAGAGCGAGACTCCATCTCAAACATAATACTCCTACTACTACTACTAAATAATTAGCTGGGCATGGTGGCGTACACCTATACTCCCAGTTACTTGGGAAGCTGAGGCGGGAGGATTGCTTCAGCCCAGGCGTTGAAGGTTACAGTGAGCTATGACTGTGCCCCTACTACACACCAGCCTGAGCAACAGAGCCAGACCCCATCTCTACCAAAAAAAACAATTAGCTGTGGGTGTGGTGGCTGACGCCTGAGGTCCTGGCTGTGGCAGAGGTTGAGGTGTGAGGATCAGTTGAGCCCAGGAGTTTGAGACCACCCTGGACAACATAGCCAGACCACGTCTCTACAAAAAAATAAAATTACCTGGGCATGGTGGTGCCTGCCTGTGATCCTGGCTACTCTGGAAGCTAAGGTGGGAGGATCACTGGAGCCCAGGAATTTGAGACCAGACTGTGCAACGTGGTGAAACCCTGAGTCTACCAAAAATACAAAAATTAGCCAGCAGTGGGGGTGCGTCCCTGGAGTCCCAGCTACACGGGAGGCTGAGCTGAGAGGATCGCTTGAGCCCAGGAGGTTGAGGCTGCAGCGAGCTATGACTGTACCACTGCCCTCCAGCCTGGGTGACAGAGTAAGACCCTGTCCCTAAACATAATTTAAAGAAATATCGGCGGCTGGGCACAGTGGCTTACGCCTGTCATCCCAGCACTTTGGGAGGTCGAGGCGGGCAGATCACCTGAGTTCGGAAGCTTGAGACCGGCCTGACCAACGCGGAGAAACCCCGTCTCTACTAAAAATACGAAATTAGCCGGGCGTGGTGGCACATGCCTGTCATCCCAGCTACTCGGGAGGCGGAGGCAGCAGAATTGCTTGAACCTGGGAGGCAGAGGTTGCGGTGAGCCGAGATCTCGCCGTTGCACTCCAGCCTGGGCGACAGAGTGAGACTCCTTCTCAAAAAAAAGTATATATATACACATATATATACACATACACACACACGTATATATGTATACATGTGTGTATATACACGCATACATGCATACACACATACATGTATACATACACGTATACAGGTATGTACACATATATACACACATATACACATGTATAAACACATATACATACATATATACACAGATATATACACATATATACACACACACATACACACAGACACATAAACACACACATATATATACACACATATATATCTATAGGCTTGGTGTGAGAACTAGCCGAGGGGTTGGCTGACAGGGGAGGCCGGTTCCTAAGTGGTCTGTCACTGTGTTTAGTAATTAGTGAGCTGTGGGAGGACAGTGTCTCCCTGGGTCTGTAAGGGCTCCAGACGCCACAGCAAGGAGAATACAGAAATAAGAAAACATATTATGGGCTGCCATGGTGGTTCTTGACTGTCATCCCAGCACTTTGGGGGGCTGAGGTGGGAGGATCACTTGAGGCCAGGAGTTCAAGACCAACCTGGCCAACATAGAGAGACCCCATCTTTTTTTTTTTTGAGATGGAGTCTCGCTCTGTCGCCCAGGCTGGAGTGCAGTGGCGCGATCTCAGCTCACTGCAACCTCCACCTCCCGGGTTCACGCCATTCTCCTGCCTCAGCCTCCTGAGTAGCTGGGACTACAGGTACCCATCACGCACCCAGCTAATTTTTGTGTTTTTAGTAGAGACGGGGTTTCACCATGTTGGTCAGGCTGGTCTCGAACTCCTGACCTCATGATCCACCCACCTTGGCCTCCCAAAGTGCTGGGATGACAGGCGTGAGTCACTGCGCACCTGGCTGTTTTTTTTTCTTTTGAGATGGAGTCTCGGTCTATCATTCAGACTGGAGTGCAGTGGCACGATGTCAGCTCAATGCAACCTCCACCTCCTGGCTTCAAGCAGTTCTCCTGCCTGAGCCTCCCGAGTAACTGGGACTACAGGCGCTGCCACACACCCAGCTAACTTTTGTATTTTTAGTAGAGACGGGGTTTCACCATGTTGGCCAGGCTGCTCTCAACCTCCTGACCTCATGATCCACCCACCTCGGCCTCCCAAAGTGCTGGGAAGACAGGCGAAGTCACCACGCCCAGCCACCCCATCTCTATTTTAAAGAAAAAGAAAACGTATTATCATCGGTCCTATGATCACCAATATTTGGCCCAAAGTCACAATACTTGGAAAGTCGGGGGTGAAACTGCAGCCGCCGCGCCCCGAACTTCAGAAGGGTCCCGTCAGCACCACAGCAGCTTCTGATTGAGCGCGATGACGTCACTGACGAAGCCGTCTGCGCCGATGAAGTCCCCCGCGATGATGTTGGTGCACCGTGAACCCGGCCCCGGGCACTGCTCTCGGACCCACGCGCTGAGCCGCGGAAGGTTGGGCAGCGTCATCTTCTCCAGGGACTCGGACGGGTGCGCCAGAACGTACTGCAGGTTCTCCGTGAGGTTGATGCCAGCCACGAACAACCCTCCTGCAGCGGTGAGGGTGGGGAGAGGTTACATGGTCACGGGCCTCACCTGCCTGTTTCTCCCTCCTAGTCACGTTATTAGAGGTTCACATCTCAGGAATCAAGACTTGAAAGCACCATGTCCAACCAGGAAATTAGGTGAACTTTGCTTATAAAGCGTGGTGGGCTGCAGACAACCCCAAAGATGCTCACGTCGTAACACCGTGTGGGAGACAGAATAATGGCCCCAAAGATGTCCACATCCTAATCCCCATGTGGGAGACAGAATAACAGCCCCAAAGATGTCCACGTCCTAATCCCCATGAGGTAGACAGAATAATGGCCCCAAAGATGTCCACGTCCTAATTCCATGTGGGAGACAGAATAATGGCCCCAAAGATGTCCACGTCCTAATTCCATGTGGGAGACAGAATAATGGCCCCAAAGATGTCCACGTCCTAATTCCATGTGGGAGACAGAATAATGGCCCCAAAGATGTCCATGTCCTAATCCCCATGTGGGAGACAGAATAATATGGCCCCAAAGATGTCCACGTCCTAATCCCCACGTGGTACACGGAATAATGGCCCCAAAGATGTCCACATCCTAATTCCATGTGGGAGACAGAATAATGGCCCCAAAGATGTCCACGTCCTAATTCCATGTGGGAGACAGAATAACAGCCCCAAAGATGTCCACGTCCTAATCCCCACGTGGTACACGGAATAATGGCCCCAAAGATGTCCACATCCTAATTCCATGTGGGAGACAGAATAATGGCCCCAAAGATGTCCACGTCCTAATTCCATGTGGGAGACAGAATAATGGCCCCAAAGATGTCCATGTCCTAATCCCCATGTGGGAGACAGAATAATATGGCCCCAAAGATGTCCACATCCTAATCCCCACGTGGTACACGGAATAATGGCCCCAAAGATGTCCACATCCTAATCCCCATGTGGGAGACAGAATAATGGCCCCAAACATGTCCACATCCTAATCCCCATGTGGGAGACAGAATAATGGCCCCAAACATGTCCACATCCTAATCCCCATGTGGGAGACAGAATAATGGCCCCAAAGATGTCCATGTCCTAATCCCCATGTGGGAGACAGAATAATATGGCCCCAAAGATGTCCACGTCCTAATCCCCATGTGGGAGACAGAATCATGGCCCCAAAGATGTCCACATCCTAATCCCCATGTGGGAGACAGAATAATGGCCCCAAAGATGTCCACGTCCTAATCCCCATGTGGGAGACAGAATAATATGGCCCCAAAGATGTCCACATCCTAATCCCCACGTGGTACACGGAATAATGGCCCCAAAGATGTCCACATCCTAATCCCCATGTGGGAGACAGAATAATGGCCCCAAACATGTCCACATCCTAATCCCCATGTGGGAGACAGAATAATGGCCCCAAAGATGTCCATGTCCTAATCCCCATGTGGGAGACAGAATCATGGCCCCAAACATGTCCACATCCTAATCCCCATGTGGGAGACAGAATAATGGCCCCAAAGATGTCCATGTCCTAATCCCCATGTGGGAGACAGAATAATATGGCCCCAAAGATGTCCACGTCCTAATCCCCATGTGGGAGACAGAATCATGGCCCCAAAGATGTCCACATCCTAATCCCCATGTGGGAGACAGAATCATGGCCCCAAAGATGTCCACATCCTAATCCCCATGTGGGAGACAGAATAATGGCCCCAAAGATGTCCACGTCCTAATCCCCATGTGGGAGACAGAATAATGGCCCCAAAGATGTCCACGTCCTAATCCCCATGTGGGAGACAGAATAATGGCCCCAAAGATGTCCACGTCCTAATCCCCATGTGGGAGACAGAATAATGGCCCCAAAGATGTCCACATCCTAATCCCCACGTGGTACAGGGAATAATGGCCCCAAAGATGTCCACATCCTAATCCTCATGTGGGAGACAGAATAATGGCCCCAAAGATGTCCACATCCTAATCCCCATGTGGTACAGGGAATAATGGCCCCAAAGATGTCCACGTCCTAATCCCCATGAGGTAGACAGGATAATGGCCCCAAAGATGTCCACGTCCTAATCCCATGTGGGAGACAGAATAATATGGCCCCAAACATGTCCACATTCTTATCCCCCATGTGATAGACAGGAAGAATGCTGTTGTCTTGGGCACTAAGTCTGTGCCATCTCTTGTGAGGCTTATAGAGAGGGTTGACGTTGACCAGTGATTCTCAAAGTGGGGTCCCTGCAATAGTTAGAAATGCAAATTTGGGGGCTCCACCTACATCTGCTGAGCCGGAATCTCCTGCAAGCCGTATTTGAAGAAGCTCCCCCAGAGGTAGGTTTCAGTGCCCCTGTGTTGACCAGCTGGACTGACTCCACGGCCAGAGACGGCAAAGTCAACAGACATTTATGGCCAAGTTCTCTCAGTGGTTTTTAACACGTATTTCTAGTCTGGGAGCGGTGGCTCATGCCTGTCATCCCAGCACGTTGAGAGGTTGAGGCCGGTGGATCATCTGAGGTCAGGAGTTCAAGACCAGCCTGACCAACACGCTGAAACCCTTTCTCTAGTAAAAACACATCCAAAAATTAGCTCAGCATGGTGGTGCGTGCCTGTAATCCCAGCTACTCGGGACACTGAGGCAGGAGAATCGCTTGAACCTGGGAGGTGGAGGTTGCAGTGAGCCGAGATCGCGCCATTGCACTCCAGCCTGGGTGACAGAGCAAGACTCTGTCTCAAAAACAAAACAAAACAAACACACAAAAAAAGGCCGGGTGTAGTGGCTCATGCCTGTCATCCCACCACTTTGGGAGACCAAGGCGGGCGGATCACCTGAGGTCGGGAGTTCGAGACCAGCCTGACCAACATGGAGAAACCCCGTCTCTACTAAAACTAAAAAAATTAGCTGGGTGTGGTGGGAGGCTGAGGCGGGAGAATTGCTCGAACCCAGGAGGCGAAGGCTGCAGTGAGCCAAGATCGCGCCATTGCACTCTAGCCTGGGCAACAAGAGCAAAACTCTGTCTCAAAAAACAAACACACAAACAAAAAAATTTTCCGCCTGGCACCGTGGCTCACACCTGTCATCCCAGCACTTTGGGAGACAGAGACGGGTAGATCACGAGGTCAGGAGTTCGAGACCAGCCTGACCAACATGGTGAAACCCTGTCTCTACTAAAAATACAAAAAAAAAAAATTAGCCGGGTGTGGTGACGGGCGCCTGTAATCCCAGCTACTCAGGAGGCTGAGGCAGGAGAAAGGCTTGAACCTGGGAGGCAGAGGTTGCAGTGAGCTGAGATCGTGCCATTGCACTCCAGCCTGGGCAACAAGAACGAAAGTCTCTCAAAAAAAAAAAAAAAACACACACACAAACAAAAAACAGACTTTTCTGCCTGGCATCGTGGCTCACGCCTGTCATCCCAGCACTTTGGGAGACCGAGACGGGTGAATCACAAGGTCAGGAGTTCGAGACCAGCCTGACCAACATGGTGAAACCCTGTCTCTACTAAAAATACAAAAAAAATTAGCCGGGTGTGGTGGCGGGCGCCTGTAATCCCAGCTACTCAGGAGGCTGAGGCAGGAGAATGGCCTGCACCCGGGAGGCGGAGGTTGCAGTGAGCCGAGATCGCGCCATTGCACTGCAGCCTGAGCAACAAGAGTGAGACTCCGTCTCAAAAAAAAAAAAAAAAAAAAGACATTTCTGAAGTCTCTAACCTCGTTCCTGTGTGAGGGCAAGAGACCAAGTTGAAAAAACCTGCTCCTTTGCCCGGCCCGTGACTGGGTTTCATGCTGGCCCCGTGGGAAGCAGCCCTCGCGGCCGTGAAGATCACCTTCAGAGAACCCAGCCCCAGGCTGCAGGACCGAGACGGCCCCACCTGCCACCGTCCCTGCGGGGAGGACCTTCCTCCCTCCCTCCCTCAGGCTCCTGCCTCCGGAGGACACGGGGCCGTGGCTGCCGACGCTGTCTGCACCTCACACCCCCTCGGTGGCTTTTTTACAAAAATTGTGGTGAAATTCACATACAAAAAAGTTACCTTTTTTTTTTTTCCAAGATGGAGTCTCTCTCTGTTGCCCAGGCTGGAGTGCAGTGGCGCGATCTCGGCTCACGGCAGCCTCCGCCCCCGGGTTCAAGCAATTCTCCTGCCTCAGCCTCCCGAGGAGCTGGGATTACAGGTGCACACAACCACGCCCAGCTAAATCTTTTTGTATTTTTACTAGAGATGGGGTTTCACCAGACTGGTCGCAAACTCCTGATCTCAATTAATCCACCTGCCTCGGCCTCCCAAAGTGGTGGGATTACAGGCGTCAGCCACTGCACCGAAATTCACGATTTTAAATTGCACAACTCGGCTGGGAATGGTGGTTCAAGCAGATCGCTTGACCCCAGAAGTTTGATTTTGTCTTGTTTTGTTTTGAGACAGAGTCTCGCTCTGTTGCCCAGGCTGGAGTACACTGGCTCAATCTCGGCCCACTGCAACCTCCGCCTTCCTGGTTGAAGTGATTCCCCTGCCTCAGCCTCCTGAGTAGCTGGGATTACAGGCACGCATCACCATGCCTGGCTAATTTTTCTCTTTTTTGTTTTGTTTTGAGATGGAGTCTTGCTCCTGTCACCCAGGCTGGAGTGCAGTGGTGCGATCATGGATCACAGCAACCTCCGCCTCCTAGATTCAAGCATTTCTCCTGCCTCAGCCTCCCAAGTAGATGGGATTACAGGTGCCTATTTTTTTTTTTTTTTGAGACAGAGTTCCGCTCTGTCGCCCAGGCTGGAGTTCAGTGGCGTGATCTCGGCTCACTGCAAGCTCCGCCTCCCGAGTTCACACCATTCTCCTACCTCAGCCTCCCGAGTAGCTGGGATTACAGGCACCCGCCACCACGCCCGGCTAATGTTTTGTATTTTTAGTAGAGACGGGGTTTCTCCATGTTAGCCAGGATGGTCTCGGTCTCCTGACCTCGTGATCCACCCGCCTCGGCCTCCCGAAGTGCTGGGATTACAGGTACACGGATTACCACGCCCGGCTCATGGATTCCTTTTAAATTGTTTTCACGTAAAAGTGAAGGCAAGTCCATGTGGACCCGGCCTGCCGCAGGGCGTCACGGGAGGCTGTGTGGAATCTACCCCCACGAGGGGCGACCTGGTACCTGGGCGGCCGCAGCTCTTCATGGTCTCCAGGTATCGGATGAGGGCCTCGGTCTTCACCCTGTTTCCCCACCAGTAGGGGACTCCTGGCCACAACTCGTGGTGCCGGCGCAAGGAGCTCTCGTCTTCATAGGAGACAATGACCTGTTGGCCCCGGGACCACAGCTGCCGCAGTGTCGGCACCTCCTGCAAAGGACCAGAGTTAAGGGGTGCAGGGGAGAGAGGAGAGCCGGGGACACGGCGGGCACCTGGGAGAGAGGAGGGCCGGGAAGTCAGGACACCGGCCCAACACGAGTATAAACCAAAAATGAAATTCTGGCCGGGCGCGGTGGCTGACGCCTGTAATCCCAGCACTTTGGGAGGCCGAGGTGAGTGGATCACCTGAGGTCAGGAGTTTGAGACCAGCCCGGGCAACGTGGTGAAACCCCATCTCTACTAAAAATACAAAAATTGGCCGGGTGCGGTGGTGCACACCTGTCATCCTGGCTAGTCAGAATGCTGAGGTAGGAGAATCGTTTGAACCTGGGAGGCAGAGGTTGCGGTGAGCCGAGGTTTCCCTATTGCACTCCAGCCTGGGAGACAGAGCGAGACTCCCTCTCAAATAAATAAATAAATTAAGTATGGCCAGGTGCAGGGGCTCATGCCTGTAATCCCAGCACTTTGGGAGGACACGGTGGGAGGATCACTTGAGGCCAGGAATTCGAGCCTGGGCTGCACAGGGTGACCCTGTCTCTATTTTTATATATTTATTTATTTTTATTTTTTATTTTTTGAGACGGATCTCGCTCTGTCTCCCAGGCTGGAGTGCAGTGGCGCGATCTCGGATCACTGCAACCTCCACCCCCCGGGTTCACACCATTCTCCTGCCTCAGCCTCCCGAGTAGCTGGGACTACAGGCGCCCGCCACCACGCCCGGCTAATTGTTCGTATTTTGTTTTAGTAGAGACGGGGTTTCACCATGTTGGCCAGCATGGTCTGGATCTCCTGACCTCGTGATCCGCCCGTCTCGGCCTCCCAAAATGCTGGGATTACAAGCGTGAACCACGACACCCAGCCTAATTGTTGTATTTTTAGTAGAGACGGGTTTCACCATGTTGGCCAGGTTGGTCTCGATCTCTTGACCTCGTGATCCGCCCACCTCGACCTCCCAAAGTGCTGGGATGACACGCGTGAGCCACCGCGCCCGGCTGACGCTGCACACATTTCTAAACCCGTCACGGGAAGATCTCACCAGAAGCCACCCCACCGGGTCAGCCAGGGCCCCCCACACTGCGGGAGAGCAGGCAGCCCCCGTTCGACGGCTTCACCTGCTACAGGAATCATGGCAGCACCCACATCCAGGGCACAGCAAAAGGAGTCTGAGGCTGACGATGCCCCTGCCCCGGGAGAGACGTGGGGATATCCTTCCCCTCCTCACCCCACGAGGACACAGCATGTCCCCGAAGATGTTCTTGATACAGGCGACCAGGTACTCGTGCAGGTCCTCGCTCAGCCCCTCGAAGTTTCTGCAGGCCAGGATGACCACCTCGCGCGGGTGCCGCTCCAGCCACTCCGAGATTTCCGTGAGCGTGTCCTGGGGAGGGGGGTGCGGGGCTGAGTCCTGCACGACTCCAACACCACAGGGAAGGCCGGGTGCGGCGGCTCACGCCTGTCATCCCAGCAATTTGGGAGGCCGAGGCGGGCGGATCACCTGAGGTTAGGAGTTTGAGACCAGCCTGGCCAACATGGTGAAACCCCGTCTCTACTAAAAATACAAAAATTAGCTGGGCGTGGTGTCGGGCGTCTGTAATCCCAGCTACTTGGAAGGCTGAGGCAGGAGAATTGCCCGAACCCGGGAGGCAGAGGTTGCAGTGAGCTGAGATTGCACCACTGCACTCCAGCCTGGGCGACAGAGCAAGACTCCATCTCCAAAAAAAAAAAAAGAAATCTCCGTAACGGATTGCCGGGGTCAGTGTCTCCTGTCTGGTGTATAGGTGACATCACCCTTCCATTAAAGACCGGGCGTTTCCTGTCCAGATCTGCATGTGGCTGTTTCATCCCCACGGGAGCTTGGCCACCTCCCACTCTCTCCCTTGCATCCCACCTCAGCCCGGCCCCACCTGCACCAGCGCCCGGCCGCCTCCCGCTGTCCCCCTTGCTTCCCACCTCAGCCCAGCTGCACCTGCACCAGCGCCCGGCCGCCTCCCGCTGTCCCCCTTGCTTCCCACCTCAGCCCGGCCGCACCTGCACCAGCGCCCGGCCGCCTCCCGCTGTCCCCCTTGCTTCCCACCTCAGCCCGGCCGCACCTGCACCAGCGCCTGGCCGCCTCCCACTCTCCCCCTCGCATCCCACCTCAGCCTAGCCGCACCTCCACCAGCGCTGTTGTGTACACCATATGGACAAAGTGCAGGTTCTTCTCCGAGCCCTCCAGCATGTGGGCGATCCGCAGGTCCAGGTACCGCACCCCGGCGTCCAGCTGCTCCGTGACGTCCAGCGCCTGTGGGCAGAGGCTGCTGTCATGTCTGCCTGGCTGAGCGCCGCGTCTGAGGGGTTCAGGAATGGGCTGCGGGGTTGGCCCACCCGCATGTCCTGCTGTCCACTGGGATGTGGATGCTGTAACAACAGCTGTTTGTACGCGCTGGGAGCGCTGCAGCCATGGGCACCTGCATTTGGAAAACCTCATCTCCGGGGACCTGGCCTTTTTTTTTTTTTTTTTTTTGAGACGGAGTCTCGCTGTGTCGCCCAGGCTGGAGTACAGTGGTGCAATCTGGGCTCACTGCAAGCTCCGCCTCCCGGGTTCACGCCATTCTCCTGCCTCAGCCTCCCGAGTAGCTGGGACTGCAGGCACCCACCACCGCGCCCAGCTAATTTTGTTTTGTATTTTTAGTAGAGATGGGGTTTCACCATGTTGGCCAGGACGGTCTCGATCTCCTGACCTTGTGATCCACCCACCTTGCCCTCCCAAAGTGCTGGGATTACAGGTGTGAGCCACCGCACCCGGCCTCTACTAAAAATTTTAAAAATCAGCCTGGTGTGGTGGTGTACACCTGTAGTCCCAGCTGCCCGGGAGGCTGAGGAAGGAGGATCCTTTGATCCTGGGAGGCCCAGGCTGCAGGAAGCTGAGATCGCACCACCGCACTCCAGCCTGGGTGAGAGAGCGAGACTCCATCTCTAAAGGAATGAATGAATGTGATTATTAGGGAGAAAGGGGCCTGTCTCCCTGTTTCCCAGGGACTAGCAGGTGCCTGACTGCAAACTGCAGACCCACCTCAGGTCGTAAAGACACAAGAAATGAGTCCTTGTCTGTCTTGAGTGCAGGCATGAAAGGGGTTGTCTCGGCCAGGTGTGGTGGCTCACGCCTGTAATCCCAGCACTTTGGGAGGCCGAGGCGGGTGGATCATGAGGTCAGGAGTTCGAGACCATCCTGGCTAACACAGTGAAACCCTGACTCTACTCAAAATACCAAAAATTAGCCGGGCGTGGTGGCGGGAGCCTGTAGTCCCAGCTACTCAGGAGGCTGAGGCAGGAGAATGGAGTGAACCCGGGAGGCGGAGCTTGCAGTGAGCCGAGATGGCACCAACTGCACTCCAGCCTGGGCGGCAGAGCAAGACTCCGTCTCAAAAAAAAAAATAAGAAGAAAGAAAGAAAAAGAAAGGTGTTGTCTCTGCTGGGATGCAACAGGGCGAGACCCTCTCCCTCTGCAGCTCTCAGTGGCGGCCTGCCACGCTCACGGCATTAGCTTTATGCCATTTAATAAAATGCTGGGCCGGGCGCGGTGGCTCACGCCTGTAATCCCAGCACTTTCAGAGGCTGGGTCGGGCAGATCATGAGGTCAGGAGATCAAGACCATCCTGACTAACACGGTAAAACCCCATCTCTACTAAAAATACAAAAAATTAGCCAGGTGTGGTGACAGGTGCCTGTAGACCCAGGTACTTAGGAGGATGAGGCAGGAGAATCGCTTGAACCCAGGCAGCGGAGGTTGCAGTGAGCCGAGATCACGCCACTGCACTCCACCCTGGGCAAGAAGAGTGAGACCCTGTCTCAAAAAATAAATAAATAAAAACACTGTTCCCCTCTCTTCCACCTCTGGGGAGGGGTTCTGGGTGGGCAGTAGGTTTTGTTTTAATCCTGTCTCCGCAGCTGGGATAGGAACCTGCCTCCTGAGCCCACAGGGCACCACTCAAACCCTACCTGGGTGACGGGCCATTTCAGCACCACGGGGCCGTGGGCCCCACCCGGCTGACAGGCCAGGTCAGCAGCACGGGGCACAGACCGTACCTGGGTGACGGACCACTTCAGCACGACAGGGCGCGTGATGCAGGGCAAGGCCTTGTTCAGCAGCTGCAGCAGCCGGGACTCCTCGTGCGAAATGGGGGACTTCTTGTTCAGGCAGTACGTCATCGTGTCGTGGCTCCCTGAGAGCAAAGCACACACGCGGACATGTCACCACGAGTCCGTCCCCGCCACCTGCTGTGAGTCGCTCCATAGCCTGCGTACAGCACAGGCTGCCGCCCGCCTACAACACTGGCACAGGTATGGTGGGAGGGGTGCACGCTGACCCCCAAAACTCACGTCCACTGGAACCTGGGAACACGACCCGTGTTGAAACAGGGTCTCTGCAGATATCGTTAGGTTGAAATGAGATCATCCTGGAGTAGGGCGGGCCCCCAAATCCAGTGACAGGTGTCCATCTAAGACACAAGAGGAGGAGACAGACACAGAGGAGGAGGCCTCGTGGAGACGGAGGCAGAGACTGGAGTGATGCGGCCACAAGCCCAGGGATGCCTGGAGCCCCCAGGAGCTGGGAGAGGCAGGAAGGATCCCCCACTCTAGAGCCTCTAGAAGGAACTGAACACAGTTTCAATGACTTGAGTGGTGATCCCCAAAAGAGCTGTTCAAGTCCTAACCCCCCGCCCAGAACCTGTGAATGGGATCCTGTTTGGAAATAGAGTCTTTACACATGCTCTCAAAATGCTCAAGATGAAATCATCTTGGCTTTGTGCTGGGTCCTAAATGCAATGACAGGTGTCCTTAGAAGACACAGACCCAGAGGAGGAGGCCACGTGGAGATGGAGGCAGAGACTGGAGTGATGCGGCCACAAGCCCAGGGATGCCTGGAGCCCCCAGGAGCTGGGAGAGGCAGGAGGGATCCTCCCCTAGAGCCTCAGGAGGACGTGTGGTCCTGCCCATATCTTGACTTCAGATTTCTGTATCTAGAACTGGGAGAGAGTAAATTTCTGTTCTTTGCCGCCTCCTGACGTGTGCTCACTTGTTATGGTAACCGCAAGAAACACAGACCTTTGTAGAGTTTGACTGATGGCTGACGTTTGCATTTCCTGCCTATGACACGTAGTTGTTATTTCTTAAATATAGATATAAATATATCTATATTTAAGATATATATATAAGATATATATGACATATATCTCTATATAAACATATAGTATCTATATCTCTATATAAACATACATAGTATCTATATCTCTATATAAACATACATAGTATCTATATCTCTATATAAACATACATAGTATCTATATCTCTATATAAACATATATAGTATCTATATCTCTATATAAACATATATAGTATCTATATCTCTATATAAACATATATAGTATCTATATATAAACATATATAGTATCTATATCTATATATAAACATATAGTATCTATCTCTATATATAAACATATATAGTATCTATATCTATAAACATATATAGTATCTATATCTATATATAAACATATATAGTATCTATATCTATATGTAAACATATATAGTATCTATATCTATATGTAAACATATATAGTATCTATATCTATATGTAAACATATATAGTATCTATATCTATATGTAAACATATATAGTATCTATATCTATATGTAAACATATATAGTATATATTCTATATGTAAACATATATAGTATATATTCTATATATAAACATATATAGTATATATTCTATATATAAACATATATAGTATATATACATATATAGTATATATATCTATATATAAACATATATAGATATATTTACATAAATACATATTTTTTGCATAAATATGTATTTATATAAATATATAAAATATATATTCACATATGTGTTTATAAATATAATATATAAACATACTTATGTATCATATATTTATATAAATATATGATATATATTTTATATTATACATTTACTTATTTATATATTTTATATATAAATATAAATATGTATGTTTATATATAAATATGTACACTTACATATAAATGTGTGTGTGTATATATATATTTGCAGAGATGGGGCCTCACTATGTTGCCCAGGCTGCTCTCAAACTCCTAAACTCAAGTGATCCTCCTGCCTTGGCTTTACAGGCGTGAGCCACCACGCCCGGCCTTCCCCCTTTAAATCCCCTGAGGAACGTGAAGCCCCTTTACATCCTCTGAGGAACGTGGACCCCCTTTAAATCCCCAGACCGCGAGAGGCATTGGAATGAAGCCACAGTCACCTGCTCCCCCGATCTTGAGCTAAGGTATTAAGGAAGGAGACCAGTACTTCTCCTGCTGCCCCCTATCCCCACCTTGCCTAGTTTATAAGACAGGAGAAAGCAAAAGTTTGGAAAGAAACAGAAGTAAGATAAATAGCCAGACAACCTTGGCACCACCACCCGGCCCTGGGAGTTAACATAATATCAATCCATAACCTAAACCACTTCTGTTATCTGTAAATGCCAGACGTTGTATGAAAAAGCGTTACAAAACTTTCTGTTCTGTTAGCTGATACATGTAGCCCCCAGTCACGTTCCCCACACTTGCTTGATTTTTCACAACCCTTTCACGTGGACCCCTTAGAGTTGTAAGCCTTTAAAAAGGCCAAGAATTTCTTTTTTAGGGAGCTCGGCTCTTAAGATGTGAGTCTGCCGAAGCTCCCGGCCAAAGAAACCTCTTCTTTCTTTAATCCGGTGTCTGAGTTTTGTCTGCGGCTGGTCCTGCTACAGTATCACCCCTGGAAGCTACTTACTAGGTCAGCTGTAGACTGACGGATGCCCTGCATCTCTACAAATTAACCTAAGACGTCGGGTGCAGTAGCTCATGTCTGCAATGCCAGCACTTTGGGAGGCCGAGGCGGGTGGATTGCCTGAGGTCGGGAGTTCGAGACCAGCTTGACCAACATGGTGAAACCCCATCTCTGCTAAAAATACAAAAATCAGCCAGGCATAGTGGAGCGTGCCTGTAATCCCAGCTACTCGGCAGGCTGAGGCAGGAGAATCGCTTGAACCCAGGAGGCAGAGGTTGCGATGAGCTGAGATGGAGCCACTGCACTCCAGCCTGGGCGACAAGAGCAAAACTCCATCTCAAAAAAAAAAAAAGTAACCTCAGGGTGTCACACTGGGGCACCATAACTTATTCCCTACATTGCAAGGAAGAACGCGATCAGTGCTCGATGCCACTTCAGTAACCCACATGAATTCCTGAAAAAAGGCTTTCATCATCACCCCCTCTCCTGATGTGCACTTTCTTTAGAAGCTCCTGTCTCAACGCTGTTCTCCATAGCCACTTCCTAAGGCGAGTTGGAGGGTTTCCTGGGCTGCAGTCCTCAAATGTGGCTCAAGGAAACCCCCTACTTATATTAATTTTGTCTAAGTTTCTTTCCTTAGGTTGACAATACTTATCTGTGTGCATGTGTGTGTGTGTCCGTATGCCTATATGTGAGCGTGCATGTGTGTGCCTGTGTTTAAACGTGTGTGTACCTGTGTTCCTGTGTGCATGGACGTGTCTACGTGTGTGCATGTATGTACACATGTGTGCATGTGCATGTGTGCCTGTGTACACGTGTGCATATGTGCATTCATGTATGTCTATGTGAATATATACACATGTGAATATGTCTATGTGAATATATATACATGTGTATGTGTGTACATGTGTACACGTGTGCATGTGCATATGTGTACACACCCGCACATGTGCATGCATGTGCATGTGCATCCATGTGTGTATGAGCCTATGTGCATGTATACATGTGTGCATTAGTATGTATGTGCCTACATCCATGCATACATGTGCCTGCATGTGTGTACACCTGTGTGTGTGCATGTATATGCATCCATGTGCATATGTGTGGGGATGTGCATGTGTGCATGCATGTGTGTGTGTGCGCGTGCGTGTGTATGTATGTGACTGTGTGTGCCTGCATGTGTGCCTATGTGCACCTATGTATGTGATATGGCTTGGCTGTGTCCCCACTCAAATCTCATCTTGAATTGTAGCTCCCATAATTCCCATCTGTCATGGGAGGCACCTGGCGGGAGGTCACCGAATCATGGGGCGGGTCTGTCCCATGCTGTTCTCGTGATCGTGAATAAGTCTCACGAGATCTGATGGTTGTACAAAGGGCAGTTCTCCAGCACACGCTGTTGGCTGCCACCATGTAACATGTGACTTTGCTCCGCATTCACCTTCTGGCGTGATTGTGAGGCCTCCCCAGCCAGGTGGAATTGTGAGTCCATTAAACCTCTTTTATAAATTACCCAGTCTCAGGTATGTCTTTGTTAGCAGCGTGAGAACAGACCAACACAGTATGCACGTGCATATGTGTGCAGATGTGCATGTGTGTGTGCATATGTGCATGTGTGTACATGTGCGTGTGTGTGCATATGTGCATGTGTGTACATATGTGCATGTGTGTACATGTGCATGTGTGCATATGCCTGTGTATGTGTGCACATGTGTGCATGCCTGTGTGTATGCATGTCTGTGCATGTCCATGACTATGTACATATGTGTATGCACACACGTGTGCACTGTGTGTATGTGTGTGTCCACATCAGTGTCCTTTCTAGGATTTCCCTACACCCAGGATTGCTCCTACAGCCAGCGTCCCCGCTGGGGAATGCAGACGCGACAGCTCCCGCCCCACCCCGCCCTCACCTGGGATAGAGGCAACGGCCCCCGCCCCACCCCACCCTCACCTGGGATGGAGAGGTGGTGGAGGGGCACATCCCAGAGCCCGGGACACAGTGCTGACATCCAGTCCTCGTTGGCATTTCTGCAGTGCAGCCTGGAGAAGCTGTTGGAAGCACTCACCTGCCCGCCCATCAGAGGTGAGCCCTGGGCAACCTGAGGAAGGAGAAGAGGAAAAGAGGTTTTTTACGGTGACTTCAGGTCAGGAGTTCGAGACCAGCCTGGCCAACTCGGCAAAACCCCATCTCTACTAAAAATACAAAAATTAGCTGGGCGTGGTGATGGGCACCTGTAATCCCAGCTACTCGGGAGGCTGAGGCAGGAGAATCGCTTGAACCCGGGAGGTGGAGGTTGCAGTGAGCCGAGATCGCACCACTGCACTCCAGGCTGGGCAACAAGAGTGAAACTCCATATCAAAAAAAAAAAAAAAAAAAAAGAGAGAGAGAGAGAGAGGAAAAGGGGTCCTTGGAAGCATTTTTTGCAGCTCCAAAAAATGTTTCTTGTCTAGCGTGAAAGCCCTGGCTCTTAGACCCGGCTTGGCAACCTTTAATATGCAAATGCGAGCCCTTAGCTGGTCCAGCCCACATGGCGATTCCCACCGTTGCCCTCTTGCCCTCGCCCCCACCCGGGCCTGACACCAAGGCCGCCCCCACCCGTGCCTGACACCAAGGCCGCCCCCACCCGTGCCTGACACCAAGGCCGCCCCCACCCGTGCCTGACACCACGGCCGCCCCCACCCGTGCCTGGCACCACGGCCGCCCCCACCCGTGCCTGGCACCACGGCCGCCCCCACCCGTGCCTGGCACCACGACCGCCCCCACCCGGGCCTGGCAACACGGCCGCCCCCACCCGGGCCTGGCACCACGGCCGCCCCCACCCGGGCCTGGCACCACGGCCGCCCCCACCCGGGCCTGGCAACACGGCCGCCCCCACCCGGGCCTGGCACCACGGCCGCCCCCACCCGTGCCTGACACCACGGCCGCCCCCACCCGGGCCTGGCAACACGGCCGCCCCCACTACCCCCAGGCGTGTGGAACATCATGGCGCCCTACATTTGCATATTACGGAACTGGGGTGGGCGGGCCAGGTTTTTCGCGGGCTACGTGAATGACAGGCCTGGTCAGACCAATCCCCTCAGCGCTATGCAAATGAGTCACGCCTCCTCCAGGCACCGCATAAGACGGGCTGGTCTCCTACCTGGGGTTTGGAGCCCCTGTCCCTCTGTCTCAGTCCTGGGGAGCCACTTCTTTCTGCCTTCTCGCCTTGTTTTTTTTTGTTTTTTTGTTTTTTTTGAGACGTAGTTTCGCTCTTGTCGCCCAGGCTGCTGTGAAATGGCGCGATCTCGGCTCACCGCAACCTCCGCGGTGCTGGGATTACAGGCGTGAGCCACTGCCCGGACCTCCCTTCTTTCCTATTAAACTCTCCGCTCCTTAAAACCACTCCACGTGTGTCCGTGTCGCCTTATTTAATTCGACTCCAGAGGAAGAACCTGGTGTTCCTGCACTCATCAGAGCCATATCACCACTGCACTACAGCCTGGGCGACAGAGCAAGACTCTGCCTCAAAAAAAAAAAAAAAATATATATATATATATATATACACACACACACATACACACATAACAGAATATATACATATATACATATTATATACATAACATATATACATATATAACATAATATATACATATAATATATATTATACATATATACATATATACATCTATAACATACATGTATAACATATACACATATATAATATAGACATATAACATACACATAACATATACATATATACATAACTATATATACATATATAAGTATATATATATAATATACTGTTGAAAATAAGGGAAGTGACCCTTTCCATAAGGACATTTTAGACAACTTGTAAATTCTTTCTCTGCCTCTGAAGCATATATAACTTTTTTGGTTGGTCTTTTTTTTTTTTTTTTTGACACAGTTTCGCTCTCGTTGCCCAGGCTGGACTGCAATGGCGCGATCTCGGCTCACTGCAACCTCCGCCTCCCAGGTTCAAGCAATTCTCCTGCCTCAGCCTCCAGAGTAGCTGGGATTACAGGCGCCCGCCACCACACCTGCTTAATTTTTGTATTTTTGGTAGACATGGGGTTTCACTATGTTGGTCAGGCTAGTCTTGAACTCCTGACCTCAGGTGATCTGCCCGCCTTGGCCTCCCAAAGTGCTGGGATTAGTGGCGTGAGCCACGGTGCCCAGCTGTATGTACGATTTTTTTTTTTTTTTTTTTTTTAAAGACAGGGTTTCACTCTTGTTACCCAGGCTGGAGTGCAATGATGCAATCTCGGCTCACTGCAACCTCCGCCTCCCAGGTTCAAGCAATTCTCCTGCCTCAACCTCCAGAGTAGCTGGGATTACAGGCGTCCGCCACCACGCCCGGTAATGTATGTAATATTTTTAATCATTTAGATTAAAGCTGATTAGATTAAAATCATTAGATCTAATTGATTTAATCAAATCAATTAGAATTGTTGATCTTGAGCCCAGAAATCAGCCTGTTGACATCTGAGGAATGTTTCCTGGTGGACCTGGGGCCTCCTCTTAGAAATGAGACCTGGAGGGGCCGGGCACGGTGGCTCACGTCTGTAATCCCATCACTTTGGGAGGCTGAGGCGGGTGGATCACCTGAGGTCAGGGGTTCGAGACCAGCCTGGCCAACATGGTGAAACCCCATTTCTACTAAAAGTACAAAAAGTAGCCGGCCGTGGTGGCGCACGCCTGTAATCCCAGCTACTCAGGAGGCTGAGGCACGAGAATCGTTTGAACCCGGGAGGCGGGGGCTGTAGTGAGCCACGATCACACCATTGCACTCCAGCCTGGGTGACAAAGTGAGACTCCGTCTCAAGAAAAAAGAAATGGGACAGAGAGGAAGGGCAGAAGCCCCGGCCTCCTGCAGAAGAGACAAACTTCAGCTGACTGCAAACTGCAAACCCACCTTGAGTCCCACACGCAGGGGGAGTTCGGAATTCGAATTGTTGGTCTCGAGCCCAGAATGAAACGGCTGGTCTCCCTGGGCCGCAAGAAAGGACGAGATTGTCTCGGTCTGCAGCTCCTGCCGGCTGCCCGCGTTGGCTTCACAAGGTTCTGCAATAATCCTGCTGCCTTCTCTTCCACACTGAGGCCAGGCTTCCCAGGTGGCTGCAGATTTTCTTCTTATTTACATCTTCCCAAAAGCCCCTCCTCCCAGACCCTAAGCCAACACCAGCTACATGAACTCAGATCTTCCCCGCTGCCCCGACTGGGAAGCAGGGAGGGAGGGTCCCGGGAGCCCGCTGGGCCCAGGAGGAGGAGCCCATTCTTTATCAGCCCGGGGGATGTCAGCTCAGCCTCTTTCTCCAAGAGAAGCAACCACACCTGTACCGCGGCTCCGGGTCCCCAGGAGGGAGCTGGCCCCTTCTCTGCAGCCAGCTGGAAAAGGCCCAGGACGGCTTCCCCTCCCCCTGCACGGCCTCCCCTCCCCTTGCACGGCCCCCCTTCCCCCTGCACGGCCCCCCTTCCCCCTGCACGGACCCCCCTCCGCCTGCACGGCCCCCCCTCCCCCTGCACGGCCCCCCTCCCCCTGCACGGCCCCCCCTCCCCCTGCACGGCCCACCCTACCCCTGCACGGCCCCCCCTACCCCTGCACGGCCCCCCCTCCGCCTGCACGGCCCCCCTCCCCCTGCACGGCCCCCCCTCCGCCTGCACGGCCCCCCCTCCCCCTGCACGGCCCCCCCTCCGCCTGCACGGACCCTCCTCCCCCTGCACGGACCCCACTCCGCCTGCACGGCCCCCCCTCCCCCTGCACGGACCCCCTTCCGCCTGCACGGACCCCCGTCCCCCTGCACGGACCCCCCTCCCCCTGCACGGACCCCACTCCGCCTGCACGGCCCCCCCTCCCCCTGCACGGCCCCCCTCCCCCTGCACGGCCCCCCCTCCCCCTGCACGGCCCACCCTACCCCTGCACGGCCCCCCCTACCCCTGCACGGCCCCCCCTCCGCCTGCACGGCCCCCCTCCCCCTGCACGGCCCCCCCTCCGCCTCCACGGCCTCCCCTCCCCCTGCACGGGCTCCCCTCCTCCTGCACGGCCTCCCCTCCCCCTGCACGGCCCCCCCTTTCCCCTGCAAGGCCCCCCTCCGCCTTCACGGCCCCCACTCCCCCTGCACGGCCCCCCTCCCCCTGCACGGCCCCCCGTCCGCCTGCACGGCCCCCCCTCCGCCTGCACGGCCCCCCTCCGCCTGCACGGCCCCCCTTACCCCTGCACGGCCTCCCTTACCCCTGCACGGCCCCCCTTCCCCCTGCACGTACCCCCCTCCGCCTGCACCTACCCCCCTCCGCCTGCACGGCCCCCCCTCCCCCTGCACGGCTTCCCCTCTGCCTGCATGGCTGTGCAGTGATCCGCCTGGAGCATCCCAGCAGGGCCGCTGTGAGCCTCCGGATGCCCTGGGTCCCGGGGCCGCGGGGTGGAGGGGAGGTTAAAATGCAGGTCTGGGCGGGGCCCGCTGGCTCACGCCTGTAATTCCAGCACTTCAACACTTTGGGAGGCCAAGGCGGGCGGATCACCTGAGGTCAGGAGTTCGAAACCAGCCTGGCCAACATGGCGAAACCCCATCACTGGTAAAAATACAAAAATCATCTGGCGCGCGCCTGTGGTCCCAGCTACTGGGAGGCTGAGGCAGGAGAATCGCTTGAACCCGGGAGGCGGAGGTTGCAGTCAGCCGAGATCGTGCCACTGCACTCCAGCCTGGGAGACAGAGTGAGACTCCCGTTCAAAAACAAAAAACCTTCGTCTCCACATCCTCTTATCTTAATGCAGATATTCCCTTCTACTAATAATTTTTTTTCTTCTTTTATTTATTTATTTTTTTTTCAGAGACAGGGTCTCGCTCTGTTGCGCAGACTGGTGTGCAGTGCCATGATCTCAGCTTACTGCAGCCTCCGCCTCCTGGATTCAAGCTATTCGCCTGCCTCAGCCTCCAGCACAGCTGGGATTACAAGCACTTGCCACCATTCCCAGCTAATTTTTTGTATTTTTGGTAGCAACGGGGGTCTCACCATGTTGGCCAGGCTGGTCTCGAACTCCTGACTTCAGGTGATCCGCCCGCCTTGGCTTCCCAAACTGCTGGGATGACAGGCGTGAGCCACCGTGCCCGGCCTAATAATAACTCTTTCAACCGATTGCCAGTCAGAAAATTTTAAAATCTACCTTATGACCTGGAAGCCGGCCTCACCACCAATGGAGCTGTCTCACCTTCACAGATTGAACCTGTCAGGCCTCTGAGCCGAAGCTCAGCCATTATCACCCCTGTGACTTGCACATATACGTCCAGGTGGCCTGCAGGAGCCAAGAAGTCTGGAGCAGCCAAGGAAAAACCACAGAGAAGTAAAACAGCCAGTTCCTGCCTTAACTGGTTAACTAAAATTACAACATTTTACTATCGTGACTTCTCCCTGCCCTACCTTAGCCGATCAATCGACTTTGTGCCGTTCATCTTCTGGACAATGAGTCTTATGATCTGTGCACCATGCACCTTGCAATCCCTCCTCTGCTGACAATAGATAACCACCTTTTGCTGTAATTTTCCATTACCTACCCAACTCCTATTGAGCCACCCCTTCCCCATCTCCCTTTGCTGACTCTCTCTTCGGACTCAGCCCACTTGCACCCAAGTGAATGAACAGCTATATCGCTCACACAAAGCCTGTTCGGGGGTCTCCTCGCACCGACGCGCTTGACAGAACCAAGGTTCATCTTACATGTATGGATTCATGTCTGACGTTTCCTTAAAATGCATAATACCAAGATGTCCTCCGACCACCTAGGGCTCAGGTCATCAGGATCTCCTGAGGCTTGGTCACAGGCACGTCCTCAACCTTAGCAAAACACACTTCTTTTTTTTTTTTGAGACGGAGTCTCGCTCTGTCGCCCAGGCTGGAGTGCAGTGGCGCGATCTCGGCTCACTGCAACCTCCGCTTCCCAGGTTCAAGCAATTCTCCTATCTCAGCCTCCCAAGTAGCTGGGACTACAGGCGCCTGCCACCACACCCAGGTAATTTCTGTATTTTTAGTAGAGACAGGGTTTCACCTTGTTGGTCAGGCTGGTCTTGAACTCGTGACGTCAGGTGATCTGCCCGCCTTGGCCGCCCAAAGTGCTGGGATGACATGCGTGAGCCACCGTGCCCGGCCAGCAAAACACACTTTCTAAATGTCCTGAGACCTGTCTCAGATACTTTTTGGTTCAGAAGACTCGAGGAAATCAGTGTCTCCTAGGACAGGCTGGACCCAAAGCTGTACAGTCACATCCTCTGTGTCATGACGGATTCCATCCATTCCGGCTACGGTCATACTCCCTCCCTCCCATCACAGTCCCTTCCCCCGTCACAGTCCCTCCCCTCCCGTGACCTTCATCATATCCCAGGTCCCCTGACCACTGAGGGGTGTCCCCTCCTGTCCCCACCTTCCCCGACCCCTCCCCTGACATCCCAGGTCCTCTGACCACTGAGGGGTGTCCACTCCTGTCCCCACACCTGTCCCCATGTCCTCCTGAGCCCTCCATCACATCCCAGGTCCCCTGACCACTGAGGGGTGTCCCCTCCTGTCCCCACATCCCCCGACCCCTTCCCCACACATGACAAAGTGGAGCAGGAAGGAGCCCCGGGGGCGGCCCCCACTCCCAGCCGCCTCTGCCATCTCGTCCGGACGGCACAGCGGAGTGGGGTCTGGAGGCCGTCCCACGGAGCACTGACCCTTCCTGGGGGAGGTCCTCTCCACCCTGGCCTTCACAGTCGCGACGGGACAGCGCAGAGGACGGACGGGCCGAGACGCCCGGTGACCCGCCAGGCCGGGTGAGACACCTACACCTTCCCGCCCGCTGAGTCCTCGGGAGACTCACGTCCCAGAGGCGTGAGTGGCCATGACCCGCACATTCAACGCACGGGGTGAATAGTTGCTGGGTGAATCAACGGAAGGACAGGGGTGCTCAGATCCCAGCATTCCCAGCGTCCCAACATCCCCACCGTCCCAGCCGTCCCGACCCATCCCCACGCAGGCCCCGGCGGCAGGGTGAGGACGTCCAACCGGCCAAGCAAGTCGTGGCCCCCAGGCTCATTTCATCACCGTCCTGGGCTGTTTCCACACTGGCTCCGCGGCTCTGACCCAGCAGGGAATTCCAGGCCTGCAAGGGGTGCAGGCCGCCTGTGGCTGCCGACGTCCAGGCCACAGATCCCAGGCGACCCTCCCCCTGAACCCCCTGCCCGTGCCCCCAGCTAAGGGTCCCGGGAGGAGGAGAAGGAGCCTCAATGACGGAAGCGCGGGTTCCTGATTCCCAGCCCGCAACAGGCACAGACGGCACCCGCCACGTCCCCCGTAGGGGACTTGGCATCAGGAGAATGGGGTAGACACACTCACCTTCCAGCCGCTGGAATCCCAGAGCTCCTGGCAGCTCCCGCCGGGTCTCTGCGGGACACTCTTCCTAAAACACACCCAGGCCGCTGCGATTGGCTGGCGCGGACACTCCTGCCACCAGGAGGAGGGACAGCCCGCCCCCGCCACGGATCTGTCCCCACCGCGGGAGCAGGACCGGCTGGGCTGCAAACACCGCCCTGAACTCCCACGGGGACCCCACTGCCCAGAGTCAGGGGAGGGGCCGGGGAGGGGGAGGTCAGGGGAGGGGCCGGGGTCCCCACAGACCAGGACTGGGGACCGGAAGATCCCTCCCAGGGGACCCCACGGTGTGTCCCAACAAGGTGTCCCCGGGGTCCCCCGGTCAGGGGCTTAGAGACAGCAAGGACCTCCCAGAGGTGTGTGCCCACAGGTTCTCTGTGGTCAGAGGGGCCCTTGCAGGGGACATTGAGGTGTCTGACTGACGGGCCCCACTCGGGCCACTGGCCGCGGCTGAGGTGGGTCTCCCGGAGCCCCCAGGACGGGCTGAACAGGTGCTTTCATCTCGGCCCTGGGGTCAAGGCACGGGACTGGCAGTTCCAAGCCTGCAGGCTCTGAGCGCCTTGGCCAGCAAGCCCCCCGGGTTCTTCCCCCTGCAGGTTGTGACCTCTCCTGCCCCGCGTGGCCCGGACCCTGGGCAGCCCGTGCCGCCTCCGTCGGTGGAAGTGGGCCCTCCCAGCGCAGCCCACGCCTGCAATCTCTCCCCCTGAGCCAACCTGGAGCTAACCAGGAGCCCAGGTCAGGGGTCTGTCCAGGGCCCCGTTCCTGCCTCCTCCTGGCTGCTTCCGGTCCACTCCGCAGGTGCTCCCCACGCACCCCACTGTCTCCCACCCCGGGCTGGACGCCAGGACAGGGCCAGTGTGGGCTTCAGAGAACGCACGGAACATTTGGGGGCCGCAGTGGATGGCTCAAAGGGCTGCCTTGGGATCCCACGTTCCCGGGTGGAATTCTCCCACATAGCCACGGCTGGAGCTTCTCTCCCTGCACCCCATTTCTGTCCCGGCTCCCTGTTTCCTCCCTCACCCCAGCTGTGGGGTACCTTGAGGGTGGCTGCTGTCCTGGCACACGGACATCTGGTCGGCTGACAAGCCACAGGCCACCGGCCTCTCTGCCTCTTTCCACCCTCACTCAGGCCCCGTCACCTCCCCACACTCCGCCCTCGTCCCTGCTCCTCCTCCCCCTCCTCCTTCCTCCCCCTGCTCCTTCTCCATCCTCTCCCTCCTTCTTCCTCTCCATTGAGACTCCCCCTCTCTGCCCAAAGCCCCCTGTGGCTTCCTCTTGGCCCATCTGTTTCCTCCCTTCCTCCTCTTTCCTCCCTCCCCCTCCTCCCTCCTCCCTTCACTGAGGCCCTGCGGGGACACCAGCCTCCTGTTTCCCGCCTCCTTCCACAGCCCTGGGAGAGTCTATAAAATGACCTGTGCCCTGGTGTGGCACGGGAGCAGGAAGCAGCTTCCACGTCTCCTCCCACAGTCACGGGGCCCGGCCCTTCCTCTGTGTCCTGGTGTGATGTGGACTGTGGTCACGGGGCCCGGCCCTTCCTCTGTGTCCTGATGTGATGTGGACCGTGGTCATGGGGCCCGGCCCTTCCTCTGTGTCCTGGTGTGATGTGGACTGTGGTCACAGGGCCCTTCCTCCCTCTGTGTCCTGGTGTGATGTGGACCGTGGTCACAGTGCCCGGCCCTTCCTCTGTGTCCTGGTGTGATGTGGACCGTGGTCATGGGGCCCGGCCCTTCCTCTGTGTCCTGGTGTGATGTGGACTGTGGTCACAGGGCCCTTCCTCCCTCTGTGTCCTGGTGTGATGTGGACCGTGCTCACAGTGCCCGGCCCTTCCTCTGTGTCCTGGTGTGATGTGGACCGTGGTCACCGGGCCCGGCCCTTCCTCTGTGTCCTGGTGTGATGTGGACCGTGGTCACGGGGCCCGGCCCTTCCTCTGTGTCCTGGTGTGATGTGGACCGTGGTCACGGGGTCCGGCCCTTCCTCCCTCTGTGCCCCAGAGTCATGAGGACCAGAGGTCACCGGGCCCGGCCCTTCCTCCATGTCCTGGTGTGATGTGGACCGTGGTCACGGGGCCCGGCCCTTCCTCTGTGTCCTGGTGTGATGTGGACCATGGTCATGAGGTCTGGCCCTTCCTCTGTGTCCTGGTGTGATGTGGACTGTGGTCACAGGGCCTGGCCCTTCCTCTGTGTCCTGGTGTGATGTGGACCATGGTCATGAGGCCCAGCCCTTCCTCTGTGTCCTGGTGTGATGTGGACCATGGTCATGAGGTCTGGCCCTTCCTTTGTGTCCTGGTGTGATGTGGACTGTGGTCACAGGGCCTGGCCCTTCCTCCGTGTCCTGGTGTGATGTGGACCATGGTCATGGGGTCTGGCCCTTCCTCCTCCCATGTCCTGATGTGATGTGGACTGTGGTCACGGGGTCTGGCCCTTCCTCCGTGTCCTGGTGTGATGTGGACCATGGTCATGGGGTCTGGCCCTTCCTCCTCCCATGTCCTGGTGTGATGTGGACTGTGGTCACGGGGTCTGGCCCTTCCTCTGTGTCCTGATGTGATGTGGACCCATAGTCTCAACGCCTGGCCCTTCCTCCTCCCATGTCCTGGTGTGATGTGGACCCATGGTCTTGGGGCCCGGCCCTTCCTCCCTCTGTGTCCTGGGCGGCCAGATGTGGGCTGGACACGAGGTGAGGACATCACATGGGCTGAGGGACGTGTCGTCCGTGCCTCGGTGCTGCCTGTTTTCTGCAAGCAGAGGATTGTGAAGGGTGCTTGAGTGAAGTGGGCCAAGTGTGAGCCCCTGTAAATGGCTGTGACTTCCCTGTTGACCGTGCCCTTGTGTCCGACAAGGGGTGTTTGCAAACCCCTCCCAAGGCCGGGCACGGAAGCCCTTGGTCCAGCTGCTTCCTGGAATGGAAAACCCTCTTCTGCACTAGAAAATCCCATGACCCCGCGTTTGAGTTTCGAATATTTAGCATGGGGAGCACCCCTCCAATGGCTAGGAGAGACACCAGGCGGAGATAAAGGTTTGATTATTTACGAGTCCTGCATCCACGGCCAGCCTGCAGGCCCCACCCAGGCGGAGGTAAGGATTTGATTATTTATGGGTCCTGGGTCCTGGGTCCTGCAGTCCCCACCCAGGCGGAGGTAAGGATTTGATTATTTATGTGTCCTGGATCCTGCAGTCCCCACCCAGGCGGAGGTAAGGATTTGATTATTTATGGGTCCTGGGTCCTGCAGGCCCCGCCCAGGCGGAGGTAAGGATTTGATTATTTATGGGTCCTGGGTCCTGCAGGCCCCGCCCAGGCGGAGGTAAGGATTTGATTATTTATGGGTCCTGGGTCCTGCAGGCCCCGCCCAGGCGGAGGTAAGGATTTGATTATTTATGGGTCCTGGGTCCTGCAGGCCCCGCCCAGGCGGAGGTAAGGATTTGATTATTTATGGGTCCTGGGTCCTGCAGGCCCCGCCCAGGCGGAGGTAAGGATTTGATTATTTATGGGTCCTGGGTCCTGCAGGCCCCGCCCAGGCGGAGGTAAGGATTTGATTATTTATGGGTCCTGGGTCCTGCAGGCCCCGCCCAGGCGGAGGTAAGGATTTGATTATTTATGGGTCCTGGGTCCTGCAGGCCCCGCCCAGGCGGAGGTAAGGATTTGATTATTTATGGGTCCTGGGTCCTGCAGGCCCCGCCCAGGCGGAGATAAGGATTTGATTATTTATGGGTCCTGGGTCCTGCAGGCCCCGCCCAGGCGGAGGTAAGGATTTGATTATTTATGGGTCCTGGGTCCTGCAGGCCCCGCCCAGGCGGAGGTAAGGATTTGATTATTTATGGGTCCTGGGTCCTGCAGGCCCCACCCACACTGGGTGGTGAGGAATGCAGCAGACAGAGAGGGACCCTGGGCCAGCACCTTTATTGAGTCCAAGGTATTACCCCACCCTGTTTCCGGCTCCCAGTTGTCATAGGTGGTTGAGAGCCAGCACGGAGAGTTTCTGAGAGGTGGCACCGTGCAGGCGTCGCCGGGAACAGGGGCACAAAGCTGGCAGCCCCGGACCCGGGATTCAACAGCATGGGGCAGCCGCGCGGCTCACGGGGCCTCAGGCCGGGCCGTGACGGGCTCAGAGCACACCTGCTGAGCCGAGACCGGAGGCTACGTGATATCATTCTGCAGGTGCGATTCCTGAAGCTGCTCTGTTCTGAGCTGCCTTGTTTAAAACCGTCACCGGGCCGGGCGTGGTGGCTCACGCCTGTCATCCTAACACTCCGGGAGGCCCAGGCGCGTGGATTGCCTGAGCTGAGCTCTGGAGTTCGAGACCAGCCTGGGCAACATGGTGAAATCCCGTCTCTACTAAAAAAAAAAAAAAAAATAGCTGGGCGTGGTGGCAGGTGCCTGTAGTCCCAGCTACTCCAGAGGCTGAGGCAGGAGAATCGCTTGAACCGGGGAGGTGGAGGTTGCAGTGAGCCGACATCGCGCCATTGCACTGCAGCCTGGTCTCCGTCTCAAAAAATAAAAAATAAAAGTAAAGTCATCAATTGTGTTTCCCCCTGTCCTTGCAGAGAAGCAAAATGACATGAGAAGGATAGAGAATTGTGTCTCCGAAGCTGTGTCTTACCCCTTTACCAGAGAAAAGACACAACTTTGGGAGGCCAAGGCGGGCGGATGGCCAACATGATGAAACCTCGTCTCTACCAAAAAAAAATTACAAAATTTAGCTGGGCCTGGTGGCACGCGCCTGTAATCCCATCTACTGGGAAGGCTGAGATAATCGCGGCTCACTGCAACCTCCATCTCCTGGGTTCAAGCGATTCTCCTGCCTCAGCCTCCCGAGTAGCTGGGTCGACGGGCACCTGCCACCACGCCTGGCTAATTTTTTGTATTTTTAGTAGAGACAGGGTTTCACCGTGTTAGCCAGGATGGTCTCGATCTCCTGACCTCGTGATCCACCCGCCTCGGCCTCCCAAAGTGCTGGGATGACAGGCGTGAGCCACCGCACCCGGCCCACTTTATTTTATTTTTTATTTTTATTTTTCAGACAGAATCTCGGTCTGTCACCCAGGCTGGAGTGCAATGGCGCGATCTCGGCTCACTGCAACCTTCACCTCCTGGGTTCAAGCG
Organism: Pan troglodytes; assembly: GCF_028858775.2. NCBI lineage: Eukaryota > Metazoa > Chordata > Mammalia > Primates > Hominidae > Pan > Pan troglodytes. The sequence continues at coordinate 35,940,361 of NC_072422.2, forward strand.
ATTCTCCTGCCTCAGCCTCCCAAAGTGCTGAGATTACAGGCACGAGCCACCGCACCCAGCCTAAGACTTATTTTTCTTCCACATCCCCAAAACTACAGCGTCTGCAAATCCACACGGGCGTTCCCGACCGGACCTGGATTCCCCACTGTCCCCAACCCTGCCCCTTGGAGGCGGTTCAGACGCTGCTGACGTTGAAGCCAACGACAGACACCTGTTGTTTCCGCGCAGGGAAGAAGCCACAGCTCAGGGTACAAGAAGCCTGTGCTGGCTCAGGTTGATCTTTTTTCTTTTATTTTTGAGACAGAGTCTCACTCTGTCTCCCAGGCTGGAGTGCAGTGGCACGATCTTGGCTCACTGCAACCTCCGCCTTCCAGGTTCAAGTGATTCTCCTGCCTCAACCTCCCAAGTGAGTACCTGGGATTACAGGCGCCCGCCACCACACCCGGCTAATTTTTTGTATTTTTAGCAGAGAAGGTTTTTCACCATGTTGGTCAGGCTGGTCTCGAACTCCTGACCTCAGGTGATCCACCTGCCTCGGCCTCCCAAAGTGCTGGGATGACAGGCATGAGCCACCGCGCCCGGCCCCTGATTCAGTTTTTGACCACAGCTGGTTTCCTCTTTTATTTCAGGTATACAGGCCATAGACACTGATTGTCGTAAAATATATTCCATCTTACTCTTCTTCATATACACATATATATATTTCATTTCCTTTTTTGAGACAGGCTTTTGTTGTGTCGCCTAAAACGCCTTGGCCGGGCGTGGTGGCTCACGCCTGTCATCCCAGCTACTCGGGAGGCTGAGGCAGGAGAATGGTGTGAACCCGGGAGGCAGAGCTTGCAGTGAGCTGAGATCACACCACTGCACTTCAGCCTGGGTGACAGAGCGAGACTCCATCTCAAAAAACAAAACAAAACAAAAAAACAAAAAACAGGCTGCAGGGCCAGGTGCGGTGGCTCACACCTGTCATCCCAGCACTTTGGGAGGCCAAGGTGGGCCGGATCACCCGAGGTCTGGAGTTCAAGACCAGTCTGGCCAACATGGTAAAACCCCGTCTCTACAAAAAACACAAAAATTAGCCGGGTGCGGTGGCGTACGTCTCTAACCCCAGCTACTCTGGAGGCTGAGGCAGAATTACTTGAACCCGGGAGGTGGAGGTTGTGGTGAGCTGAGATCACGCCACTGCACTCCAGCCTGGGTGACAGAGCTAGAGAGAGAGATTATCTCAAAAAAAAAAAAAAAAAAAAAAAAGATCCTGCCAAGCTTGTGACTACTAAATGCTACTGCAGTGCACACTTTGAAATGGGTAAGTTGACATTATATAATTTCACATTGAATGATTAAAAACAAAAATGCAAATTGAATGTAAAATTCAATGATTAATTAAATTGCAAATTGAATGATTACAAATAAGTATTGAGTATGAATAGGTTACCTTTTCTGAAGAATAGGAGAGGTTAAAAAAGACATTTTTTCCTTTATAAACATCTTTACAGTTGAATTTTTATTTTTATTTACTTATAATTATTATTTTTTGTAGAGACGGGACCTGGCTATGTTGCCCCGGCTGGTCTCTAAATCTGGGGCTCAAGCGATCCCCCCACCTCAGCCTCCCAAGGTGCTGGGATTGCAGGCGTGAGCCACTTCACCGGCCTGTTTGCATTTTAAAAATAAGCTTGCATCACCTTTTAGATAAAAATTAACTACAGATAACCTCAACTGACCCTAGCAGGAACTGGAGTCTCTGCTCCTCCTCTGAGGTCCTCAGCTCCCCGTGGGTGGGGACTCTCTAGGCAGCCCCCAGGAACAGGTGGGCCTCCATGGTAACCCTCAGAGACCCTCCACCCCTGGCATCCTGCAGGGTGGCCGGGCAGGGAGGGAGCCAGGGAGCTGGGCCAGGAGGGTCCCACAGGAAAGGGCTCCACTCCCTGAGATTGAAACTATTTTTGCAAAAACAATATTTCTTTTTTTTTTGTTTTGAGACAGAGTCTCGCTCTGTCACCCAGGCTGGAGTGCAGTGGCACGATCTCGGCTCTCTGCAACCTTCGCCTCCCATGTTCAAGCCATTCATCTGTCTCAACCTCCTGGGTAGCTGGGACCACAGGCACCCACCACCACACTCGGCTAGTTTTGGTATTTTTATTAGAGACGGGGTTTCACCACATTGGCCAGGCTGGTCTCAAACCCCTGACGCTGTGATCCACCCACCTCAGCCTCCCAAAGCGGTGGGATTACAGGCATGAGCCACCGCGCCCGGCCTGATAAAATTGTAAGTGAGAACATTAGGGCAGTGAAGGAGAGCTAACCTCACTGAGTCCGTCTTGCTTCGAACTTCCACGCTATCTCCAAGCTGTCTGCAAGCTGTCTCCAAGCTGCCTCGAAGCTGCCCCCAAGCTGCCCCCAAGCTGTCTCCAAACTGCCTCGAAGCTGCCCCCAAGCTGCCCCCAAGCTGCCTCCAAGCTGCCTCCAAGCCGTCTCCAAGCTGTCTGCAAGCTGTCTTCAAGCTGTCTGCAAGCTGTCTCCAAGCTGTCTGCAAGCTGTCTCCAAACTGTCTGCAACCTGTCTCCAAGCTGTCTCTAAACTGTCTGCAAGCTGTCTCCAAGCTGACTGCAAGCTGTCTCCAAGCTGTCTCTAAACTGTCTGCAACCTGTCTCCAAGCTGTCTGCAAGCTGCGTCCAAGCTGTCTGCAAGCTGCCTCCAAGCTGTCTGCAAGCTGCCTCCAAGCTGTCTGCAAGCTGCCTCCAAGCTGTCTGCAAGCTGCCTCCAAGCTGTCTGCAAGCTGCCTCCAAGCTGTCTGCAAGCTGTCTGCAACCTGTCTCCAAGCTCTCTGTAAGCTGTCTCCAAGCTGTCTGCAAGCTATGTGCAAGCTGTGTCCAAGCTGCCTGCAAGATGTCCCCAAGCTGTCTCCAAACTGTCTGCAAGCTGTCTCCAAGCTGTCTGCAAGCTGTCTGCAAGCTGTCTCCAAGCTGTCTGCAAGCTGCCTGCAAGCTGTCTGCAAGCTGTGTCCAAGCTGTCTGCAAGATGTCCCCAAGCTGTCTCCAAACTGTCTGCAAGCTGTCTGCAAGCTGTCTCCAAGCTGTCTGCAAGCTGTCTCCAAGCTGTCTGCAAGCTGTCTCCAAGCTGTCTCCAAGCTGTCTGCAAGCTGTCTGCAAGCTGTCTGCAAGCTTTCTCCAAGCTGTCTCCGAGCTATCTGCAAGCTGTCTCCAAGCTGTCTCCGAGCTACCTCCGAGCTGTCTCCAAGCTGTCTGCAAGCTGTCTGCAAGCTGTCTCCAAGCTGTTTCCAAACCACCTCCAAGCTGTCTCCAAGCTGTCTGCAAGCTGCCTGCAAGCTGCCAAGCTGTCTCCAAGCTGTCTGCAAGCTGCCTGCAAGCTGCCTGCAAGCTGTCTCCAAGCTGTCTGCAAGCTGTCTGCAAGCTGTCTCCAAGCTGTCTGCAAGCTGTCTCCAAACTGTCTCCAAGCTGTCTGCAACCTTTCTCCAAGCTGTCTCCAAGCTATCAGCAAGCTGTCTGCAAGCTGTCTCCAAGCTGTCTCCAAGCTATCAGCAAGCTGTCTGCAAGCTGTCTCCAAGCTGTCTGCAAGCTGTCTCCAAGCTGTCTGCAAGCTGTCTCCAAGCTGTCTCCAAGCTGTCTGCAAGCTGTCTGCAAGCTGTCTCCAAGCTGTCTGCAAGCTGTCTCCAAGCTGTCTCCAAGCTGTCTGCAAGCTGTCTGCAAGCTTTCTCCAAGCTGTCTCCGAGCTATCTGCAAGCTGTCTCCAAGCTGTCTCCGAGCTACCTCCAAGCTGTCTCCAAGCTGTCTCCAAGCTACCTCCGAGCTGTCTCCGAGCTGTCTGCAAGCTGTCTGCAAGCTGTCTCCAAGCTGTTTCCAAACCACCTCCAAGCTGTCTGCAAGCTGTCTCCAAGCTGTTTCCAAACCACCTCCAAGCTGTCTGCAAGCTGTCTCCAAGCTGTTTCCAAACCACCTCCAAGCTGTCTGCAAGCTGCCTGCAAGCTGCCTGCAAGCTGTCTCCAAGCTGTCTGCAGCTGCCTGCAAGCTGCCTGCAAGCTGTCTCCAAGCTGTCTGCAAGCTGTCTCCAAACCGTCTCCAAGCTGTCTGCAACCTTTCTCCAAGCTGTCTCCAAGCTATCAGCAAGCTGTCTGCAAGCTGTCTCCAAGCTGTCTCCAAGCTATCAGCAAGCTGTCTGCAAGCTGTCTCCAAGCTATCAGCAAGCTGTCTGCAAGCTGTCTGCAAGCTACCTCCAAGCTGTCTCCAAGCTGTGTTCAAGCTGTCTCCAAGCTGTCTCCAAGCTGCCTGCAAGCTGTCTCCAAGCGGTCTCCACGCTGTCTGCAAGCTGTCTGCAAGCTACCTCCAAGCTGTCTGCAAGCTTTCTGCAAGCTGTCTCCAAGCTGTCTGCAAGCTGTCTCCAAGCTGTCTGCAAGCTGTCTGCAAGCTGTCCTTCTTCTCTCATGGGTGTCAGCCACACTATCTTTGGGAGGAACGTAGTTTATAGTTTAGCTTTGAAACGAAGATGATAATAGCCCTTTCCCAGTGCAAACCTCCTTCTTGCCTGGGGACTAGGCTGTGTTTACAGGACTAAGAGATTATCCCCTGGATTAGAAATCATGGTTTAGGACTCACGCTTCTGGAGGCTGCAAGTTTCTGACCCTCCTCAAATTGCTCCTGCTCACATCGCTTTTGTGAAACCTACAATCAGTGCTGAGATATGTCACAGACCCTGCACTGGACGGATCAGCTGGCACCACCCAGATGATCAACCGGCTCATCTGGTCTGCGGCCCCCACCCAGGAACTGACTCAGTGCCAGATGACAGCTTCGACTCCCTGTGATTCCATCTCTGACCCAACCAATCAGCACTCCCCACTTTCTGACCTCCTACCCACCAAATTATCCTGAAAAACTCCAGTCCCTGGGTCTTTGGGGAGACGGATTTGAGGAATAAGGAAACTCCGGCCTCCCACGCAGCCGGCTGGGATTGCAGCTTTGTGGTAGTGATAAATCACTCTGTCCACAAAGCCAGCGAGGTGAGCCCCTTGGGCGGTGACAGGAAGACCAAGGAGGATAAAGAAAACCCAGCTCCTGGGGGCGCGAGGTCACAGCCGTGGCTCGGACGGGAACCCCAAGATCAAAGGACAGCAGGGGCAGGAGGTGCCGGCCTTGGAAGGCAGCGGCAGATTCCACAGAAGCCTCTGGAGTCCTCGTCCCAGGCAGACGCCGTGCACCGCCTGCAGGTGGTGGGAAGAACGGACACAGCTTGCAAAGGCCGGGGTACGTCGCCAGAGGGTCACAGGCGCAAGGGGGCCTGGCTGGCCCAGAAGAGGGGTCCCCGGAACCCCAGGTCCATGTCAGGGCCGGAGCCTGCCCAGATCCATTTTCCCTGCTGATTCCCAAGGTGCTCTGTGCCCCCAGAGAACTGCTTGGAAACCCACATACCTCACGGTGGGGCCCACCCCAAAAGCCCATCCCTGGGCTTCATGAGGTGCGGTTTGAGACCCTATTTTTTTTTTTTTTTGAGACGGAGTTTCGCTCTTGTAGCCGGGGCTGGAGTGCAGTGGCGCGATCTTGGCTCACTGCAACCTCTGCCTCCCGGGTTCAAGCAATTCTCCTGCCTCAGCCTCTGGAGTAGCTGGGACTACAGGCACCTGCCACCATGTCTGGCTAATTTCTTTTATTTTTAGTAGAGACGGGGTTTCACCATCTTGGCCAGGCTGGTCTTGAACTCCTGACCTCGTGATCCACCTGCCTCAGCCTCCCAAAGTGCTGGGATTGCAGGCTTCATTTTTTTTTTTTTTTTTTGAGATGGAGTTTCGCTCTGTCGCCCAGGCTGGAGTGCAGTGGTGTGACCTCAGCTCACTGCAAGCTCCGCCTCCCGGGTTCAAGCAATTATCTGCCTCAGCCTCCCGAGTAGCTGGGACTACAGGCACCCGCCACCACACCCGGCTAATTTTTTGTATTTTTAGTAGAGACGGGGTTTCACCAGGTTAGTCAGGATGGTCTCGACCTCCTGACCTCGTGATCCGCCTGCCTCGGCCTCCCAAAGTGCTGGGATTGCAGGTGTGAGCCACTGCACCCCGCTATCGTTCTAAGCCTAAAGGGGGAAGGCCTTGTGAACTGGGCTTCGTACTGGTTTTTTTTTCACATTACACCAGGTTCAAGCAATTCTCCTGCCTCAGCCAGGCTGGTCTCAAACTCCTGACCTCATGATCCGCCCACTTCGGCCTCCCAAAGTGCTCGGATTAGAGGTGTGAGCCACCGTGCCCGGCCACAGTGAACCATTTTCACCGTGCCCGGCCAGAATTAACTATTCTAATGGGTCCATTCATTAGCATTTAGCACCTGTTTCCGCAGGGGCCAAGTCTGTGCAAACCACACCCCAGAGGTCGGGGAAGCTGAGAGCTGAAGGAAGAAGCTGACTAATCCAGAGTCTCTGAAAGAAATACGTAGCAGAGACGTAAGAACAGAAGCCGTGTCTGCAAGGAGGGTGGATCCTGGTCATCCCTGCAGACCCAGGGTTTCACCCTAGGGAGGAATATGCAGGAAAACGTTGGTGGGAGGGAGGGCGGCCCTCACGGTCAGGGAAGGTGCCTCAGGGACAGCCACGTGCACCTGCCCCAGGGCAGGGTTTATGGTCCAGGCTATTTTGACCCAAGGGCGGGATTGAGGTCACATTGGAGAAAGTAGCAAAATCATCTCAGGGACCTTCCCAGAACAGCGGTTGATCAGAAGTGAACAGGTGGATCAGCATTCCAGACGGAGTTGCTCTCTCTTCCACAAACACTCACTGTCAGATGCAACCTCCACCTCTCTCTAGCTATCCCCCTCTCTAGCTACCCCCACCTCTCTCTACCCCCACCTCTCTCTAGCTACCCCCACCTCTCTGTAGCTGCCCCCACCTCTCTCTAGCTCCCCCCACTCTCTCTAGCTACCCCCACCTCTCTCTAGCTACCCGCACCTCTCTCTAGCTACCCCCACCTCTCTGTAGCTGCCCCCACCTCTCTCTAGCTCCCCCCACTCTCTCTAGCTACCCCCACCTCTCTCTAGCTACCCCCACTCTCTCTAGCTACCCCCACCTCTCTGTAGCTGCCCCCACCTCTCTCTAGCTCCCCCCACCTCTCTAGCTACCCCCACTCTCTCTAGGTACCCCCGCCTCTCTCTAGCTACCCCCGCCTCTCTCTAGCTACCCCCACCTCTCTGTAGCTACCCCCACCTCTCTCTAGCTACCCCCAGCTCTCTCTAGCTACCCCCACTCTCTCTAGCTACCCCCAATCTCTCTAGCTACCCCCACCTCTCTCTAGCTACCCCCACTCTCTCTAGCTACCCCCACTCTCTCTAGCTACCCCCACCTCTCTAGCTACCCTCACCTCTCTAGCTACCCTCACCTCTCTGTAGCTACCCCCACTCTCTCTAGCTACCCCCACTCTCTGTAGCTACCCCCACTCTCTCTAGCTACCCTCACCTCTCTCTAGCTACCCCCACCTCTCTCTAGCTACCCCCACCTCTCTCTAGCTACCCCCACTCTCTGTAGCTACCCCCACTCTCTCTAGCTACCCCCACCTCTCTCTAGCTACCCCCACCTCTCTCTAGCTACCCCCACCTCTCTCTAGCTACCCGTCTCTCTAGCTACCCCCACCTCTCTCTAGCTACCCCCACCTCTCTCTAGCTACCCCCACCTCTCTCTAGCTACCCGTCTCTCTAGCTACCCCCACCTCTCTCTAGCTACCCCCACCTCTCTAGCTACCCCCACCTCTCTAGCTACCCTCACCTCTCTAGCTACCCTCACCTCTCTAGCTACCCTCACCTCTCTGTAGCTACCCCCACTCTCTGTAGCTACCCCCACTCTCTCTAGCTACCCCCACCTCTCTCTAGCTACCCCCACCTCTCTCTAGCTACCCCCACTCTCTCTAGCTACCCCCACTCTCTCTAGCTACCCCCACCTCTCTCTAGCTACCCCCACCTCTCTCTAGCTACCCCCACCTCTCCGTAGCTACCCCCACTCTCTCTAGGTACCCCCACCTCTCTCTAGCTACCCCCGCCTCTCTCTAGCTACCCCCACCTCTCTGTAGCTACCCCCACCTCTCTCTAGCTACCCCCAGCTCTCTCTAGCTACCCCCACTCTCTCTAGCTACCCCCAATCTCTCTAGCTACCCCCACCTCTCTCTAGCTACCCCCACTCTCTCTAGCTACCCCCACTCTCTCTAGCTACCCCCACCTCTCTAGCTACCCTCACCTCTCTAGCTACCCTCACCTCTCTGTAGCTACCCCCACTCTCTCTAGCTACCCCCACTCTCTGTAGCTACCCCCACTCTCTCTAGCTACCCTCACCTCTCTCTAGCTACCCCCACCTCTCTCTAGCTACCCCCACCTCTCTGTAGCTACCCCCACTCTCTGTAGCTACCCCCACTCTCTCTAGCTACCCCCACCTCTCTCTAGCTACCCCCACCTCTCTCTAGCTACCCCCACCTCTCTCTAGCTACCCGTCTCTCTAGCTACCCCCACCTCTCTCTAGCTACCCCCACCTCTCTCTAGCTACCCCCACCTCTCTCTAGCTACCTGTCTCTCTAGCTACCCCCACCTCTCTCTAGCTACCCCCACCTCTCTAGCTACCCCCACCTCTCTAGCTACCCTCACCTCTCTAGCTACCCTCACCTCTCTAGCTACCCTCACCTCTCTGTAGCTACCCCCACTCTCTGTAGCTACCCCCACTCTCTCTAGCTACCCCCACCTCTCTCTAGCTACCCCCACCTCTCTCTAGCTACCCCCACTCTCTCTAGCTACCCCCACTCTCTCTAGCTACCCCCACCTCTCTCTAGCTACCCCCACCTCTCTAGCTACCCCCACCTCTCCGTAGCTACCCCCACTCTCTCTAGCTACCCCCACCTCTCTCTAGCTACCCCCACTCTCTCTAGCTACCCCCACTCTCTCTAGCTACCCCCACCTCTCTCTAGCTACCCCCACTCTCTCTAGCTACCCCCACCTCTCTCTAGCTACCCTCACCTCTCTCTAGCTACCCCCACCTCTCTCTAGCTACCCCCACTCTCTCTAGCTACCCCCACCTCTCTCTAGCTACCCCCACTCTCTCTGGCTACCCCCACCTCTCTCTAGCTACCCCCCTCTCTACCTACCCCCAGTCTCTCTAGCTACCCCCACTCTCTCTAGCTACCCCCGCCTCTCTCTAGCTACCCCCACTGTCTCTAGCTACCCCCACTCTCTCTAGCTACCACCCTCTCTTTAGCTCCAGCACATTCTCATGACTCCACAAGGAGACCATGTGTCAGAACCCCGTTCCTTTTCATGGCTGCATACTATTCCACTCTGTGGACAGACCACATTTTGTGTGTCCCTTCCTCTAATGACGGCCTGTGCTCTCTCCTGAATGCACCATGCATGCAGGTGACGTGTGTGCAAAGCCATTGCCTGGCAGGTCCCAGAGACCCTCTGCTGGCTCCCAAGCAGGTCCCCTCCCACCTCACGGGTGACCACGCTGAGGTTCAGGAGAGATGAGGCAGGTTGCTGAGATGAGGGGCAAGCCCAGCCCTGTGGGGGCCCAGCTGGGTGCCCGGGTGGCTCACGTCACCAGAGGGGCCTCCTGCTGCACCTTTGAGCCAATGGCACTGAGCATGGGGTGGGTCTCTATGAGCTGGTTCACACAGACACCCCCACACCCACCCCATGGATGTGGGAGCCTCCACCATTTCCCCTAGGGGTTCGCAGCCTCTCCCCAACTAGAGACCCCCTCCCTGGGAGTCCCTCAAGGGCTCCCCACCCCCATACCCATACACCATTGCAGTGTTGGCAGCTGGAAGCCCCCCAGGGGCCCTTAGGACAGGAATGGAGGGAGGAAGCTTCCCTGTGTGTGGTTCCTGTTTGCTCTGTGAGGTGAGGTGTGGACACCCACAGTCAGCAGGTCAGAGGGACCTGCAAGGTCAGGCAGCATCTCCCACGCTGGCCGGGGGCCAGGGTTAGGGTTGGAAGACCGGGATGGTCTGTGGAATCCCCATGCTCACCCCCCACTGCCGATTGCCCTGGGAGGGCAGTGGCCACAGTCAGGTCCCAGCAGCAGAGCCCAGCTCTGGGGGTGGATGCAGGGGGTGCGGCAGGGGCCGGCTGTACCATCCCAGGTGGTCTTGGGGGGCCACGATGTCCCCAACACGGTGGGAGGGAGGCAGAGGCCCCCCTCAAACTCCTGACCTCAGGTGATCCAACCGCCTCAGCCTCCCAAAGCGCCGGGATCACAGGCATGAGCCACCGTGCCCGGCCACTTTCTGCTTATTTTTACAGCACTGATTTCGCAGAAGTCTTTTGCTTTAGGGCCCTGGCCCCGGCCCCTATGCCACCTCGCACCCCTCCACCCCTCTCTGCCCAGATCCTGGCCTCCCCGTACTCATCCAGGCTGCCCTCAGCCTTCCCATGCAGTCCTGGACAATACAAGGAGCTCCGTCCACACTGGCTCCGGCACGTGGAGAGGGAAACCTGGCTCCTCGGCTCAAGGAAAATACTTTATTTTTTTTGAGACGAAGTTTCACTCTTGTTGCCCAGCCTGGAGTGCAGTGGTGCGATCTCGGCTCACTGCAACCTCCACCTCCCGGGTTCAAGCGATTCTCCTGCCTCAGCCTCCCGAGTAGCGGGAATTACAGGTGCCCGCCACCACGCCCAGCTAATTTTTGTATTTTTAGTACAGATGGGGTTTTGCCAAGTTGGCCAGGATGGTCTCAAACTCCTGAACTCAGGTGATCCACCCGCCTCTGCCTCCCAAAGTGCTGGGATTACGGGCGTGAGCCACCGCGCCCAGCCAAGCAAAGTATTTTTTAAAGCTTTGTCTTGTGGTAAATCTCACAGCAGTTGAAAGCAGCTCGATTCATAGAATAACCTGGGCGTTGGCCTCACAGTTGCAGCAGCGACCAGCCGGGCCTCCCGTGGCAACTGCATCCGAGCTCCCAGACTCCCCACCCTCCTGTCCACCCTGCCTGACTTGAGACAGGTGGATCACCTGAGGTCAAGAGTTCAAGAGCAGCCTGGCCAACATGGTGAAACCTCATCTCTACTAAAAATATAAAAATTAGCCGGGCGCGGTGGCTCACACCTATAATCCCAGCACTTTGGGAGGCTGAGGCGGGTGGATCGGGAGGTCAGGAGTTCGAGACCAGCCTGGCCAACATGGCAAAACCCTAAAAGAACAAAAATTAGCCGGGCGTGGTGGCGGGCGCCTGTGGTTCCAGCTACTTGGGAGGCTGAGGCAGGAGAATCGCTAGAACCCAGGAGGCAGAGGTTGCAGTGAGCTGAGTTTGTGCCACTGGACTCCAGCCTGGGTAACAGAGCAACACTCCGTCTCAAAAAAAAAAAAAAAAACAAAGTGCTAATTATATATATATTTACCACAATTAGGAAACATTGTTCGCCGGGTGTGGTGGCTCACGCCTGTCATCCCAGCACTTTGGGATGCCGAGGCAGGGGGATCACGAGTTCAGGAGATCGAGACCATCCTGGCTAACACGGTGAAACCCCGTCTCTACTAAAAATACAAAAAATTAGCCGGGTGTGGTGGCGGGCGCCTGTAGTCCCAGCTACTCGGGAGGCTGAGGCAGGAGAATGGTGTGAACCCGGGAGGCGGAGCTTGAAGTGAGCTGAGATCACACCACTGCCCTCCAGCCTGGGCAACAGAGTGAGACTCCATCTCAAAAAAAAAAATGCTCATTATATACATATTTACCACAATTAGAAAACCGTGTTCATCCTATCAGTCACTTCTGGGCAGGGAGCTAGAATTCTGCAGAGACGCCTTCTGTCTCACACAGACGACTTCTGGGAGGGCCTGGTGAGCTTACGGGGCCGTGAGGTGTGTAAGGAGGGTCTGCACAGCCCCAGGCACGACTTATGCCACACAGAGACCCGGTGCTTGGTCCCTCGGCTGTGACTGATGTCCCCACGGCAGCCACAACAGAGTTGACTTTGAAGAACGGCTGCCTTTATTGCCTGCTGTGAACCTGACGCTGCTGCGGGAATGAGCGTGCGGGGGGCCGCTGACGCCGGCCCAGCACCCCTGCACGGAGGCCAACGCGCAAAGCTGCCCTGGGAGCGGCTCTCCGCTCAGCCAGTGAAGGAGTAAAGGGGGGGCCTCCTCTCACCCCAAAGCCCGTGACCTCTGGATGGAGCCGGGATGCTGCGGTCAGTTCCAAGGGTGTGGTCGAAACACCGTGTTACCGGCAGAGTAAGGCCAGGGCAATGCTGGAGGCTTTAAAACCCACGCGTTAAAAACACAATTTTTGTTTGTTTGTTTGTTTGTTTTGAGATGGAGTCTCTCTCTGTGGCCCAGGCTGGAATGGAGTGGCGCGATCTCGGCTCACTGCAACCTCCGCCTCCCGGGTTCATGCCATTCTCCTGCCTCAGACTCCCGAGTAGCTGGGACTACAGGCATGTGCCACCACGCCCAGATAATTTTTTTTTTTTTTTTTTTTTAGTAGAGACGGGGTTTCACCGTGTTAGCCAGGATGGTCTCGAACTCCCGACCTCAGGTGATCCGCCCGCCTCGGCCTCCCAAAGTGCTGGGATTAAAGGCGTGAGCCACCGGGCCTGGCCTAAAAACACAATTTCTATCTAACACCAGGGGGCATAAAACCTTTGAAACTGGCCGGGCGCAGTGGCTCGCACCTGTCATCCTAGCACTTTGGGAGGCCGAGGTGGGCGGATCACCTGAGGTCGGGAGTTCGAGACCAGCCTGAGCAACATGGTGAAACCCCGTCTCTACTAAAAATACAAAATTAGCCGGGCGTGGTGGTGCATGCCTGTAATCCCAGCTACTCAGGAGGCTGAGGCGGGAGAATCGCTTGAACCCAGGAGGCAGAGGTTGCAGTGAGCCGAGATCACGCCACTGCACTGCAGCCGGGGCAACAAGAGCGAAACTCCATCTCAAAAAAAGAAAAAGTTTGGAAATGTTTGTTTTCTAGGAAACAGAAACAATAACCTCCGTCTGTCTGCAGACATCGCCCACCCTGCCCGAGCTTCCCACCGAGGTTAAAGATGAGCTCCCGCCCGCGGCCCCAGGAGGGACTCTCGGCAGAAAACCCTGACGGAACCTTCAAGATGTGTCCAGCCCGGGGCTCCCGTAACAAGTGCTCCGGACTCAGGTGGTCTGCCGCAGAGGTCACATAGAGGTTGTTGTAGCCAGGCTCCCCGAAGCAGCAGGAGGTGACCCTGTACACAGGCAGCTCCACCGTGCACAGCACCTTCCCTGTGAGCGAGCGTGAGGGCTGAGCCTGAGCACCCCAGGCCACCTGCCTGGCCGTTCCTCCTGACCCTGGGCCCACCCCCTGGGCAGCATGAGTGCCTCTGGGGCACCTGGAGCTGCCAGATTGGCACCTGCCCAGCCAGGCCCAGCCGCACCTGCTCTAGTGAGCTCTGTAGTCTCCCCAGATTCATGTCAAGTAGGATCTCAGAATGGGACCTTATTTGGAAACAGGGTGTTTGCAGAGGTAATTAGTAGGTCAGAGCAGGTTACGGTGGGCCCTACATCCAATCACCAGTGTCCTTCTAAGAGACAGAAGAGCAGACACAGACACAGAGGACAAGGCCACGTGGAAACAGAGTCAGAGACAGGAGTGATCTGGCCTCAAGCCCAGGGATGCCTGGAGCCCCCAGGAGCTGGGAGAGGCAGGAAGGATCCTCCCCTAGAGTCTCAATACAATTGAAGTGGATTGAACTGTGGTTCCCAAAAAGATCTGTCTACACCCTAATATCCACAACCTAGGAATGAGACCTTGTATAGAAATAGGGTGTTTCAAGATCTAATTAGTGAAGGATCTGGAGATGAGATCATCCTGGGGTAGGATGGGTCCTAAATGCAATGACAGGTGTCCTTCTAGAGACAGAAGAGGAGACACAGACATAGAGGAGGAGGCCACGTGGAGACGGAGGCAGAGACTGGAATGATGCGGCCACAAGCCCAGGGATGACTGGAGCCCCCAGGAGGTGGGAGAGGCAGGAAGGATCCCCCACTCTAGAGCCTCTAGAAGGAACTGAATACAATTTCAATGACTTGAGTGGTGATCCCCAAAAGAGCTGTTCAAGTCCTAACCCCCCGCCCAGAACTTGTGAATGGGATCCTGTTTGGAAATAGGGTCTTTACACATGCTCTCAAAATGCTCAAGATGAAATCATCTTGGCTTTGTGCTGGGTCCTAAATGCAATGACAGGTGTCATTAGGAGACACAGACCCAGAGGAGGAGGCCACGTGGAGATGGAGGCAGAGACTGGAGTGATGCGGCCACAAGCCCAGGGATGCCTGGAGCCCCCAGGAGCTGGGAGAGGCAGGAAGGAACCTCCGCTACAGCTCTTGGAGGGAGTACGGCCCTGAGACTCCTCGGTCTCAGACTCCTGCTCTGCAGGACTGGGGGAGGTGACTTCCTGTTTTTTTAGGCAGCCAGTGTGTGGTCCTTTGTTGCGGCAGCCCCAGGACCTAGCACACCTGCAGAGGGAACCTGGGAGTCCATGCCGTCGGGAAACGGAGGCCCCTTAGTCTCTACAAATTCGCGATTGCTGCCCAGCCCCGACTTCTGAAGCTGCAGACGCAGTGGACACCCGATGTGGCCAAGCCTCAGACGGCCCCGCCACCCGGCACACACCTGTCTCGGGGTCCAGGCGTATCACCGTGCCTCTATCGACGCAGGCCACCCAGAGCTTCCACGCGGCGTCCACGCACATGCCGGCCGGCATGCCCTGCTCCGGATGCAGCCGGTACAGGAGCCTCCGGTTCACTGCAATGAGAGGACCAGGATGGGCAGGGGCCTTCCCAGCCCTGGTGAGTGCCCTGCTGAGTGCCAGGAGCAGGCAGACCTCAGGCAGGCCCGTGCCCCTCCTGGATGTGAGTGGAGCCTGGAGGAGGTGCACCCAGCTCGTTGGGAGCCTTGGACGTGGCTGGATCCTGATGCGTACAGACCCCCTTTGGCGAACAGCTGTAGGCTGAAAATTAATGTCCCCCAATACAGCTGAACAGGGCACACACCTCCTCAAACGCCGGTCCAAGGACATCACCCTTTAAACAGCATCCAATCTCTCTCCTAGTTCCCACTGAGGATTATGAACGAAGCCTTGATGTACACCTGTTGACTTTGTGGAAGATGGGAGACTTCTCTCCCCACCCAAAGCACTTCCAGCCTAGAAACCCCAGTGACACCTGGTCGAAGGCCTTGTACCTTGGCCTTTCTTTCCTCAGGTGGAAATGAGAAGAAAGAACATGGCCCCGAGGACAGACACCAGACAACTGGGGACTTGGCTGTTCACCAGCTGGGAACTGAGAGTTATCCCTGCTCCAGTGGCCCATCCTGCTAGAAAAAAGATGTCTTTACCAGGGAAACAGGACGTGGCAGTCCTCACCCACACGCAGGATGACCTGGTCCCCACCAACATCCAGGGATAACCTTGAACCCATCGACACCCAGGGATAACCTTGTCCCAGTCAACATCCAGGGATGACTTTGTCCCCACCTACATGTGGAGATGACCTCGTCCCCATCAACATTCACCAAACATGCAGAGATCACCTTGTTCTCACCAACGTCCGGGGATAATCTTGTCCCCATCAACATCCAGAATGACCTTGTCTTCACCAACATCCAGGACGGACCTTGTCCTGATAAGCACCCAGGGATGAACTTGTCCCCACTAACAAGCAGACATGACCTTGTCCCAATCAACATCCAGGACGACCTTGTCCCCACCCACATGCAGAGATGACCTCGTCCCCACCAACATCCAGGGATAACCTTGTCCCAGTCAACATCCAGGATGACCTTGTCCACCACCCACATGCGGAGATGACCTCATCCCCATCAACATTCACCAAACATGTAGAGATCACCTTGTCCCCACCAACATCCAAGGTTAACCTTGAACCAACCAACATCAGGATGACCTTGTCTTCACCAACATCCAGGACTGACCTTGTCATGATAAGCACCCAGGGATGAACTTGTCCCCACTAACAAGCAGAGATAACCTTGTCGCAATCAGCATGCAGGATGACTTCGTCCCCATCGATATGCACAGATTGTAGGGAAAAGAAAGAGAGATCAGACTGTTACTGTGTCTATATAGAAAGGGAAGACATAAGAGACTCCATTTTGAAAAAGACCTGTACTTTAAACAATTGCTTTGCTGAGATGTTGTTAATGTGTAGCTTTGCCCCAGCCACTTTGCCCCAGCCACTTTGACCCAACCTGGAGCTCACAAAAACATGTGTTGTATGAAATCAAGGTTTAAGGGAGCTAGGGCTGTGCAGGATGTGCCTTGTTAACAAGATGTTCACAAGCAGTATACTTGGTAAAAGTCATCACCATCCTCTAATCTCAATAAACCAGGGGCACAGTGCAGTGCGGAAAGCCGCAGGGACCTCTGCCCTTGAAAGCCGGGTATTGTCCAAGGTTTCTCCCCATGTGATAGTCTGAAATATGGCCTCGTGGGAAGGGAAAGAGCTGACCATCCCCCAGCTCAACACCCATAAAGGGTCTGTGCTGAGGAGGATTAGTAAAACAGGAAGGCATCTTTGCAGTTGAGATAAGAGGAAGGCAGCTGCCTCCTGCTCGTCCCTGGGCAATGGAATGTCTCAGTGTAAAGCCCGATTGTACATTCCATCTACTGAGATAGGGGAAAACCGCCTTAGGGCTGGAGGTGGGACATGCTGGCGGCAACACTGCTCTTTAAGGCGTTGAGATGTTTATGTATGTGCACATCAAAGCACAGCACTTTTTTCTGTACCTTGTTTATGATGCAGAGACATTTGTTCACGTTTTCCTGCTGACCCTCTCTCCACTATTACCCTATTGTCCTGCCGCATCCCCCTCTCCCCAATAATGATCGATAAATACTAAGGGAACTCAGAGGCCGGTGCCAGCGCGGGTCCTCCGTATGCTGAGCGCCGGTCCCCTGGGCCCATTTTTCTTTCTCTCTACTTTATCTCTGTGTCTCTTTCTTTTTTCAAGTCTCTCGTTCCACCTGATGAGAAATGCCCACAGGTGTGGACGGGCAGGCCACCCCTTCAAGGATGCACACGGGAGGGTGCACACGGGAGGGTGCACATGGGAGGGGATGCATATGGGAGGGTGCACACGGAAGGAGGCACATGAGTTGTCCAGAATGGATGAGTCCCTACACACAGGAGACCCCCTCTTCCTGTCACAACCTGAGACCCCCTCTTCCTGTCACGGCCCGAGAACCCCTCTTCCTGTCACGGCCCGAGAACCCCTCTTCCTGTCACGGCCCGAGAACCCCTCTTCCTGTCACGGCCTGAGACTCCCTCTTCCTGTCGCGGCCTGAGACCCCCTCTTCCTGTCGCGGCCCGAGACTCCCTCTTCCTGTCATGGCCCGAGACCCCTTCTTCCTGTCACGGCCCGAGACCCCCTCTTCCTGTCACGGCCTGAGACTCTCTCTTCCTGTCACGGCCCGAGACCCCTTCTTCCTGTCACGGCCCGAGACCCCCTCTTCCTGTCACGGCCTGAGAACCCCTCTTCCTGTCACGGCCTGAGACCCCCTCTTCCTGTCACGGCCCGAGAACCCCCCTTCCTGTCACGGCCCGAGAACCCCCCTTCCTGTCATAACTTGAGACCCCCTCTTCCTGTCACGGCCCGAGACCCCCTCTTCCTGTCACGGCCCGAGACCCCCTCTTCCTGTCACGGCCCGAGACCCCCTCTTCCTGTCACGGCCCGAGAACCCCTCTTCCTGTCACGGCCCGAGAACCCCTCTTCCTGTCACGGCCCGAGACCCCCTCTTCCTGTCGCGGCCCGAGACCCCCTCTTCCTGTCGCGGCCCGAGACCCCCTCTTCCTGTCGCGGCCCGAGAACCCCTCTTCCTGTCGCGGCCCGAGAACCCCTCTTCCTGTCGCGGCCCGAGAACCCCTCTTCCTGTCGCGGCCCGAGAACCCCTCTTCCTGTCGCGGCCCGAGAACCCCTCTTCCTGTCGCGGCCCGAGAACCCCTCTTCCTGTCGCGGCCCGAGAACCCCTCTTCCTGTCACGGCCCGAGACTCCCTCTTCCTGTCGTGGCCCGAGACCCCCTCTTCCTGTCGCGGCCCGAGACCCCTTCTTCCTGTCACGGCCCGAGACCCCCTCTTCCTGTGGTGGCCCGAGACCCCCTCTTCCTGTCGCGGCCCGAGACTCCCTCTTCCTGTCACGGCCCGAGACCCCTTCTTCCTGTGGTGGCCCGAGACCCCCTCTTCCTGTCGCAGCCCGAGACTCCCTCTTCCTGTCACGGCCCGAGACCCCTTCTTCCTGTCACGGCCCGAGACTCCCTCTTCCTGTCACGGCCCGAGACCCCTTCTTCCTGTGGTGGCCCGAGACCCCCTCTTCCTGTCGCGGCCCGAGACTCCCTCTTCCTGTCATGGCCCGAGACTCCCTCTTCCTGTCACGGCCCGAGACTCCATCTTCCTATCATGGCCCGAGACTCCATCTTCCTGTCACGGCCCAAGAACCCCTCTTCCAGTCACGGCCTGAGACCCCCTCTTCCTGTGGTGGCCTGAGACCCCCTCTTCCTGTCGCAGCCCGAGACTCCCTCTTCCTGTCATGGCCCGAGACCCCTTCTTCCTGTCACGGCCCGAGACCCCCTCTTCCTGTCGCAGCCCGAGACTCCCTCTTCCTGTCACGGCCCGAGACCCCCTCTTCCTGTCACGGCCTGAGAACCCCTCTTCCTGTCACGGCCCGAGACCCCCTCTTCCTGTCGTGGCCTGAGACCCCCTCTTCCTGTCATGGCCCGAGACTCCCTCTTCCTGTCACGGCCTGAGTTGTTTTTCAGGTTTCTTTGGGATCCCCTTGGCTACAAACGGGTCCATTCAGTCAGCTGAGGGGCTTAGAATTCTATTTTTGGTTTACCCCACTATCAGGAGGTTGTCTGAGATACGCCAGCCCCTCCCACCCTTGCAGGCACAGGCTGCAAGCATAAGATCTCGTGCTGGCCGGCATTCAGGTGGCAGCCACAGGGATGGTCCAGACGTGGCTCTCCAACCGTCCTTGGACCACACACTGCTTTAGGATTTCTGGGGTCCCAATGCAGACTCTAAATGTTGCACAGTCTGGTCTCCATCTGCCCTCAATGAGACCTAGGCCCAACGCAGACTCTAAAGGTTGCACAGCCTGCTCTCTATCTGCCCTCAATGAGACCTAGGCCCAATGCAGACTCTAAAGGTTGCACAGTCTGCTCTCTATCTGCCCTCAATGAGACCTAGACTCCCCGAAGTCTGAAGAACAGGGTGTGTGTGAGTTTTCTGGGGCCGCTCGAGCAAATGGGGGGCTTAAAAGATATTTATCCTCACAGTGCTGGGGGCAGAAGTCAGAGGGCTGTGCTCCCTCTCGAAGCTCTAGGGGAGGATCCTTCCTGCCTCTCCCAGCTCCTTGGGGGCTCCAGGCATCCCTGGGTTTGTGGCTGCCTCCCTCCAGTCCCTGCCTCCGTCTCCACATGGCCTTGTCTCTGTGCATTTTCCCTGTCTTTCCGCTTCTCTTCTCCTATAAGGACACCACGCATTGGATTTTTAGCCTGCCCTGCTCCTCGATGGCCTCATCTTAACTTGATTACATCTGCAAGTATCCTATTTCCAAATAAGGTCCTATATCTTTTGGGAATATCTTTAGGGAATTGTTTGCAAATGAGGCACTTGGCAGAATCTGAACTTGGACTTGCTTTTACGGCTCTCTATCTCTCCCCATTGGACCGTCTTCACATGATTTTCCAGAGCACCCGTGGGTGGCATGTTGGCCGATACAGAGCCCTGCTCGCCGTGAACGTCAGGACTTCCGGCGTGATCTCTTCAAGTCCGATTGGGAGCCCTTTGACTCGCGCCCTGACTGCGCTGGAGAATTCAGAGCCCACTGACTCGTCTTTGTTTGTGGCCTGGGAGAGTTGTGGAGAACACGCTGTACCTTCGCGATGCCGCACGGATCTTCCTGCTCCCTCCCTCGGGAGTCTCGCAGGGACGCCATCTCGTTTTAATGTTTTGTCAATACGGCACCCACGAGAACGTTGCAGGGAAGACAACACAGGCCGTAAACCACAGAAACTAGAGCTGAAGTGGCCCCAGGTGGCCCCCAGTCAAGCGGTATCCAAATTCTTCACCCTGAGGCCCTTTATTTATTATTATTATTATTACAGACGGAGTTTCGCTCTTGTTGCCCAGGCTGGAGTGCAGTGGTGTGATCTCAGCTCACCTCAACCTCCGCCTCCCTGGTTCAAGCAATTCTCCTGCCTCAGCCTCCCAAGTAGCTGGGATTACAGGTGGGCGCCACCACGCCTGGCTAATTTTTTGTATTTTTAGAGATGGGGATTCTCTATGTTGGTCGGGCTGGTCTCGAACTCCCAACCTCAGGTGAGCTGCTGGCCTTGGCCTCCCAAAGTGCTGGGATTACAGGCGTGCACCACCACACCCAGCCCTATCTTATTCTTTTTCTCTCACCAGGGACCCCAAATTTGGAAGAACCATAATCATGTTTATTGACATCATGTTAAATTAAGGTTCCCACATGTATTAATAAAAGAAATATATCATTAGCCTGGCCTTTTAAATTTTACTTAATTTTTTTTTTGAGGCAAGGTCTCACTCTGTCACCCAGGCTGGAGTGCAATGGTACCATCATGGCTCACCACAACCCCCCGCTCCTAGGCTCAAGCAATCCTCTTGCCTCAGCCTCCTGAGTATCTGGGGATTATAGGTGCACACCATCACACTCAGCCAATTAAAAAAAATTTTTAGTAGAGATGGGGTCTCACCAAGTTGTCCAGGCTGGTCTCACACTTCTGAGCTCAAGTAATCCTCCTGCTTTGGCCTCCCAAAGTGCTCGGATTACAGGGCTAAGCTACCACACTCAGCCTTTATTTTTATTTTTAATGGAGGTAAAAGCCACATAATATAAAATTTACCCTTTCAACTACTTTTTTTTTTTTTTAGATGGAGGCTTGCTCTGTTGCCCAGGCTGGAGTGCAGTGGCTCAATCTCAGCTCACTTCAACCTCTACCTACCGGGTTCAAGTGATTCTCCTGCCTCAGCCTCCCAAGTAGCTGGGATCACAGGCGCCCGCCACCACACCTGGCCAATTTTTTGTATTTTAGTAGAGACGGGGTTTCACTGTGTTGGCCAAGACGGTCTCGGTCTCCTGACCTCGTGATCCGCCTGCCTCGGCCTCCCAAAGTGCTGGGATTACAGGCATGAGCCACCGCGCCCGGCCCCTTTAAAGTATTTTTAAGGATACACTTCAGCAGTGTTCATCATATCCGCATTGTTGTATAACAGATATTTACAACTTCTTCATCTTACAAAATAGAAACTCTGTCCTCATCAAACCAGGGTGCCCCATTCCCCCGGCCCCTGGCACCCACCACTCTACTCTCTGTCTCTATGGATTTGACTCTTCCAGAGACCTCGTAGGAGTGGGATCACACAGCACTTTTTTGTCTGGCTTATCTTGTTAACAACAGGTGAGTCCATGTGGCAGCCTGTCTCATCATTCCTTCCTTTTTAGGGCTGATTCATATTTCATTATATGGATGAACCACATTTTCTTTCTCCAGTCATGCTGTAACAGGATGAGTCACAGACAAAACTCCTCAGACACCAGATTAAAGAAGGAAGAGGTTTTATTATTCGGCCGCGAGATTCGGCAGACTCGTGTCTTAAGAGCCGAGCTCCCCGAAAAAGAAATTCCTAGCCCTTTTAAGGGCTAAGAACTCTAAGGGGTCTATGTGAAAGAGTCATAATAGATCAAGTAAGTGTGAGGAACGTGACTGGGGGCTACATACATCAGCTAACAGAACAAAAAGTTTTTATTTTTTTATTTTTTTTGAGACGGAATCTCGCTCTGTCGCCCAGGCTGGAGTGCAGTGGTGTGATCTCAGCTCACTGCAAGCTCCGCCTCCCAGGTTCATGCCATTCTCCTGCCTCAGCCTCCCAAGCAGCTGGGACTACAGGCGCCTGCCACCACGCCCGGCTAATTTTTTGTATTTTTGGTAGAGATGGGGTTTCACCATGTTAGCCAGGATGGTCTCGATCTCCTGACCTTGTGATCCACCCGCCTCGGCCTCCCAAAGTGCTGGGATTACAGGCATGAGCCACTGCACCCGGCCTGCACCCAGCTAATTTTTTGTATTTTTAGTAGAGACGGGGTTTCACCGTGTTAGCCAGGATGGTCTCAATCTCCTGACCTCATGATCCGCCCACCTCGGCCTCCCAAAGTCCTGGGATTACAGGCGTGAGCCACCGCGCCCGGCCAGAACAAAAAGTTTTACAGTGCTTTCTCATACAATGTCTGGAATTTACAGATAGCACCAGTAGTTTTGGTCAGGGGTTAATACTATTATTATTTTAATCACCAGGGCCAGGTGGTGGCACCAAGGTCGTCCAGCTATTTATCTTACTTTTGTTTCTTTCCAACTTTTTGCTTTCTCTCTTTTCTCCTGTCTTATAAACTAGGGAAAAGGGGAGGTTGGGGAGAAACTGGGAAGGACAACAGGAGAAGTGGTGGTGTCATACCATAATGCGATCATGGGCACCGGGCTGCTTCCATCTTTTGGCTATTGTGAATACTGCTGTAACCACCACGGTTGTGCAATAATCCCTTCCAGACTCTGCTTTCCATCCTTTTGGATTTAGTCGGAGAAGTAATGTGATTGCCGGTTCATAGGTGGTTCCGTTTCTGGTTATTTATTTATTTTTTAAGAGACAGAGTTTTATATGTTGCCCAGGCTGGCCTTGAACTCCTGGGCTTCAGTGGTCCCCTTCCCTCAGCCTCCCAAGTAGCCAGTAGTGCAGCTGCACATCACCACACCCAAGTGATTTTTAGTTGTTATTTTTCTGTTTTTGTTTTTGCGGAGATGGAGTTTCACTGTGCCGCCCAGGGTGGAGTGTGGTGGCATAATCAGCTCACTGCAGCCTCCACCTCCTGGGTTCAGGCGCTTCTCCTGCCTTAGCCTCCCGAGTAGCTGGGACTATAGGCATCTGTCACCACACTCAGCTAATTATTTTGTGTTTGCTTCCCCCCCCCCACCCCCTCGAGATGGAGTCTTCCTTTGTCACCCAGGCTGGAGTGTAGTGGCAAGATCTCAGCTCACTGCAACCTCTGCCTCCGGGGTTCAAGCAATTCTCCTGCCTCAGCCTCCCGGGTAGCTGGGATTCCTGGCACCCACGACCACACCCGGCTAATTTTTTATTTTTAGTAGAGACGGAGTTCCACCATGTTGGCCAGGCTGGTCTCGAACTCCTGACTTTGTGATCCACCTGCCTCGGGCTCCCAAAGTGCTGGGATGACAGGCGTGAGCCACGGTGCCCGGCCTGATATTTAGTGCTTTTTTGAGGAGTCTCCATACTGTTTTCCACGGTGGCCACACCATTTTCTAGTCCTACAGGCAATCCACGAGGGCTCCAATTTCCACACATCCTTGTTAACACTATTTTTGTTTAACTGTAGCATTTCATGGATGTGAGGTGCTACCACTGCGGTTTTGATGTGTATTTCTCTAATGATTACTGATGTTGAGGATCCTTCCATGTTTGTTTGCTACTTGTATATCTTTTCTGCAGAAATATCTATTCAGGTCGTTTGCTCATTTTTCAATCAGTTAACTTGTTTTTCAATTGTTCAGTTGCAGGAGCTCTTTATATGTGCTGGACGAATATCCGACGTACCAGACATATAATCTGCAGTTATTTCCTCTTATTCCATGTCTTGCCTTTTCACTGTTGTTTCCTGTGCAGAAATGTTTAACCTTGAAGTTGGACCATTTGTCTATTTGTGCTTTTGTTGCCTGTGCTTATCTGGGCTTTGGATAGGCCAGAGGTAAACGGCAGGTGTTACTGCACCAAGTTCATAAAATCGAGCCCAAAACAAAGGAGTCGACACAGTAATTAGCTGGTGTGTCGCCTTGGCAAGAATATATATGACTTTTGCTGAGAATTTTCATTAATGTTTATTTTTTATTTTTATTTTTTGAGATGGAGTCTCGCTCTGTCGCCCAGGCTGGAGTGCAGTGGCACAATCTCGGCTCACTGCAAGCTCCACCTCCCGGGTTCAAGCGATTCTCCTGCCTCAGCCTCCCGAGTAGCTGGGACTACAGGCGCCCGCCACCGCGCCCGGAGAATTTTTTGTATTTTTAGTAGAGATGGGGTTTCACTGTGTTAGCCAGGATGGTCTCGATCTCCTGACCTCGTGATCCACCTGCCTCGGCCTCCCAAAGTGCTGGGATTACAGGCGTGAGCCACCGCGCCCGGCCATTAATGTTTATTTTGATGCAACTTCACAGTTACATTAAGGCAACAATATGGCACAAAGAATTCCTTCGTATCAGGCATTCACATTCCCCAAACGCTGGCGGTCTACACTGGCTTCATCCTGGATCAGAACCAAGTGGAGGGACTGCTGTTTCTGTGGGCTGGTTTCCTGGGGCTGCCATAACCAATGACCAGAAACCGGGTGGGTACGTCAACAGGAATTTATCATCTCCCAGTCTCGGATGTAGATGTTGAAGCCCTAACCCCCACTGCCTCAGAACGTGAGTGTATTTGGCCTCATAGTATTAGAACGAGGCTGTCAGGGTGGGCCCTAAAGCAACCTGCTGTTCTCATGAGAGGCAGTGTGGACACACACAGCAAAGACGGTAGGGTTACTTGTGCACAGTGAAAAGACCCTATGAGCGTACACCAGACGGCGTCCGCAAGCCGAGGAGAGGAGAAACCAGCCCTGCTGACAACACCTTGCTCTCGGACCTCAGCCTCCAGGTGTGTGGGAAGATAATTTTCCGTGAAGCCCTCCAGTCTTGGTACCTTATGGCGGCCCTGAACACTCATACAGACGGGTACATTTACTGTCCCTGTTCTTCTGCCGAGGAAATGGAGGCACAGAGACGTTTAGTGAACTTGACCCATGTGGGAGGGCCAGGAGCGGTCCAGGTTGGATTGGAACAAACCACCCTTTTTGCAGCACTCATGTTCTTAGGCACGACGCCTGCTTCCTTAGGTGCTCTGCAAAGAGAATACGGCAGAGTGCACCCCGAACAGGCAACGGCACAGTCACAAAGATGACACTGGCTCCAAGTGTCTTCAGCAAAATGGGAACGTGTCAGAAGAGTAGGGGGGTCTCTCATGGCGTGAATACAAGGCCCCTAGAAAGGAAGAGACAGCTCAGCCCACCACCCTCAGAGGAAGGTCTTGGTTCTGCTTTACCACTGAGTAGTTTCCCACCTGCGACAGGAGAAGGCCTCAGTACCTAGGTGACCTCAGTACCGACGAGGTCTCAGTACCTAGGCGACCTCAGTACCGACGAGGTCTCAGTACACAGGAGATCTCCGTGCCTAGGAGACCTCAGTATCTAGGAGGTCTCAGCACCGTGGCGACCTCAGCACCGAGGCAACCTCAGCACCGAGGCGACCTCAATACCTAGGAGGTCTCAGCACCGAGGCGACCTCAGCACCGAGGAGACTTCAGTACCGAGGAGATCTCAGCACCCAGGGGACCTCAGTACCTAGTAGGTCAAACTGAGAGACGAAACGTAGAGGGGAGGTTGTCACGGGCTGGGGGAGGCGGAAAGGAGAGCTGCTCAGCTTGGAAAGCTGGAAACGTTCTGCAGACAGACGCTGGTGCCGAGCGCAGCACGCGAATGTGCTCAGTCCCACCGACCTGTGCCCTGAAAACGGCCAGTATGGCAAACTCCGTGTTTTGTATATTGTGCCACAAAGAAGAGAAAGTGTCTTACGGAGAGAGGGAGGGAGAGAGGGAGGGCGCCGCGGCCGGCCCCGCCCCGCCGCGCAGCCCCCTACAGGCCGAGGAGCTCGCGCGGGGTCCCGCGTCCCCCTGGTCGGCTCCCGCCCGGGGCTGGGCCGCTGCGGGAACAGGGTTGGCCCAAGGCAGCCGCCGGTCCCCACCAGCACGCGCGATGCGGGCCGGGCAGGACCCCGTGGTCCGTCCGCCGCCCTCTCAGTCCGCGCGAGGGCCCCACTCGGGGCTCGGCCGGGCTCCGGGAACGCGGTCTGCGGTCCAGGGGCCTCGAGCCTCCGCCGCTCCTCGGCCTCGTGGGCCCGGGCGCTGGGTGGGGCCGCGGGTGGGCGCCGAGGTCTGCAAAGGGGCGGTGAAGACGGGCTTGGGCTCCGCGCAGAGGCTGCCAGGGGGCGGCGGGGCACCTCCCACCCGGGTCACCTCGGTGCCACCCATGCCTGCCTCACGGCAGGCGGACCCACGGCCCTCCTCGCCCTCCCTCGCTCGCGTCCTGCCCGGCTGGCCGCTGTTCGCATCCTCTCGGTAACTTTGTGGGGTCCCGCCCATTCCGGCGACTGCCCCGGCTGCAGCCCAGCAGCTAATCTCGGCTATCTTCCCTCGCTCAGTTCTTCGCCTCCACCAGCTTCGGCTCTTTTCGTCACCCCTCTGTACTCCTCGTTCCTCTCCGTCACTTTCCGTCATCTCCGATTAGGCTCGGCCGGCTGCATCTCACCATTTCGCTTTCCTCTTTGTCGCCCTCTGGTAAATTTCGCGACTCTTCGTCACTGTCCGTCAGTCCCCGTCACTTTCCGTCAATTCCCGCCACTTTCCGTCGCTCCCCGCCGCCCTTGAGCTCCGCTCGGCTCTTCTCCGTCAGGCATCGTCTACTTTCGTCACTCTCCGTCACCCTCCGTCACTCTCCGGCTGCTGCCTACCCCGCTCTCCGGGTGGAGAAAGCCTCAGGGACTTTTCCTGCCCTTAGCCCTTTTCCGTCACTCTCCGATCCTGCTGTCTGTGTCAGTCTCTGTTTATTTCTGGTCTGCTCGTGACTCTGTCCTCCTCCATTCACTCCTGGGAGAGTGGCCTGGTCTCTCCTGAGAGGCCTCTCCCCACTACCCGGCCTGAATGATGGTGGTGAGCGGGAGGTCTCGGGGTGATCCCGAGGGGGAGGAGCGGGGGTCTGGGGGTGGCGGCGAGGGGGTTCCGAGGAGAGGAGCGGGCGCCTGGGGATGGTCCCGAGAGGGTCCCGAGGGGTGGAGCGGGGGGAGGGTCTGAAGGTCGCCCGGAGGGGGTCCCTACAGGAGGAGCGGGGGGTCTGGGGGTGGCGCCGAGGGAAGGAGCGGTCTGGTGTGGTCCGGAGGACAGGAGCAGGGAGTCTGGGGGTGGTCCCGAGGGCAGGAGCGGGGGATCTGGGGGTGGCGCCGAGGGAAGGAGCGGTCTGGTGTGGTCCGGAGGACAGGAGCAGGGAGTCTGGGGGTGGTCCCGTGGGGAGGAGCAGGGGGTCTGGGGGTGGTTCCGAGGGGAGGAGCGGGGGTCTGGGGGTGGTCCCGTGGGGAGGAGCAGGGGGTCTGGGGGTGGTTCCGAGGGGAGGAGCGGGGGTCTGGGGTTGGTCCCGTGGGGAGGAGCAGGGGGTCTGGGGGTTGTCCTGAGAGGAGGAGCCGCGGGTTCTGGGCGTGGTCACGTGGGGAGGAGCGGGGGTTCTGGGGGTGGTCCCGAGGGGAGGAGCAGGGGTCTGGGGATGGTCCTGAGGGGAGGAGCGGGGGTCTGCGTGTGGTTTTCAGGGGTGGAGCATGGAGTCTCCCTGTGGTCCGGAGGCTGGAGAGAGGGTCTGGGGGTGGTCCCGAGGGGAGGAGCGGGAGGTCTGGGGGTGGTCCCGAGGGGAGGAGCGGGGGGTCTGGGGGTGGTCCCGAGGGGAGGAGCGGGAGGTCTGGGGGTGGTCCCGAGGGGAGGAGCGGGGGGGTCTGTGTGTTGTCCTGAGGGGAGGAGCGGGGGTTTGGCGGTGGTCCCGAGGGGAGGAGTGTGGGGTCCGGGGATGGTCCGGAGGGGAGGAGCGGGGGATCTGGCTGTGGTTTTCAGGGGTGGAGCATGGGGTCTCCCTCTGGTACGGAGGGTGGAGCAGGGGGTCTGGGGGTGGTACTTATGGGCAGCACAGGGCTATTTCTCTTTTTGGACCGGTTCCCATCTGCTGAGCTGGGGGTCCTTGTGATCCTGACAGGTGGGGCAGAATGGGAGGGTGAAGGTGAGGGGAAGGAAGGAGTGGCGGCCTGGTCCCAAGGGGGCAGGAAGGGTTTGTGGTTCAGTGCTGATGTGCGACCCATCCATAGGAGAATGGACAGCTCAGACTCTCCCATTCCTGGCCAGTGGCAGGTCCCAGTAGCTGCCTTCCCTGGCTGTCCTCGAGGCTCACTGGAGGATACTTCTTTTTCATTCTGGCAAATTTTAAAAAAATTCTTCTATAGATCTCAGTGAGTTCAAAGCTGCCTGTGTGCAGGCATAGGTCCGTTCTTTGCCGAGCTTCCACTCTAGTCGGCTGAAAGGAAAGGGTAATATAGCTGGAAAAGGTGTCCTGGGGTGATTAGAGGATTTTACATTTCATCTTAGAAAGGGATATTGACAGGAGACCAGAACTTCCAGATCCTCTTGAATTTCAAGATCTACTTCCAAGCCTGGAAAATATCGGGAGGCCTCATCTCTACAAAATAAAAATTAAGAAATTCGCCGGGTGCGATGGCACACTCCTGTAGTCCCACCTACTCTGGAGGCTGAGGCAGGAAGATCACTTGAGCCTGGGAGTCCGAGGCTGCAGTCAGCTATGATCATGACACTGCACTCCAGCCTGGGTGACAGAGCAAGACCCTGAAATAAAAAAGGGAGGGAGGGAAGGAGGGGAGGGAGGGAGGGAGGAAGGAAGGAAGAAAGAAAGAAAATGGCTTAAGCTCAGAGAGCTGTGTGTGGCCTCCAGCTCCCACCCCCACCAAAGGGCCTGGAAACCCATGGAGGGGCAGGTTGTCTTGAGCTGTAGCCACGGGGACCGGGGGACCTGAACTGTCGGGGTTAGGGTTAGGCTTTGAGGTTTCGAGTTATAGAATATAGATGGGTTTGGTCCTGGGAAAATTCCAGGTTTGGGATTTGTGGTTGGGGGTTTGTCTCAGGTGAGATATGGCAGGTTTACAGTGTTTGCAAGGTATGTACAGATTTATATGGTGCTATTGCTTGAATGTGTTCTCCAGATTTCATGTGTTGGCAATTTGTTTTCTTTTCTTTTTGACATGGTGTCTCGCTGTGTCATCTATCACCCAGGCTGGAGTTCAATGGTGCGATCTCGGCTCACTGCAACCTCTGCCTCCCAGGTTCAAGCGATTCTCACACCTCAGCCTCCCGGTAGCTGGCATTGTGGCAGGACAAGCCGCAGACAAAATTCCTCAGACACCGGGTTAAAGAAGGAAGGGCTTCACTCTGCCAGGAGCATCAGCACACTTGCGTCTGAAGAGCCGAGCTCCCCAAAAACGAAATTCCTGGACCTTTTAAGGGTTTACGACTCTAAGGGGTTCACGTGAAAGGGTCGTGATAGATCGAGGAAGCGTGGGGAACGTGACTGGGGGCTACACGCATGAGATAACAGAACAGAAAGTTTTGCAGTGCTTCCTCATACAGTGTCTGGAATTTACAGATAACAGAAGTAGTTTAGGTCAGGGGTTAATATTATTATTATTATTCTTTTAACCACCAGGGTCGGGTGGTGCTGCCAAGGTCGTGTAGCTATTTATCTTACTTCTTTTTTTTTTTTTTAAGCTTTTTGCTTTCTCCCTTTTTCCCTGTTTTATAAACTAAGGAAGGGGTGTGGGGAAGGGAAGGGCAGCAGGAGGAGTGGTGGTCTCCTTCCTTAGGATTACAGGCACCAGGCCTCATTCCTGGCTAATGTTTTTTTTTTTTTTGTATTTGTATTAGAGATGGGGTTTCACCATGTTGCCCAGGCTGGTCTTGAACTCCTGACCTCAGGTGATCGCCCGCCTTCGCCTCTGAAAGTGGTGGGATTAAAAGCACAAGGCAGCTGGGCGCGGTGGCTCACGCCTGTAATCCCAGCACTTTGGGAGGCCGAGGCGGGTGGATCACGAGGTCAGGAGATTGAGACCATCCTGCCTAACATGGTGAAACCCCGTCTCTACAAAGAAATACAAAAAAAAAATTATCCGGGCGTGGTGGTACGCGCCTGTAGTCCCAGCTACTCGGGAGGCATAAGGCACGGCGCCCAGCCATGTGTTGGCAATTTAATCCCCGAATTCATGTCCTGATTGGAGATATGGCCTTTGTGAGGTAATTAGGATTAGATAAGGTTATTAGGTTGGGTCCCCACTCATGGGACTCGTGGCTTTATAAGATGACGAAGAGAGACTGGAGCGGACACGCAGTCTTGCCCTCTCCTCCCTCGCCCGCACACTCTCACTCTCCCCTCCCCTGCCATGTGCCGCCCTCCACTGTGCTGTGATGCTCTAGGCCTCCCCAGCCACCAGAACTCGCCCTCCCCTCCCCGGCCATGAGTGGACACGGATTCCCGCCCACCTGCCATGTGCCGCCCTCCACTGGGCTGGGATGCTCTGGGCCATGTGCTGCCTGGGGTCCAGGGGCCGCGAGCCTCCGCCGCTCCTCGGCCTCGTGGGCCCGGGCGCTGGGTGGGGCCGCGGGTGGGCGTCAGGGGCCAGGCTGGGCGCCGAGTTCTGCAAAGGGGCGGTGAAGACGGGCTTGGGCTCCGCGGAGAGACTGTGAGGGGGCGGCGGTGCACCTCCCACCCGGGTCACCTCGGTGCCACCCATGCCTGCCTCACGGCAGGCGGACCCACGGCCCTCCTCGCCCTCCCTCGCTCGCGTCCTGCCCGGCTGGCCGCTGTTCGCATCCTCTCGGTAACTCCGTGGGGTCCCGCCCATTCCGGCGACTGCTCCAGCTGCAGCCCAGCAGCTAATCTCGGCTATCTTCCCTCGCTCAGTTCTTCGCCTCCACCAGCTTCGGCTCTTTTCGTCACCCCTCTGTACTCCTCGTTCCTCTCCGTCACTTTCCGTCTTCTCCGATTAGGCTCGGCCTGCTTTATCTCACCATTTCGCTTTCCCCTTTGTCTCCCTCTGATAAATTTCGTGACTCTTCGTCACTGTCCGTCAGTCCCCGTCACTTTCCGTCAATTCTCGCCACTTTCCGTCGCTCTCCGCCGCCCTTCAGTTCCGCTCGGCTCTTCTCCGTCAGGCATCGTGTACTTTCGTGACTCTCCGTCACCCTCCGTCACTCTCCGGCTGCTGCCTACCCCGCTCTCCGGGTAGAGAAAGCCTCAGGGACTTTTCCTGCCCTTAGCCCTTTTCCGTCACTCTCCGATCCTGCTGTCTGTGTCAGTCTCTGTTTATTTCTGGTCTGCTCGTGACTCTGTCCTCCTCCATTCACTCCTGGGAGAGTGGCCTGGTCTCTCCTGAGAGGCCTCTCCCCACTACCCGGCCTGAATAATGGTGGTGAGCGGGAGGTCTCGGGGTGATCCCGAGGGGGAGGAGCGGGGGTCTGGGGGTGGCGGCGAGGGGGTTCCGAGGAGAGGAGCGGGCGCCTGGGGATGGTCCCGAGAGGGTCCCGAGGGGTGGATCGGGGGGAGGGTCTGGGGTGGTTTCGAAGGGTGGAGCGGGGGGTCTGGGGGTGGTCCCGAGGGGAGAAGTGTGGGGTCTGGGGATGGTCCCCAGGGGAGAAGCGGGGGGTCTGTGTGTTGTCCTGAGGGGAGGAGCGGGGGGTCTGGGGGTGGTCCCGAGGGGAGGAGCGGGGGTCTGGGGGTGGCAGCGAGGGGGTTCCGAGGGGAGGAGCGGGCGCCTGGGGATGGTCCCGAGAGGGACCCGAGGGGTGGAGCCGGGGGAGGGTCTGGAGATAGCCCGAAGGGGGTCCGGACAGGAGGATCTGCAGTCTGGGGATGGCGCCGAGGGAAGGAGCGGTCTGGTGTGGTCCGGAGGACAGGAGCAGGGGGTCTGGGGATGGTTCCGAGGGGAGGAGCAGGGGTCTGGGGATGGTCCTGATGGGAGGAGCGGGGGTCTGTGTGTGGTTTTCAGGGTTGCAGCATGGAGTCTGCCTGTGGTCCCGAGGCTGGAGAGAGGGTCTGGGGGTGGTCCCACGGGGAGGAGCGGGGGTCTAGGGGTGGTCCTGAGGGGAGGAGCCAAGGGTTCTGGGCGTGGTCACGTGGGGAGGAGCGGGGGTTCTGGGGATGGTCCTGAGGGGAGGAGAGGGGGTCTGGGGGTGGTCCCGAGGGGAGGAGCAGGGGTCTGCATGTGATTTTCAGGGGTGGAGCATGGAGTCTCCCTGTGGTCCCGAGGCTGGAGAGAGGGTCTGGGGGTGGTCCCACGGGGAGGAGCGGGGGTCTGGGGGTGGTCCCGAGGGGAGGAGCGGGGGATCTGTGTGTTGTCCCGAGGGGAGGAGCGGGGGTCTGTATGTTGTCCTGAGGGGAGGAGTGGGGGGTCTGGTTGTGGTTTTCAGGGGTGGAGCATGGGGTCTCCCTGTGGTCTGGAGGGTGGAGCAGGGGGTCTGGGGGTGGTACTTTTGGGCGGGACAGCGCTAATTCTCTTTTTGGTCCGATTCCCATCTGCTGAGCTGGGGGTGCTTGTGATCCTGACAGGTGGGGCAGAATGGGAGGGTCAAGGTGAGGGCAAGGAAGGAACGGCGGCTTCGTCCCAAGGGGGCAGGAAGGGTTTGTGGTTCAGTGCTGATGTGCGACCCATCCATAGGAGAATGGACAGCTCAGACTCTCCCATTCCTGGCCAGTGGCAGGTCCCAGTAGCTGCCTTCCCTGGCTGTCCTCGAGGCTCACGGGAGGATACTTCTTTTTCATTCTGGCAAATTTTAAAAAATTCTTCTATAGATCTCAGTGAGTTCAAAGCTGCCTGTGTACAGGCATAGGTCCATTCTTTGCCGAGCTTCCACTCTAGTCGGCTGAAAGGAAAGGGTAATATAGCTGGAAAAGGTGTCCTGGGGTGATTAGAGGATTTTACATTTCATCTTAGAAAGGGATATTGACAGGAGACCAGAACTTCCAGATCCTCTTGAATTTCAAGATCTACTTCCAAGCCTGGAAAATATCGGGAGGCCTCATCTCTACAAAATAAAAATTAAGAAATTCGCCAGGTGCAATGGCACACTCCTGTAGTCCCACCTACTCTGGAGGCTGAGGCAGGAAGATCACTTGAGCCTGGGAGTCCGAGGCTGCAGTCAGCTATGATCATGACACTGCACTCCAGCCTGGGTGACAGAGCAAGACCCTGAAATAAAAAAGGGAGGGAGGGAAGGAGGGGAGGGAGGGAGGGAGGAAGGAAGGAAGAAAGAAAGAAAGAAAATGGCTTAAGCTCAGAGAGCTGTGTGTGGCCTCCAGCTCCCACCCCCACCAAAGGGCCTGGAAACCCATGGAGGGGCAGGTTGTCTTGAGCTGTAGCCACGGGGACCGGGGGACCTGAACTGTCGGGGTTAGGGTTAGGGTTAGGGTTAGGGTTAGGCTTTGAGGTTTCGAGTTATAGAATATAGATGGGTTTGGTCCTGGGAAAATTCCAGGTCTGGGTTTTGTGGTTGGGGGTTGGTCTCAGGTGAGATGCAGCAGGTTTACAGTGTTTGCAAGGTATGTACAGATTTATATGGTGCTATTGCTTGAATGTGTTCTCCAGATTTCATGTGTTGGCAATTTGTTTTCTTTTTTCTTTTTCAGATGGTGTCTCGCTGTGTCATCCATCACCCAGGCTGGAGTTCAATGGTGCGATATTGCCTCACTGCAACCTCTGCCTCCCAGGTTTAAGCGAGTCTCGCACGCCCAGTAGCTGGCATTGCAGCAGGACAAGCCACAGACAAAATTCCACAGACTCCGGGTTAAAGAAGGAAGGGCTTTATTCGGTCGGGAGTGTGGGCACACTTGGGCTTGAAGAGCCGAGCTCCCCAAAAATGAAATTCCTGGCCCTTTTAAGGGTTTACGACTCTAAGGGGTTCACGTGAAAGGGTCGTGATAGATGGAGCAAGCATCGGAACATGACTGGGGGCTACACGCATCAGATAACAGAACAGAAAGTTTTGCAGTGCTTCCTCATACAGTGTCTGGAATTTACAGATAACACAAGTAGTTTAGGTCAGGGGTTAATATTATTATTATTATTATTTTAACCACCAGTTCCAGGTGGTGCTGCCAAGGTCGTCTAGCAATTTATCTTACTTCTTTTTTTTTTTTTTTTAAATCTTTTTGCTTTCTCCCTTTTTCCCTGTTTTATAAACTAGAGAAGGGGGTGTGGGGAAGGGAGGGGCAGCAGGAGAAGTGGTGGTCTCCTTCCTTAGGATTACAGGCATCCTGCGTTATTTCTGACTAATTTTGTTTTTGTATTTTTGGTAGAGATGGGGTTTCACCGTGTTGGCCAGGCTGGTCTTGAACTCCTGACCTCAGGTGATCCCGCCTCGGCCTCTGAAATTGCTGGGATTAAAAGCACAAGGCACAGTGCCCAGCCATGTGTTGGCAATTTAATCCCCAAATTCCTGTGCCGATTGGAGATGTGGCCTTTGGGAGGTAACTAGGATTAGATAAATTCATTAGGGTGGGTCCCCAGTCATGGGACTCGTGGATTAAAAAGATGAGGAAGAGAGACTGCAGCGTACAGCCACTCTTGCCCTCCCCTCCCCCGCCCAGACACTCTCGCTCTCCCCTTCCCTGCCATGGGCAGCCCTCCACTGGGCTGTGATTCTCTAGGCCTCCCCAGCCACCAGAACTCACCCTCCCCTCTACTGCCGTGAGTGGACACGGACTCCCTCCTTCCCTCCATGCACCACCCTCCCCTGGGCTGGGATGCTCTGGGCCTCCCCAGCCAGCAGAACTGGAAGGGAGACATTTCATTTATGAACTACTCTGTGGTATTCTGTTATAGCAACAGAAAATGTACTAAGACATATGGTTTATAGATTTTAGGTTTGGGGTTTTTAGGGTTTGGGTAGGAGTACCAGGTAGGGGTTAGGGAATAGGGTTAGGGTTAGTTTTAGGGTTGTGGGGAGGCAATAGAGGCCAAGGTCGGAATCAGAGTGAAGTTCAGCTCAGAGCTTAGTATCCTGGAGCCACCACATTGTGTTGTACCCAAGTGAGTTAGAGAAAACGCCACACTTTGAGAAGAATTAAGAGTCCTTTAGTTAGCTGGTGGCCAAAGAGATGGCTAGTGCTCAAAATTCTCTCAGTCCCAAAGAAGGGGCTAGATTGTCTTTTATACTTTTGTTTAGAAAGGGAAGTGGCGGTCTAGTTAAAACTATTTTACATAAGTAAATTAGGCAAAATGTTAAAAGGATAAATGGTTACAGGAAAGTAAACAGTTCCAGGTGCAGGTGCTTTAAGACTATTACAAGGTGATAGACGCGGGTAATTGGGCGTTATCAATCGGATGAATTCCTGGGGACTGCGGATATAGCTTGCCACAGTATCTTGTCAGTTAATTGCATTCTCGGATGTCCTGGGAGTCAGCTTGCAGGAGTTAAGTCCTTTGAGGAAGGGGCTGCCAGTGAAAGAGCCAAGATGGAGTCTGTCCGGTTCTCTCAGTTAAGGGAGAGTCCTTTCAGGTGGAAAGAAGGCTAGGTGATTAAAGGAAAGGGAGAGTCTAAAAACAGGGTTAGCAAAAATGAGGTTGGGCATTACAGTTTTACCCTCCATCGCCTCTTCCAATCTCAAACAATTCCATAACTTGGAAAACCTCAGGCAAGGACTTCCTGGAATGTGTCCACTGAACTCAGAAAAGCTCAGGCAAGGACTTCATGGAACGTGTCCACTGTAACCACCAGGTTTTCCAGTGTGTTATTTACACCCTGTAACGCTGTTAGGTACATAATTTTTCAGCAATCTTTGTTCTTCACCAGCACTTTGAGTACATGAAAAAGGCCAAGATGCTTCTTCAGGGATGAATTTTGCTACTTTTTAAAGGAGAGTTAAAAGGCACTTTTGGCACTCTAAGTCTTTCTTCAAATGATGAAATTTGTTATCTATTTAACTCATTACTGTGACACGTTTTCCAATTCTATGTTCCCTTGGTTTTTGTTGTATTTTTTTCTGCATGAACTCTACATCATTTACTCACTCTGAATGACAGAATAAAAGAAATTGTCCACCATATCATATTCGGAAGGACCATCATGGCCATGAGACACAAAGGACTCCCAGCCCTGGGCCCAGGCCCCCCTCACGCATGCAGCCATCGTGCCACTGTGCCTGACTGGGCCATGTGCATGGAGGGGACCGGATGCTGGGAGACACAGCTCAGGGCACAGGGGCCCCAAGAAGCCACAGCTGGGGAAAGCTCACTCCCGACAGGGCTCAGCTCCAACCTGAAACTAGAGCCCCACCCTGGGGTTTCCATGGTGGTGGTAAACCAACCACAGATTTTGGGGGTATGACTGCTCCCTTTGCCACGATAGCTTCTCCCACGTGCCCCTGGCCTAATGACCAGACCACTAGAGAGGGGAGGCCCGAGTCCCAGGGATGGGTGGGTTGCAGGCAGAGCTGGGGCTGGATGGACGGTGAGTGGTGAGAGCTGAAGGTGCAGAAGGGGCTCCTGTCAGGGACTGGGTTAACAGGGACCAGGACAAATAGACGGGGACTCCCGAGCTGAGAAAGACCTTTTCGTACAAAGTGTTTGCATCAGTACCTAACAATGAAAAGAATAAGATAAATAACAGTACAAAAAAGCAATCACCAGATCAGCTCAAGGCACTCTTTGAAGTCACCCCTGTGTAGGGAAGTTGGAAGACATATCTGTGTGGTTCATAGACAGTAGATCCCAAAGACAGACGGCCCAGATCCCTAAATCCCCACAGGGGAACTGTGTTACAGACCAGGAGCTCATGTATAGGGCTGTCCCAGGGCCCCTAAATTCCAGAAGGGAACTGGGTTACAGACCAGGGGCTCATGTACCAGGCTGTCCCTGGTCCCCTAAATCCCCACAGGGGAACTGGGTTAGAGATGAGGAGCTCATTTTCCGGGCTGTCCAGGTCCCCTAAATCCCAGATGGGAACTGGGTTATCGACCAGGTGCTCCTCTAAGGGCTGTCTCAGGGTCCTAGTGTGTCTGGAATTGGTGGGTTCTTGGTCTCACTGACTTCAAGAATGAAGATGCGGACACTCGCAGTGAGTGTCACAGTTCTTAAAGGTGGCATGTCCGGAGTTTGTTTCTTCTGACGTTCAGATGTGTTCGGAGTTTCTTCCTTCTGGTGGGGTTGTGGACTCACTGGCTCAGGAGTGAAGCTGCAGACATATGCGGTGAGTGTCACAGCTCATAAAGGCAGTGTGGACTCGAAGAGTGACCAGTAGCAAGATTTATTGCAAAGAGTGAAAGAACGAAGCTTCCACAGTATGGAAAGGGATATTTCCTTGTTTATAGAGATGGCGGTGTAGATATTTCCATGTTTATACAGACAGCAGTGTAGATATTTCCAGGTTTATGGAGATAGCGGTGTAGATATTTCCATGTTTATACAGACGGCGGTGTAGATATTTGCATGTTTATAGAGATGGCGGTGTAGATATTTCTATGTTTATAGAGATAGCGGTGTAGGTATTTCCATGTTTATAGAGATCGCGGTGTAGATATTTCCACGTTAATAGAGATAGCAGTGTAGATATTTCCATGTTTATAGAGTTGGCGGTGTAGATATTTCTACGTTTATACAGATAGCAGTGTAGATATTTCCATGTTTATAGAGATGGCGGTGTAGATATTTCCACGTTTATACAGATAGCGGTGTAGAGATTTCCATGTTTATACAGATAGCGGTGTAGATATTTCCATGTTTATAGAGATAGCGGTGTAGATATTTCCATGTTTATACAGATAACGGTGTAGATATTTCCATGTTTACAGAGATAGCGGTGTACATATTTCCATGTTCCTACAGGTGGCGGTGTAGATATTTCCATGTATATAGAGATAGCAGTGTAGATATTTCCATGTTCCTACAGATGGCGGTGTAGATATTTCCATGTATATAGAGATAGCGGTGTAGATATTTCCATGTTTACACAGATGGCGGTGCAGATATTTCCATGTTTATAGAGACAGCGGTGTAGATATTTCCATGTTTACAGAGATAGCGGTTTAGATATTTCCATGTTTACACAGACGGCGGTGTAGATATTTCCATGTTTATACAGATAGCGGTGTAGATATTTCCATGTTTATACAGACGGCGGTGTAGATATTTCCATGTTTATACAGACGGCGGTGTAGATATTCCCATGTTTATACAGACGGCGGTGTAGATATTTCCATGTTTATACAGACGGCGGTGTAGATATTCCCATGTTTATACAGACGGCGGTGTAGATATTTCCATGTTTATACAGACGGCGGTGTAGATATTTCCATGTTTATACAGATGGCGGTGTAGATATTTCCATGTTTACACAGATAGCAGTGTAGATATTTCCACGTTTACACAGATAGCGGTGTAGATATTTCCATGTTTACACAGATAGCGGTGTAGATATTTCCACGTTCATACAGATAGCGGTGTAGATATTTCCATGTTCATACAGATAGCGGTGTAGACATTTCCACGTTTACACAGATAGCGGTGTAGATATTTCCATGTTTACACAGTTAGCGGTGTAGATATTTCCATGTTTATACTGATAGCGGTGTAGATATTTCCATGTTTATACAGATGGTGGTGCAGATATTTCCACGTTTATATAGATGCAGTGTAGATATCTCTATGTTTATAGAGATAGCTGTGTACGTATTTCCATGTTTATAGAGACGGCGGTGTAGATATTACCATGTTTATGCAGATAGCGGTGTAGATATTTCCATGTTTGTAGAGATGGCGGTGTAGATATTTCCACGTTTATACAGATTGCGGAGTAGATATTTCCATGTTGGTACAGATAGCGGTGTAGATATTTCCATGTTTATACAGATCACGGTGTAGATATTTCCATGTTTATACAGATAACGGTGTAGATATTTCCATGTTTATAGAGATAGCGGTGTAGATATTTCCATGTTTATACAGATAACGGTGTAGATATTTCCATGTTTATACAGAGGATGGTGTAGATATTTCCATGTTTATAGAGATAGCGGTGAAGATATTTCCATGTTTATACAGAAAGCAGTGTAGATATTTCACTCTTTATACAGATAGTGATGTAGATATTTCCATGTATATACAGATAGCAGTGTAGATATTTCCATGTTTATAGAGATGGCGGTGAAGATATTCCCTTGTTTATACAGATAGCAGTGTAGATATTTCTATGTTTATAGAGGCTGCGGTGTAGATACTTCCACGTTGATAGATGGCGGTGTAGATATTTCCATGTTTATAGAGACGGCGGTGTAGATATTTTCATGTTTATACAGATAGCGTTGTAGATATTTCCATGTTTATACAAATGGCAGTGTAGATATTTCCATGTTTATAGAGATAGCGGTGTAGATATTTCCATGTATATACAGATCGTGGTGTAGATATTTCCATGTTTATACAGATATCGGTGTAGATATTTCCATGTTTATAAAGATTGCGGTGTAGATATTTCCATGTTTATACAGATAGTGGTGTAGATATTACCATGTTTATACAGATAACGGTGTAGATATTTCCATGTTTACACAGATAGTGATTTAGATATTTCCATGTTTACACAGACAGCGGTGTAGATATGTCCATGATTATACAGATAGCAGTGTAGATATTTCCATGTTTACACAGACAGCCGTGTAGATATTTCCATGTTTATACAGATAGGAGTGTAGATATTTCCATATGTATACTGATAGCGGTGTAGATATTTCCATGTTTGTACAGATAGTGATGTAGATATTTTCATGTTTATAGAGATAGCGGTACGGATATTTCCATGTTTATACACATAGCGGTGTAGATATTTCCATGTTTTTAGAGATAGCGGTGTAGATATTTCCATGTTTATACAGATAGCGGGGTAGATATTTCCAGGTTTATAGAGTTAGCGATGTAGATATTTCCATGCTTATAGACATAGCAGTGTAGACATTTCCGTGTTTATACAGATAGCGGTTTAGATATTTCCATGTTTATACAGATAGCGGTGTAGATATTTCCATGTTTGTACAAATAGAGGTGTAGATATTTCCATGTTTACACAGATAACGGTGTAGATATTTCCATGTTCATAGAGACAGTGGTGTAGATATTTCCACGTTTACACAGATAGCAGTGTAGATATTTCCACGTTTACACAGATAGTGGTGTAGATATTTCCATATTTATACATATAGCGGTGTAGATATTTCCATGTTTAAACAGATAGCGGTGTAGATATTTCCATGTTTATACTGATTGCTGTGTAGATATTTCCATGTTTATAGAGTTAGCGGTGTAGATATTTTCATGTTTATACAGATAGCGGTGTAGATATTTCCATGTTTATAGAGATTGCGGTGTAGATATTTCCATGTACATACATTTAGCAGTGTAGATATTTCCATGTTCATACAGGGAGCAGCGTAGATATTTCCATGTTTATAGAGATGGCGGTGAAGGTTTTTCCTTGTTTACACAGATAGCGGTGTAGATATTTCTATGTTTATGGAGGTAGTGATGTAGGTATTTCCATGTTTATAGAGATGGCAGTGTAGATATTTCTATGTTTATAGAGATGGCGGTGTAGATATTTTCATGTTTATACAGATAACGTTGTAGTTATTACCATGTTTATACAAATGGCGGTGTAGATATGTCAATTTTTATAGAGATATCGGTGTAGATATTTCCATGGTCTTACAGCTTGCGGTGTAGACACTTCCATGTTTATGGAGATAGCGGTGTAGATATTTCCTAGTTATAGAGACAGCGGTGTAGATATTTCCATATTTATAGAGAGAGCGGTGTAGATATTTCCATGTTTATGCAGAGCGCGTTGTTGATATTTCCATGTTTATACAGATAGCGGTGTAGATATTTCCATGTTTATACAGATAACGGTGTAGATATTTCCATGTTTATAGAGACAGCGGTGTAGATATTACCATGTTTACAAAGAGAGCGGTTTAGATATTTCCATGTTTACAGAGAC
Organism: Pan troglodytes; assembly: GCF_028858775.2. NCBI lineage: Eukaryota > Metazoa > Chordata > Mammalia > Primates > Hominidae > Pan > Pan troglodytes. Next base: position 35,981,123 of record NC_072422.2, read on the forward strand.
AGCGGTGTAGATATCACAATGTTTATATAGATAGCGGTGTAGATATTTCCATATTTATACAGATAGCAGTGTAGATATTTCCATGTTTATACAGATAGCGATGTAGACATTTCCATGTTTATCGAGATAGCGGTGTAGGGATTTCCATGTTTATACAAATAGCGGTGTAGATATTTCCATGTTTATACAGATAGCGGTTTAGATATTTCCATGCTTATACACATAGCAGTGTAGATATTTCCATGTTTATACAGATAGCGGTGTAGATATTTCCATGTTTATAGAGATAGCTGTGTAGATATTTCCATGTTGCTACAGATAACGGTGTAAATATTTCCATGTTTGTACAGATAGTGGTGTAGATATTTCCATGTTTACACAGATAACGGTGTAGATATTTCCATGTTTATACAGACAGCGGTGTAGATATTTCCATGTTTACACAGATAGCAGTGTAGATATTTCCATGTTTACAAAGATAGCTGTGTAGGTATTTCTATGTTTATACAGATAGCGGTGTAGATATTTCCATGTTTATAGAGATAGCGGTGTAGATATTTCCATGTTTATACTGATAGCGGTGCAGATATTTCCATGTTTATAGAGATAGCGGTGTAGGTATTTCCATGTTTATACAGATAGCGGTGTAGATATTTCCATGTTTATACATATTGCAGTGTAGATATTTCCATGTTTATACAGATAGCCTTGTAGATGTTTCCATGTATATACAGATAGAAGGGCAGATATTTCCATGTTTATACAGATGGCAGCATAGATATTTCCATCTTTATAAAGATGGCGGTGAAGTTATTTCCTTGTTTATACAGATAGCGGTATAGATCTTTCTATGTTTATAGAGATAGCGGTGTAGATATTTCCATGTTTATAGAAATGGCGGTGTAGACATTTTCACCTTTATAGAGATGGCAGTGAAGATATTTCCTTGTTTATACTGATAGCGCTGTAGATATTTCTATGTTTATAGAGGTAGCGATGTAGATATTTCCATGTGTATAGAGATGGCGGTGAAGATATTTCCAGGTTTATAGAGACTGCGGTGCACATATTTTCATGTTGATACAGATAGCGTTGTAGATGTTTCCATGTTATACAAATGGCGGTGTAGATATTTCCATGTTTATAGAGAAAGCGGTGTAGATAATTCCATGTTCTTACAGATTGCAGTGTAGATATTTCCATGTTTATAGAGATAGCGGTGTAGATATTTCCATGTTTATAGAGACAGCGGTGTAGAGATTTCCATTTTTATAGAGATAGCAGTGTAGATATTTCCTTGTTTATACAGATTGTGGTGTAATTATTTCCGTGTTTACAAAGATAGCGATGTAGATATTTCCATGTTTATGCAGATGACGGTGTAGATATTTACATTTTTAAAGAGATGGCGGTGTAGATATTTCCATTTTTACACAGAGAGCGGTGTAGATATTTTCATGTTTATAGAGATAGCGGTGTTGATATTTCCATGTTTATACAGATAGCGGTGTAGATATTTCCATGTTTACGTAGATAGCGGTGTAGATATTTGAATGTTTATACAGATAGCGGTGTAGACATTTCCATGTTTATGCAGATGGCGGTGTAGATATTTCCATGTTTATAGAGATGGCGGTGTAGATATTTCCATGTTTATAGAGATGGCGGTGTAGATATTTCCATGTTTATAGAGATGGCGGTGTAGATATTTCCATATCTATAGAGATGGCGTTGTAGATATTTCCATGTCTATACTGATGGCGGTGTAGATATTCCCATGTTTATACAGATGGTGTTGAAGGTATTTCCATGTTTATAGAGATGGCGGTGTAGATATTTCCATATCTATAGAGATGGCGGTGTAGATATTTCCATCTTTATAGAGATAGAGGTGTAGATATTTCCATGTTTATGCAGAGAGCGTTGTAGATATTTCTATGCTTATACAGATAGCGGTGTAGATATTTCCATGTTTATAGAGATAGCGGTGTAGATATTTCCATGTTTATAGAGATAGCAGTGTAGATATTTCCATGTTTATACAGATGGCATTGTAGATGTTTCCATGTTTATAGAGATAGCGGTGTAGATATTTCCATGTTCCTACAGATGGCGGTGTAGATATTTACATGTTTATAGAGATCGCGGTGTAGATATTTCCATGTTTCTACAGATAGCGGTGTAGATATTTCCATGTTTATTCAAATAGCAGTGTAGATATTTACATGGTTATACACATGGCGGTGTAGATATTTCCATGTTTATAGAGATTGCGGTGTAGTTATTTCTATGTTTTTAGAGATAGTGGTGTAGGTATTTCCATGTTTATAGAGATGGCGGTGTAGATGTTTCTACGTTTATACGGATAGCAGTGTAGATATTTCCATGTTTATAGAGATGGCGGTGTAGATATTTCCACGTTTATAAACATAGCGGCATAGATATTTCCATTTTTATAGAGATGGCAGTGTAGCTATTTCCATGTTTATACAGATAACGGTGTAGATATTTCAATATTCATACAGTTAGCGGTGTAGATATTTCCATGTTTATAGAGACAGCAGTGTTGATATTTCCCTGTTCATGCAGAGAGCCTTGTAGATATTTCCACGTTTATGCAGATAGCCGTGTGGATATTTCCATGTTGATACAGATGGCTGTGTAGTTATTTCCATGTTTATAGAGATAGCGGTGTAGATATTTCCATGTTTATGAAAGTTGCGGTGTAGATATTTGAATGTTTATACAGATAGCGGTGTAGATATTTCCATGTTTATACAGATAACGGTGTAGATATTTCCATGTGAACAGAGATAGCGGTGTAGATATTTCCATGTTTACAGAGATAGTGGTATAGATATCTCCATGTTTACACAGATAGCGGTGTAGATATTTGCATGTTTATACAGATGGCGGTGTAGGCATTTCCATGTTTATAGAGATGGCGGTGTAGATATTTCCAAGTTTATGCAGATAGCAGTGTAGATATTTCCATGGTTATAGAGATGGTGGTGTAGATATTTCCAAGTTTATGCAGATAGCAGTTTAGATGTTTCCATGTTTATATAGATGGCTGTGTAGATATTTCCATGTTTATACAGACAACGGTGTAGATATTTCCATGTTTATACAGATAGCGGTGCAGATATTTCCATATTTATACAGATAGCGGTGTAGATATTTCCATGTTTATGCAGATAGCGGTGAAGACATTTCCAAGTTCATACAGACAGCGGTGTACATATTTCCATGTTTATAGAGATAGAGGTGTAGGTATTTCCATGTTTATGCAGAGGTCGTTGTAGATATTTCCATGTTTTTGCAGATAGCGGTGTAGGTATTTCCATGTTCACATAGATAGCTGTGTAGATATTTCCATGTTTATACAGATAGCTGTGTAGATATTTCCATGTTTATACAGATAGCGGTGTAGATATTTCCATGTTTATATAGATAGCGGTGTAGATATTTCCATGTTTACATAGATAGCTGTGTAGTTATTTCCATGTTTATTCAGATAGCGGTGTAGATATTTCCATGTTTATACTGCTTGTGGTGTAGATATTTCCATGTTTATACCGATATAGGTGGAGATATTTCCATGTTTACAGAGACAGCGATGTAGATATTTCCTTGTTTACACAGATAGTGGTGTAGATATTTCCATGTTTACACAGATCCCAGTGTAGATATTTCCAACTTTATACAGATAGCGGTGTAGATATTTCCGTGTATATACAGATAGCGTTGTAGTTACTTCCATGTTTATGCAGATAGCGGTGTAGATATTTCCATGTTTATACAGAGAGTGGTGTAGATATTTCCATGGTTATACAGATAACGGTGCAGATATTTCCATGTTTATAGAGTTGGCGCTGTAGATATTTCCATGTTTATAGAGACTATGGTGTAGATATTTCCATGTTTATGCAGAGAGCATTGTAGGTATTTCCATGTTTATAGAGATAGCGGTGTAGATAGTTCCATGTTTATACAGATAGCAGTGTAGATATTTCCATGTTTATAGAGATAGCGGTATAGATACTTCCACGTTTATAGAGATAGCACTGTAGATATTTCCATGTTTACACAGAGAGCGGTGTGGATATTTCCAAGTTTATACAGACGGCGGAGTAGATATTTCCATGTTTATACAGATGGCTGTGTAGTTATTTCCATGTTTATGGAGATGGCGGTGTAGATATTTCCACGTTTATACAGATAGCGATGTAGATTTTCCATGTTTATACAGATAGTGGTGTAGATATTTCCATGTTTATACAGATAGCGGTGTAGATATTTCCATGTTTATAGAGATGGCGGTGTAGATATTTCCATGTTTATACTGATGGCGGTGTAGATATTTTCAGGTTTGTACAGATGGTGGTGCAGATATTTCCATGTTTATGCAGATAGCCGTGTAGATATTTCCATGTTTATACAGATAGCAGTGCAGATATTTCCATGTTTATACAGACAGTGGTGAAGATATTTCCATGTTTATGCAGATAGTCATGTAGACATTTCCAAGTTTATAGAGAAAGTGGTGTATATATTTCCATCTTTATAGAGATAGAAGTGTAGATATTTCAATGTTCATGCACAGAGCGTTGAAGATATTTCCATGCCTATACAGATAGCGGTGTAGATATTTCCATGTTTATAGAGATAGCAGTGTAGATATTTCCATGTTTATAGAGATAGCGGTGTAGATATTTCCATGTTTATACTGATAGCGGTGCAGATATTTCCATGTTTATAGAGATAGCGGTGTAGATATTTCCATGTTTATACAGATAGCGGTGTAGATATTTCCATGTTTATACATATTGCAGTGTAGATATTTCCATGTTTATACAGATAGCCTTGTAGATGTTTCCATGTATATACAGATAGAAGGGCAGATATTTCCATGTTTATGCAGATGGCAGCATAGATATTTCCATCTTTATAAAGATGGCGGTGAATTTATTTCCTTGTTTATACAGATAGCGGTATAGATCTTTCTATGTTTATAGAGATAGCGGTGTAGATATTTCCATGTTTATAGAAATGGCGGTGTAGACATTTTCACCTTTATAGAGATGGCAGTGAAGATATTTCCTTGTTTATACTGATAGCGCTGTAGATATTTCTATGTTTATAGAGGTAGCGATGTAGATATTTCCATGTGTATAGAGATGGCGGTGAAGATATTTCCAGGTTTATAGAGACTGCGGTGCACATATTTTCATGTTGATACAGATAGCGTTGTAGATGTTTCCATGTTATACAAATGGCGGTGTAGATATTTCCATGTTTATAGAGAAAGCGGTGTAGATAATTCCATGTTCTTACAGATTGCAGTGTAGATATTTCCATGTTTATAGAGATAGCGGTGTAGATATTTCCATGTTTATAGAGACAGCGGTGTAGAGATTTCCATTTTTATAGAGATAGCAGTGTAGATATTTCCTTGTTTATACAGATTGTGGTGTAATTATTTCCGTGTTTACAAAGATAGCGATGTAGATATTTCCATGTTTATGCAGATGACGGTGTAGATATTTACATTTTTAAAGAGATGGCGGTGTAGATATTTCCATTTTTACACAGAGAGCGGTGTAGATATTTTCATGTTTATAGAGATAGCGGTGTTGATATTTCCATGTTTATACAGATAGCGGTGTAGATATTTCCATGTTTACGTAGATAGCGGTGTAGATATTTGAATGTTTATACAGATAGCGGTGTAGACATTTCCATGTTTATGCAGATGGCGGTGTAGATATTTCCATGTTTATAGAGATGGCGGTGTAGATATTTCCATGTTTATAGAGATGGCGGTGTAGATATTTCCATGTTTATAGAGATGGCGGTGTAGATATTTCCATATCTATAGAGATGGCGTTGTAGATATTTCCATGTCTATACTGATGGCGGTGTAGATATTCCCATGTTTATACAGATGGTGTTGAAGGTATTTCCATGTTTATAGAGATGGCGGTGTAGATATTTCCATATCTATAGAGATGGCGGTGTAGATATTTCCATGTCTATACTGATGGCGGTGTAGATATTCCCATGTTTATACAGATGGTGTTGCAGGTATTTCCATGTTTATGCAGATAGCGGTGTAGACATTTCCATGTGTATACAGATAGCGGTGTAGATATTTCCATCTTTATAGAGATAGAGGTGTAGATATTTCCATGTTTATGCAGAGAGCGTTGTAGATATTTCTATGCTTATACAGATAGCGGTGTAGATATTTCCATGTTTATAGAGATAGCGGTGTAGATATTTCCATGTTTATAGAGATAGCAGTGTAGATATTTCCATGTTTATACAGATGGCATTGTAGATGTTTCCATGTTTATAGAGATAGCGGTGTAGATATTTCCATGTTCCTACAGATGGCGGTGTAGATATTTACATGTTTATAGAGATCGCGGTGTAGATATTTCCATGTTTCTACAGATAGCGGTGTAGATATTTCCATGTTTATTCAAATAGCAGTGTAGATATTTACATGTTTATACACATGGCGGTGTAGATATTTCCATGTTTATAGAGATTGCGGTGTAGTTATTTCTATGTTTTTAGAGATAGTGGTGTAGGTATTTCCATGTTTATAGAGATGGCGGTGTAGATGTTTCTACGTTTATACGGATAGCAGTGTAGATATTTCCATGTTTATAGAGATGGCGGTGTAGATATTTCCACGTTTATAAACATAGCGGCATAGATATTTCCATTTTTATAGAGATGGCAGTGTAGCTATTTCCATGTTTATACAGATAACGGTGTAGATATTTCAATATTCATACAGTTAGCGGTGTAGATATTTCCATGTTTATAGAGACAGCAGTGTTGATATTTCCCTGTTCATGCAGAGAGCCTTGTAGATATTTCCACGTTTATGCAGATAGCCGTGTGGATATTTCCATGTTGATACAGATGGCTGTGTAGTTATTTCCATGTTTATAGAGATAGCGGTGTAGATATTTCCATGTTTATGAAAGTTGCGGTGTAGATATTTGAATGTTTATACAGATAGCGGTGTAGATATTTCCATGTTTATACAGATAACGGTGTAGATATTTCCATGTGAACAGAGATAGCGGTGTAGATATTTCCATGTTTACAGAGATAGTGGTATAGATATCTCCATGTTTACACAGATAGCGGTGTAGATATTTGCATGTTTATACAGATGGCGGTGTAGGCATTTCCATGTTTATAGAGATGGCGGTGTAGATATTTCCAAGTTTATGCAGATAGCAGTGTAGATATTTCCATGGTTATAGAGATGGTGGTGTAGATATTTCCAAGTTTATGCAGATAGCAGTTTAGATATTTCCATGTTTATATAGATGGCTGTGTAGATATTTCCATGTTTATACAGACAACGGTGTAGATATTTCCATGTTTATACAGATAGCGGTGCAGATATTTCCATATTTATACAGATAGCGGTGTAGATATTTCCATGTTTATGCAGATAGCGGTGAAGACATTTCCAAGTTCATACAGACAGCGGTGTACATATTTCCATGTTTATAGAGATAGAGGTGTAGGTATTTCCATGTTTATGCAGAGGTCGTTGTAGATATTTCCATGTTTTTGCAGATAGCGGTGTAGGTATTTCCATGTTCACATAGATAGCTGTGTAGATATTTCCATGTTTATACAGATAGCTGTGTAGATATTTCCATGTTTATACAGATAGCGGTGTAGATATTTCCATGTTTATATAGATAGCGGTGTAGATATTTCCATGTTTACATAGATAGCTGTGTAGTTATTTCCATGTTTATTCAGATAGCGGTGTAGATATTTCCATGTTTATACTGCTTGTGGTGTAGATATTTCCATGTTTATACCGATATAGGTGGAGATATTTCCATGTTTACAGAGACAGCGATGTAGATATTTCCTTGTTTACACAGATAGTGGTGTAGATATTTCCATGTTTACACAGATCCCAGTGTAGATATTTCCAACTTTATACAGATAGCGGTGTAGATATTTCCGTGTTTATACAGATAGCGTTGTAGTTATTTCCATGTTTATGCAGATAGCGGTGTAGATATTTCCATGTTTATACAGAGAGTGGTGTAGATATTTCCATGGTTATACAGATAACGGTGCAGATATTTCCATGTTTATAGAGTTGGCGCTGTAGATATTTCCATGTTTATAGAGACTATGGTGTAGATATTTCCATGTTTATGCAGAGAGCATTGTAGGTATTTCCATGTTTATAGAGATAGCGGTGTAGATAGTTCCATGTTTATACAGATAGCAGTGTAGATATTTCCATGTTTATAGAGATAGCGGTATAGATACTTCCACGTTTATAGAGATAGCGCTGTAGATATTTCCATGTTTACACAGAGAGCGGTGTGGATATTTCCAAGTTTATACAGACGGCGGAGTAGATATTTCCATGTTTATACAGATGGCTGTGTAGTTATTTCCATGTTTATGGAGATGGCGGTGTAGATATTTCCACGTTTATACAGATAGCGATGTAGATTTTCCATGTTTATACAGATAGTGGTGTAGATATTTCCATGTTTATACAGATAGCGGTGTAGATATTTCCATGTTTATAGAGATGGCGGTGTAGATATTTCCATGTTTATACTGATGGCGGTGTAGATATTTTCAGGTTTGTACAGATGGCGGTGCAGATATTTCCATGTTTATGCAGATAGCCGTGTAGATATTTCCATGTTTATACAGATAGCGGTGCAGATATTTCCATGTTTATACAGACAGTGGTGAAGATATTTCCATGTTTATGCAGATAGTCATGTAGACATTTCCAAGTTTATAGAGAAAGTGGTGTATATATTTCCATCTTTATAGAGATAGAAGTGTAGATATTTCAATGTTCATGCACAGAGCGTTGAAGATATTTCCATGCCTATACAGATAGCGGTGTAGATATTTCCATGTTTATAGAGATAGCAGTGTAGATATTTCCATGTTTATAGAGATAGCGGTGTAGATATTTCCATGTTTATACAGATAGCGGTGTAGATATTTCCTTGTTTATACAGATAGCGGTGCAGATATTTCCATGTTTATACGGATAGCCGTGTAGATATTTCCGTGTTTATACTGATGGCGGTGCAGATATTTCCATGTTTATACATATAGCAGTGTAGATATTTCCATCTTTATAGAGATAGAGGTGTACATATTTCCATGTTTATGCAGAGAGCGTTGTAGATATTTCCATGCTTATACAGATAGCGGTGTAGATATTTGTATGTTTATACAGATGGTGGTGTAGGTATTTCCAAGTTTATAGAGATGGCGGTGTAGATATTTCCAAATTTATGCTGATAGCAGTGTAGAAATTTCCATGGTTATAGAGATGGCGATGTAGATATTTCCAGGTTTATGCAGATAGCACTTTAGATATTTCCATGTTTATAGAGATGGCGGTGTAGATATTTCCATGTTTATACAGACAGCGGTGTAGATATTTCCATGTTTATACAGATAGCGGTGCAGATATTTCCATATTTATACAGATAGCGGTGTAGATATTTCCATGTTTATACAGACAGCAGTGTAGATATTTCCATGTTGCTACAGGTAGCGGTGTAGATATTTCAATGTTTATGCAGATAGCGGTGATGACATTCCCAAGTTTACACAGACAGCGGTGTAGATATTTCCATGTTTATAGAAAGAGAGGTGTAGATATTTCCATGTTTATGCAGAGATCGTTGTTGATATTTCCATGTTTATACAGATAGCGGTGTAGATATTTCCATGTTTATAGAGATAGCGGTGTAGATATTTCCATGTTTATAGAGATAGCGGTGTAGGTATTTCCACGTTTATACAGATGGCGTTGTAGATGTTTCCATGTTTATAGAGATAGCGGTGTAGATATTTACATGTTCCTACAGAGGGCGGTGTAGATATTTCCATGTTTATACAAATTGTGGTGTAGATAATTCCATGTTTATACAGATAGCGGTGCAGATATTTCCATGTTTATACAGTTAGCGGTGTAGATATTTCCATGTTTATACAGATAGCGTTGTAGATATTTCCATGTTTATACAGATAGCGGTGTAGATATTTCCATGTTTATACAGATAGCGGTGTAGATATTTCCACGTTTATACAGACAGCGGTGTAGACATTGCCACGTGTATAGAGATAGTGGTGTAGATATTTCTACGTTTAAACAGTTAGCATTGTAGATATTTACACATTTATAGAGATAGCGGTGTAGATATTTCCATGTTTATACAGATAGCGGTGTAGATATTTCCACGTTTACACTGATAGCGGTGTAGTTATTTCCACGTTTATAGAGATAGCGTTGTAGATATTTCCACGTTTATATAGACAGCGGTGTAGATATTTCCATGTTTACAGAGACACCGGTGTAGATATTGCCACGTTTATAGAGATAGCGTTGTTTATATTTCCATGTTTATAGAGACAGCGGTGTAGATATTTCCACGTTTATGGAGATAGCGATGCAGATATTTCCATGTTTATAGAGACAGTGGTGTAGATATTTGCATGTTTATAGAGATAGCGGTGTAGATATTTCCATGTTTATAGAGACAGCGGTGTAGATATTTCCATGTTTATAGAGATAGCGGTGTAGATATTTCCATGTTTATAGAGACAGCGGTGTAGATATTTCAATGTTTATACAGATAGCGGTGTAGATATTTCCATGTTTGTACAGACAGCGGTGTAGATATTTCTATGTTTATAGAGATAGCGGTGTAGATATTTTCATGTTTATACAGACAACGGTATAGATATTCCCATGTTTATAGATATAGCTCTGTAGATATTTCCATGTTTATAGCGATCGCGTTGTAGATATTTCCATTTTTATAGAGATAGTGGTGTAGACATTTCCATGTTTATAGAGATAGCTGTGTAAATATTTCCATGTTTACACAGATAGCAGTGTAAATATTTTCATGTTTATAGAGATAGCGGTGTAGATATTTGATGTTTATAGAATTAGCCGTGTAAATATTTCCACATTTATACAGATAGCCGTGTAAATATTTACACGTTTATAGAGATAGCGGTATAGATATTTCCACGTTTATACAAATAGCGGTGTAGGCATTTCCCCGTTTATAGAGATAGCGGTGTAGATATTTCCACGTTTATACAGATAACGGTGTAGATATTTCCACGTTTATAGAGATAGCGGTGTAGATATTTCTATGTTTATACACATAGCGCTGTAGATATTTCCACGTTTATACACATAGCTGTGGAGATAGTTCCACGTTTATACAGATAGCGTTGTAGATATTTCCACGTTTGTAGACATAGCGGTGTAGATATTTCCACGTTTATACAGATAGCGGTGTAGATATTTCCACATTTATGCAGATATCGGTGTAGATATTTCCACGTTTGTAGAGACAGCGGTGTAGATATTTCCACTTTTTTAATGATAGCGGAGTAGGTATTGCCACATTTATAGAGACAGCGGTGTAGATATTTCCACGTTTATAGGGATAGTGGAGTAGATATTTCCATGTTTATAGAGACAGCTGTGTAGATATTTCCTCGTTTACAGAGATAGCGGTGTAGATACTTCCGTTTTTATGGAGACAGCGGTGTAGATATTTCCACTTTTATATAGATAGCAGTGTAGATATTTCCAAGTTTATAGAGACAGCGGTGTAGATATTTCCACGTTTATAGGGATAGCGGTGTAGATATTTCCATGTTTATAGCTACAGCGGTATAGCTATTTCCATGTTTATAGAGATAGCGGTGTAGATATTTCCATGTTTATAGAGACAGCTGTGCAGATATTTCCATGTTTATACAGATAGCGGTGAAGATATTTCCATGTTTATAAAGGCAGCGGTGTAGATATTTCCATGTTTATACAGATTGCGGTGTAGATATTTCCATTTTTATAGACACAGCGGTCAAGATATGTCCGTGTTTATACTGATTGTGGTGTATATATTTCCATGTTTATAGAGACAGTGGTGTAGATATTTCCATGTTTATACAGATAGTGGTGTAGGTATTTCCATGTTTATAGACACAGCGGTGTAGATATTTTCATGTTTACAGAGATAGCGGTGTAGATATTTCCATGTTTATACAGACAGCGGTGTAGATATTTCTATGTTTATAGAGATAGTGGTGTAGATATTTTCATGTTTATACAGACAGCGGTGTAGATATTCCCATGTTTATAGATATAGCGGTGTAGATATTTCCATGTTTATAGAGATCGCGTTGTAGATATTTCCATGTTTATAGAGAAAGCTGTGTAGATATTTCCATGTTTATAGAGATAGCTGTGAAAATATTTCCATGTTTATACAGATAGTGGTGTAGATATTTTCATGTTTATAGAGATAGCGGTGTAGATATTTCCATGTTTATAGGGATAGCGGTGTAAATATTTCCACGTTTATACAGATAGCGGTGTAGATATTTCCACATTTATGCAGATATCGGTGTAGATATTTCCACGTTTGTAGACATAGCGGTGTAGATATTTCCACGTTTATACAGATAGCGGTGTAGATATTTCCACATTTATGCAGATATCGGTGTAGATATTTCCACGTTTGTAGAGACAGCGGTGTAGATATTTCCACTTTTTTAATGATAGCGGAGTAGGTATTTCCACATTTATAGAGACAGCGGTGTAGATATTTCCACGTTTATAGGGATAGCGGTGTAGATATTTCCATGTTTATAGAGACAGCTGTGTAGATATTTCCTCGTTTACAGAGATAGCGGTGTAGATACTTCCGTTTTTATGGAGACAGCGGTGTAGATATTTCCACTTTTATATAGATAGCAGTGTAGATATTTCCAAGTTTATAGAGACAGCGGTGTAGATATTTCCACGTTTATAGGGATAGCGGTGTAGATATTTCCATGTTTATAGCTACAGCGGTATAGCTATTTCCATGTTTATAGAGATAGCGGTGTAGATATTTCCATGTTTATAGAGACAGCTGTGTAGATATTTCCATGTTTATACAGATAGCGGTGAAGATATTTCCATGTTTATAAAGGCAGCGGTGTATATATTTCCATGTTTATACAGATAGCGGTGTAGATATTTCCATTTTTATAGACACAGCGGTCTAGATATGTCCGTGTTTATACTGATTGTGGTGTATATATTTCCATGTTTATAGAGACAGTGGTGTAGATATTTCCATGTTTATACAGATAGTGGTGTAGGTATTTCCATGTTTATAGACACAGCGGTGTAGATATTTTCATGTTTACAGAGATAGCGGTGTAGATATTTCCATGTTTATACAGACAGCGGTGTAGATATTTCTATGTTTATAGAGATAGTGGTGTAGATATTTTCATGTTTATACAGACAGCGGTGTAGATATTCCCATGTTTATAGATAGAGCGGTGTAGATATTTCCATGTTTATAGAGATCGCGTTGTAGATATTTCCATGTTTATAGAGAAAGCTGTGTAGATATTTCCATGTTTATAGAGATAGCTGTGAAAATATTTGCATGTTTATACAGATAGTGGTGTAGATATTTTCATGTTTATAGAGATAGCGGTGTAGATATTTCCATGTTTATAGGGATAGCGGTGTAAATATTTCCACGTTTATACAGATAGCGGTGTAGATATTTCCACATTTATGCAGATATCGGTGTAGATATTTCCACGTTTGTAGAGATAGTGGTGTAGATATTTCCACTTTTTTAAAGATAGCGGAGTAGGTATTTCCACATTTATAGAGACAGCGGTGTAGATATTTCCACGTTTATAGGGATAGCGGTGTAGATATTTCCATGTTTATAGAGACAGCTGTGTAGATATTTCCTCGTTTATAGAGATAGCGGTGTAGATACTTCCGTTTTTATGGAGACAGCGGTGTAGATATTTCCACGTTTATAGAGATAGCATTGTAGATATTTCCATGTTTATAGAGACAGCGGTGTAGATATTTCCACGTTTATAGAGATAGCGGTGTAGATATTTCCATGTTTATAGCTAGAGCGGTATAGATATTTCCATGTTTATAGAGATAGCAGTGTAGATATTTCCATGTTTATAGAGACAGCTGTGTAGATATTTCCATGTTTATACAGATAGCGGTGAAGATATTTCCTTGTTTATAAAGGCAGCAGTGTAGATATTTCCATGTTTATACAGATAGCGGTGTAGATATTTCCATTTTTATAGACACAGCGGTCTAGATATGTCCGTGTTTATACTGATTGCGGTGTATATATTTCCATGTTTATAGAGACAGTGGTGTAGATATTTCCATGTTTATATAGATAGTGGTGTAGGTATTTCCATGTTTATAGACACAGCGGTGTAGATATTTTCATGTTTATAGAGATAGCGGTGTAGATATTTCCATGTTTATACAGAGAGCGGTGTAGATATTTCTATGTTTATAGAGATAGCGGTGTAGATATTTTCTTGTTTATACAGACAGCGGTCTAGATAGTCCCATGTTTATAGATATAGCGGTGTAGATATTTCCATGTTTATAGAGATCGCGTTGTAGATATTTCCATGTTTATAGAGAAAGCTGTGTAGATATTTCCATGTTTATAGAGATAGCTGTGAAAATATTTCCATGTTTATACAGATAGTGGTGTAGATATTTTCATGTTTATAGAGATAGCGGTGTAGATATTTCCATGTTTATAGAGATAGCGGTGTAAATATTTCCACTTTTATACAGATAGCCATTTAAATGTTTACACGTTTATAGAGATAGCGGTGTAGATATTTCCACGTTTATACAGATAGCGGTGTAGACATTTCCACGTTTATAGAGATAGCGGTGTAGATATTTCCTCGTTTATACAGATAGCAGTGTAGATATTTCCACGTTTATAGAAATAGCGGTGTAGATATTTCTACGTTTATACACATAGCGCTCTAGATATTTCCACGGTTTTACACATAGCGGTGTATATATTTCCATGTTTATACAGATAGCGTTGTAGATATTTCCAGGTTTATAGAGACAGCGATGTAGATATTTCCCAGTTAATAGAGATAGCGGTGTAGATATTTCCTAGTTTATAGAGATAGCGATGTAGATATTTCCATGTTTATAGCGATAGAGGTGTAGGTATTTCCATGTCTATACAGATGGCGTTGTAGATATTTCCATGTTTATACATATAGCGGTGAAGATATTTCCATGTTTATAAAGGCAGCGGTGTAGATATTTCCATGTTTATACTGATAGCGGTGTAGATATTTCCATTTTTATAGACACAGCGGCGTAGATATTTCCATGTTTATGCTGATAGCGGTGTAGATATTTCCATGTTTATAGAGACAGCGGTGTAGATATTTCCATGTTTATACAGATAGCGGTGTAGGTATTTCCATGTTTATAGAGACAGCGGTGTAGATATTTTCATGTTTATACAGATAGCGGTGTAGATATTTCCATGTTTATAGAGACAGCTGTGTAGATATTTCCATGTTTATACAGACAGCGGTGTAGATATTTCCATGTTTATACAGATAGCGGTGTAGATGTTTCCACGTTTATAGAGACAGTGGTGTAGATAATTCCACGTTTATACAGACAGCGGTGTAGATATTTCCACGTTTATACAGATAGTGTTGTAGATATTTCCACATTTACACAGACAGCGGTGTAGATATTTCCACGTTTATACCGATAGTGGTGTAGATATTTCCACATTTATAGAGACAGCGGTGTAGATATTTCCACGTTGATACAGATAGCCGTGTAGATATTTCCCCGTTTATAGAGACAGCGGTGTAGGTAGTTCCACGTTTATAGAGAGAGCGGTGTAGATATTTCCACGTTTATAGAGAGTGCGGTATAGATATTTCCACGTTTATAGAGATAACAGTGTAGATATTTCCACGTTTATAGAGACAGCCGTGTAGGTATTTCCACGTTTATACAGATAGTGGTGTAGATATTTTCACGTTTATAGATACAGCGGTGTAGATATTTCCACGTTTATACAGATAGCGTTGTAGATATTTCCACGTTTATAGAGACAGCGGTGTAGATATTTCCACATTTATACAGACAGTGGTGTCTATATTTCCACGTTTATGCAGATAGCGGTGTAGATATTTCCACTTTTATACAGACAGCGGTGTAGATGTTTCCACCTTTATACCGACAGCGGTGGAGGTATTTCCACGTTTATACTGACAGCGTTGTAGATATTTCCACGTTTATAGAGACAGCTGTGTAGATATTTCCACGTTTATACAGACAGCGGTGTAGATATTTCCACGTTTATACAGATAGCGGTGTAGATATTTCCACTTTTATACAGACAGTGGTGTACATATTTCCACGTTTATACAGATAGCAGTGTAAATATTTCCACATTTATTTTTGGCAGGAAGAACATCGAAATAAGAAGGGGCAATATTTTGGCCATATCATTGTCTTGACTATTTTATCTGGTTAACTTTATTTGCTAGGCAGGCTAACAAAACTGAATATTTAGCTTTTAGCCTTTGGAATAGAGGTTAGTAAGGAGAACAGATTTATGAGTGGAATAAACAAATATATTTGCTACAGAAACTGGAAATCAACAATGTTTAGAAGTAAACTCCAACTTTCTTTCAAAATCTGTTCCCTCTTGTTCATTCCGTGTTTTAGTCATTGGCAGTTGTTTTTTCTCACTCAAAAAGTTAAGAGTAATTTTTACATATTCTTCTCTTTTTTTCACCTTTATATCAATTTGGCTAAAAAATATTATGGAGGGAATGTCCTACCTTATTTCTTAAATTTTCTCCTCTTCTTTATTACTACTATTTATCCAACCCTGACTTTGTTCCAGCCCACATTTTTTTCCCCCTATGGGATATTTTTTTTCTTCCAATTTTAATGTATTCTACTCAAGAATCTACTTCCAACAGATTATACTTTATAACAGACACCTATGGCCTGGTCTCCACTTCTCATAGATCTATCAATAAGTCTTACTGCCTCCAGGACAGAATTCAAATATTTTATCATGATATTAGCTCCTCACAATACTGCTCTTTTTCAGTAGTCCAATGTCCTCCTTCACAATTCCCCCAAGAATCCCATACTCTGGTCAAAACAAATTACTTGTGAGTTCAGCAACACAGTGTCCTCTAATTCTTGGGTATTATGCAAACCTCTTTTCCTCTGCCCGAAAGCCTCATTCCATGACTTTTCTTTTTCTTCTTCTTCTCATTTTTCCTCTCCTTCATCCTCTCCCTATCCTCCCCACCTTCTCTTCCCTCTTTTCTCCCCATTCCTCTCCCCTCTGTCCTCCTCCTACATTTCTCCTCCCTCCTTCCTCCACCTCCCTTGCCTTCTTCCTCTCCTTTCCTTTTTCTTCCTTCTTCTCCCTTCTGCCTTCTTTGTTCCTTCTCTTTCTTTCTTTCTTTCTTTCTTTTCTTTGTTTTTGATATGTCCTTCCACCATTTATGCTCAGGTTTCTGAGCAAAAGTTTCTTGTGAGTTGAGGTTTCTTGTGCAGGGAATTTTCCCTTATAGACTATCCCTCCACATTGCCACTACCACCCCCTACACACACACACACACACACACAGACACACACACACAGACACACGTGTATTGATTTATCTCCATGACTAAATTCTAAGTGCCTTGAGGCATAGTTCCTACCCTGTCTAATTCATTTGTGGACCCTAGAACAGAACAAGCTCTTAATAAATATAGATTGACCAAATGATTGAACAAAGAACATGTGCAGTTATTCAAATGCCAAATATTTGAGATTTTGGATTATTTCTTCTTCCTTGTGAGATACATGTGCTCTATTCCATAAAAAAGCAGATTTAAATAAAATATCAAGGGAAGATGTTTTTAACAGTACTTACATTTGTGCTAAGAATGTTATATTATTTCTAGGTTTTTGTTTTAGTATGAAAAATGAAGCTAAGTCCTCAAACTATATAATGATGCTTTATTGAAGAAGAATTAATCTGGGCCAAGCATTTCCCATATTTTAAAAGACATACAGGTACTTTTGACATATTATAACAGAAATATTGTATTTAGAAATGAGTGGACTTAAAGAAAATGAGTGGACTTAAGTTGTAACATAGCCGTCTTGTGGTAAGTCTTTTTGGTTTATAGAAATGATTGTTTAGGAGGCTGAGGTGGACAGATCACTTGAGGTCAGGAGTTCAAGACCAGCCTGGCCAACATGGTGAAACCCCATCTCTACTAAAAATACAAAAATTAGCTGGGCATGATGGCGTGCCACTGTAATCCCAGCTACTCCAGAGGGTTGAACCTGGGAGGTGGAGGTTGCAGTGAGCTGAGATGGCACCACTGCACTCCAGCCTGGGTGACAAAAAAAGACTCTGTCCTGGAAAAAAAAATGATATTTAGATTTCCTAAAAAGACTTCTTTTCACATACGTGGGCCACTATGCACCTGCCCTACACACCCCAGGTCTAGTATATTAGTCTATTATGGCTGCCATAACAAAGTACCTCAGACTGTGTTACTCAAACAATAGAAATTTATTTTTTCTTGATTATTGAGGCCAGACATCCAAGTTCAAAATGTCAGCAGGATTGATTGAGTTTTGTGTCCTTTCTTCTTGGCTTATAGATGGCTGTTTTCTCCCTGTGTCTTCACATGGTCATTCTATACCTGACTATGACCTAAACTCTAGTTTAAGTACACCAGCCATATTGGATTAGGGCCACCCTGGTTACCTCATTTTACCTTAGTTAGCTCTATAAAGGCTGTATTTCCAATACAGTCACTTTCAGTAGTACTTTGGGTTAACACTTCAACATAGGAATTTTGGGAGGCATGATTTAACCCATAATAACCAAGTTCCAGACAACTAGAAACAGCTTCTATGTTCTAGGGCCTGCTGACATCATTAAAACTAGCCAGTCCTAGGCTTGCTTACCCTGCCTCCCCTGCTTCTTCTCCTAGAAACCAGAAGAAAGTTTCTTACCCACATTTCACTCCTCTTCCTCTGCCTCCTGACTGACGCTGGGACTTTCCCACGTGCTCCCTCTTCTTGGAGAGGAAGTGTCTAGAGACACCCAAGAGGAGGTCTATACTCTGGGTGACCAAATAATCTGTATAACAGACCCCCATGACACGAATTTACCTATATAACAAACCCACATATGTACCCCGAAGTTAAAATAAAAGCTTTTTTTAAAAAGTAAAAAACAACTCATAGAGCTGAATACTGGAAAATAGGAACTTTACCATATGTAAATTTATAAATAAATTTGAAAATGAAATGACCAACTTTTAAAGTTGAAAAATTCTGAGATGAGGAAGTTTATAATATATGGCTTATTTGTTATACCGTTATTTATGAAAATGAAACTATTATTTTACCATATATATTTCTCTTTACTCTAAAAATATATCATGAAGTCAGGAGTTCGAGACCAACCCGGGCAACATGGTGAAACCCTGTATCTACTAAAAATATAAAAATTAGCCAGGCGTGGTGGCACATACCTGTAATCCCAGCTACTGGGGAGGCTGAGATGGGAGAATTGCTTGAACCCAGGAGGCAGAGGTTGCAGTGAGCTGAGATCACGGCACTGCACTCCAGCCTGGGTGACAGGGTGAGATCCCATCTCAAACAAAAGAAAAAAGAAAAAAATACATATAAGCTATTTTATGTATAAAACTGCTTAGTATTAGGTATGTTCACAGTTTCTGAACACTTTGCAAATTGGAGAATAAAACTAATTTTTAATATGAAAGAAATTGTTTAGCCTATTTCCAGATTTTCAAACAATACCGTTCTAACCTCTGCCCCTTCCAAGACATGAAATTTTATTGTACACTTATTGAAAAGAGGATCACGTTAGATTTTACCAAAGTAGCTAGTATGAAAAAAAAATCAAGCCTTACTATTGTGATTAAATAAGAACATGTTTAATCACTGATTCTTGAATAACACTGATTCTTAAAGAAACAGCTGATTATAATTTTGTATGACGATTTCATGCTGTGGCTCACAATCAGAATACTTTGAATATTCTGTGAATATTTTTAGATTGGTTTTTCAGGACTTTGCCTAAGTCTCATTTGTAAAGCCCTCAAATATACCAATCATCCCTTTATTAGAATCTGAATGATGCATATATATTATCCAGTTAAATAACTAAGGACCTTTTTTATTTTAGTAGCTTCCAGTTCTCTTTTAAGAGACAGTAACTGTTCCTTCCTTGAAATCCACTACCAATAAGGATAACTGACACATTGTCTAAAACCTCTGGAGTAAAAACTGGGTGTCAATTATAACTTTTACCACAATGGCCTTGACACTTGGACTTCATTTTCTACCCTCTGAGAGAGTCTGGACAATTTCATTTAATCTGTGCAAGATAAGATTGGAAGGATGGCAGACCCTAGACATGTGACTTTAGTGGTACAGACACCTTGAAATGGTTGGCAAAGCCGTATTCCACTAATCATGTATCATTGATGGAGGATTTGAAAACCCCTAAAATAATATTGTACTGCCAGATTGTGGTACAATGTAAGAATAAGAGAAAGAGAGTTGGGCACAGTGGCTCACACCTGTAATCTCAGCACTTTGGGAGGCTGAGGTGGGCAGATCACCTGAGGTCAGGAGTTCGAGGCCAGCCTCAACCTGGCCAACATGACAAAACCCTATCTCTACTAAAAATACAAAAATTAGCCAGGCGTGGTCGTGGGCCCCTGTAGTCCCAGCTACTGGGGAGGCTGAGGCAGGAGAATCGCTTGAACCTGAGAGGCAGAGGTTGCAGTGAGCCGAGATTGTGCCACTGCACTCCAGCCTGGGCAACAGAGTGAGACTCTGTCTCAAAAAAAAAAAAAAAAAAAAAGAAAGAAAGAAAGAAAGAAAGAGTGAGAGGAGAGAGGGAAGAAGGGAGAATTAATATGAGTATAAATAACGGACATCTTTAAATAGCTTTGAGCTCTGGGATTGAATGCACTAAAATAAAAATAGCTGTCCAGATTTATTAATTGACAATTTATGCATACCAGGCCAAAATACTTACTCATATACCACTGGTTTTATGGTTGTAAATTCCAGTTTTCAGGCCAAAGGTAGTTAAAGTGGTAGACACTGGTGAAAGAAATGTAATACTTTTGACAAAAGCTACGTTTTTAATTCCATGCAATTTGTACTCAACTGTTTTGCTATTTTTGTTTATAGTGCTTCTGGGTTTTTTTTTTTGTCTTGTGTAAATAGTGATGAATTAGAGATAATATGCAACATTCAACTGAACTATGGCCAATATTTAGTTATGTAGCTCTAGGGACAGAAGATTTGTAGCTATTATATGAATCTACAAAAATTACAGTTTTAATTGTTTCATGGTAATCGTTATTGTGCAATCTTAGCTTCATTTATTGCCAACATTCCCTTAATTGCATATGCAGCTTTGTTTTCAGTGCATCTTACATTCAAGAGGATTTGCATATTCATCATTTGTAAACTCCCATTATGAGAAACCAGATTGTGGATGCATTCATAAATCATTTCCATAACCAATTGCTTCAGTTTTATCACAAATAAAAGTGAACATGATGTATATTGACTCTACAATGTTTTAAAATTTTTCATCAGGTTGTTCTTAGGCCATTTATTCTTTTATCAAACAAGTATACATTGAGCACCTATTATGCCAATAAGTTTTTTAGATAGTCGTGTGATAGCAGTGAAAAAGCAAATAGTAATCATTGCGTTCACCAAGCTTACAATTTAGTCAGGGAGAAAAATGATAGTAAGCAAATAAATAAAAAATATAGTTTATGTCAAGTGGTGATATTTGCTATGGAGAACAGTAAAACAAAAAACTGTGATAAGAAGTTCTAGAAATGAGGATGAGATGGTGATTTTTAAATAGTCAGTATGGTCACATTAAAACATATAATCCGAGAAAAATAGCCAAACAATAGAGGAAATAAGCCATGTGAATATTACATATGTTGACAAAAACAGTCAAGGTCTGTAAAATATTAAAAGAGATTTATTCTGAGCCAAACATGAGTGATCAATGGCTCATGACACAGTCCTCAGGAGATCCTGAGAACAGGTGCCCAAGGTAGTTGGGCTACAAGTTGGTTTTACACAATTTGGGGAGATATAAAATATCAATCAATGAATGCAAGATGTACATTGGTTGAGTTTAGAAAGGCAGAACAACTGGAAGAGGGGGCTTCCAGGTCATAGGTAGATTCATAGATTTTCTGGTTGACCATTGGTTGAGTTATTATCTGAAGACCTGGAATCAATAGAAAGTAATGTCTAGGTTACAATAAGAGCTCGTAGAGACCAAGGTTTTACCATGTAGATGAAGCCTCCAGATAGCAAGCTTCAGAGAAAATAGACTGTAGATGTTTCTTATCATACTTAGTTTGTTCTACCAGTAATTGCAAAAGGGAGGAGGGTATAATGAGGCATGTCTGGCTTCACTTTCCCATCATGGCCTGAACTAGTTTTACAGGTTAACTTCGGAATGTCTGTAGATGAGAGGAGGAGTCCATTCAGATGGTTGGGGGCTTAGGATTTAATTTTTTTATTTATATATCCAGCTATAAATGCAGAGGCCTTGAGGAAAGAGGCTTTGGTTTATATGAGGAAGGTCATAGTAAGGCATTGATGTTTACTTCATGTAGGATGAAAACCCATGGAAGGGCTTTAAGCAGAGAAGACATGATCTGACCCTCAAGATTATAGTGGAGCAGGGACAAGGACAGAAAGACAAATTAAGAAGTTACTAAGATGATCAGGAAAGAGATGATGTTTCCTGAGCCAGAGTTGGTAGTAGTAGTGGAGGTCGTAAGATGTAGTTGGATTCTGGATGTGGTTTATTGATAATGCAGAAATTTGCTGATGGATTGCATGTTTGGTGAGAGAGAGAGAAAGAGATGAGTCTTGGAAGACCCCAAATTTCTCGCCTTAACTAGAAGGATGGAGTTTCATTAACTGGGATAAGAAAGGCTGTGGGAAGAGAAAGTTTACGTTGAGAAAAATCAGAAGTTTATTGAGATAGTAACTGCCCAAGGGGTTCACCTTGCCAGCTGCCTGGGCAGAGCCAATTCATCAAGATGGGAATTGCAATAGAGAAAGAGTAATTCATGCAGAGCCGGCTATGTGGGAGACTGGAGTTATATTATCACGCAAATCAGTCTCGCTGAGCATTCAGGGATCAGAGTTTTTAAGGATAACTTGGTGGGTGGGGGGAAGCCAATGAGCCAGGAGTGCTGACTGGTCAGAGATGAAATCATAGGAAGTCGGAGCTGTCTTCTTGTGCTCAGTCGGTTCCTGGGTTGAGGCCACAAGATCAGATGAGCCAATTTATTGACCTGGATGGTGCCAGTTGATCCATCAAGTGCAGGTTCTGTGAAATATGTCAAGCACTGATCTTAGAAGCAGTTTAGGGAGGGTCAGAATCTTGTGGCCTCTAGCTGCATGACTCCTAAACTATAATTTCTATTCTTGTGGCTAATGTTAGTCCTACAAAGGCAATCTAGTCCCCAGACAAGAAAGAGGTCTGCTTTGGGAAAGGGCTGTTACCGTCCTTGTTTAAACTATAAACTAAGTTCCTCCCAAAGTTAGTCCAGCCTCCACCCAGGAATGAGCAAGGACAGCTTGGAAGTTAGAAGCAAGATGGAGTCGATTAAATTAGATCTCTTTCACTGTCTCAGTCATACTTTTGCAAAGGTGGTTTCAAGATTTAGACCTATTTCTGTGACCCGAGGGAAGAGGCTTAAGTCAGTATCAGGATACTGCTGGAGTGTAGAGTTGGAGTCCACAAAAATTTGGGGCCTGAGGTATAATTTTATGAGTCCCCAGCATTTAGGAAAGGGTTTAATAGCATGTTACTAGGTGATATTAACAAGGTTGTGGGTGTGTAGAGAGGAGAAGAGATGGAGGGACTGAGCTTCCAGGCAGTCTCATGTTGAGCAGATGAGGGAAAACCACAAGAGAGACTGAGAAAAAAAATAGGTGGTAACACAATCAGAAAACCAGAAAAGAGTTTTATGCAAAAGCCTGGTGAAGAAAATATTTCAAGAAAAAGGGAGGGATCAGCTCTGTCCAATATTACTGATATGTCAAATATGTTGATGAAAAAAATTAAATATGAGATTTAGCAATATAGAGGTCAATCTTGATATATGCAGTTTCAGGGGAGTGGTAAAGGTGATGAAAAAACAAACAAACAAATAAGGAATAAAATACTGATCCATGCTACAACATGGATGAACCTCAAAAACATTTTGCTGAGTGAAAGGAACCAAGCACAAAGGCTACAGCCTGCATGATTCCATTTATGTGAAATAGCAGAGTCGGCAAATCCATAGAGATAGAAAGCAGATGTAGTGGCTGCCAGGGTAGGGGGGAGAAGAGAGAATGGTGAAGTGACTGATGGGTACAAGTGATGAAAATGTCTTGGAATTAGGTAGTTTGATGATTGCACAACATTTCAAATTTAATAAAAGCCACTGACTTTTACACTTTTTTGTTGTAGTTGTTGAAGCAGAGTTTCGCTCTTGTTGCCCAAGCTGGAGTGCAGTGGCACGATCTCAGTTCACTGCAACCCTGCCTCCCGGGTTCAATTGATTCTCCTGTCTCAGCCTCCTGAGTAGCTGGGACTACAGGCATGCAACACCACACCTGGCTAATTTTTGTATTTTTAGTAGAGACGGAGTTTCGCCATGTTGGCCAGGCTGATCTTGAACTCCTGACCTCAGGTGATCCATCTGCCTCAGCCTCCCAAAATGCTGGGATTACAGGCATGAGCCACTGTGCCCGGCCTTTTTTTTTTTTTTTTTTTGAGCTGGACTCTCACTCTGTTGCCCAGGCTAAAGTGCAGTGGTGCGATCTCGGCTCACTGCAACCTCCGCCTCCTGGGTTCAAGCAATTCTCCTGCCTCAGATTTCCTAGCTGGGATTACACGCGTGTGCCACCATGCCTTGCTAATTTTTGTATTTTTAGTAGAGATGGGGTTTCACCATGTTGGCCAGGCTGGTCTCGAACTCCTGAACTCAAGTGATCCACCTGCCTCGGCCTCCCAAGTGCTGGGATTACAGTTGTGAGCCACTGTGCCCAGCCTACTTGTACACTTTAAAATAGATAAAATGGAAATGGTTAATGATATGTTTTGTGAAGTTTATCTCAATTAAAAAGACTGTTATTGACATAGATTCAAGAGAGAATAGGAGGGGAAAGAACTGGTGTTTGAGTCAGTGTGAGAATAGGCAGAACTTTGAGAAGTTAGTTGGAGAAGGTTGTCGGATCAGGAGAATGTTTTTCTAAGATGGATGAAGTTTTGGCCATTTAGGTCCTGAAGGAAATGATCTTGTAGAGAAAGAGAACACATCGTTGTAAATGAGAGGAGAGGAAATTGGCAGCATGATTCCTTAAATAGCCGAGCAGAGATGAAATTTCTGTCTAAATGGAAGACGTCATTCAGAGAAGGGCATGGAGAGTTGACCCGTTCCTACAGGGGGCAAAGCGTGTGGACAGCTGGCCAGTGAGATTGATGATGCGACTAGTAAAGTTTTCTTCTGATTTCTCTCATTTTCCCAATGAAATGTGAAGCAAGGTGGTGAGCTGAGAATGACAATAGGGAAGGAAGAGCTGGAAGTTAAAAGAGGGAATAGAAAGCTTTGAATAGTTGTCTAGGAATGCGGAAAAGGAAAGAATGAGGGTCACCTTGATGCCAATGGAGTGAGTAGTCATGAATACGAAGTCATTTCAGTCTGCATGATTGTGGACAAAGTGAAATCTGCATGATTTCTTCACTCATTCAGCTGCACAGATACAGGCTAGAGTAAGTGAAGGGATTTATTTTCTAGAGTTTTTGCCATGAGAGTATGGAGAAGTATGAGCATGGCCAGGGAGTGATTGCTTGTCTGACATCTCTAATAAAGGAAATGAAGACAAGATAGGTGAGGGAAATAACTGAAAATAATTTAGGATCCTGGGCTTGTAGAAGCTGGCGCAGCTGAAATATTGTTAGAGTAGAGATATGAAAAGAAGTGAGCTGGACAGATAGGGATGATGGTTGGTGAGTGGACCACTTGAAATGAAGACAAGGAAACGTTATCATCATTAGTAATGGTAATACTTCTTTTGAAGAGTGGTGGCAAAGGTTGTTTTTCATCAAAGTTCTCCTTCAAAGTCATCAATAAGAAGAGATCAAGAAACTGAGAAGCAAATAAAAGTGAATATTTACATGACAGAGAATGACAGTGAGCTCAGAGCTAGAATCTTCAGGGGTTGAGGGGCAGGGCATCCTCAGGGCTCACCTACAGTGTCTGTAGGTGATTGTAACAAGCTGGAACAGTGAGGGGTGCCATTTGACATGAGAGTCAAAGCTTGGGTATTTAGGAAGGTCAGAGGGAGAATTGTCTGCAAGTGGTATGGGCAGAAAGGACTCCTAGTCTACCTTCAAGTCTTATATTGGGGGGCTTGGGGAAAAGAAAACAAAAACACAGGCACAATTTTTTTTTTGAGATGGAGTCTCGCTCTGTCACCCAGGGTGGAGTGAAGTGGCGTGACCTTTGCTCACTGCAACCTCCACCTCCTGGGTTCAAGCAATTCTCCTACCTCAGCCTCCCTAGTAGCTGGGATTATGGATGCATGCCACCACGCCCAGATAATTTTTGTATTTTTAATAGAGACGGGGTTTCACCACGTTGGCCAGGCTCATCTTGAACTCCTGACCTCAGGTGATCCACCCTCCTTGGCCTCCCAAAGGCCAGCCCATGCCTGGGATTACAGGTGTGAGCCACCATGGCCGGCCAACAGGCACAATTTGGGAAGGCTCCAGAGAAAGCAGTTCCAGGGAAGATCCACCTTCCACGTTTAAGGGGCACCATATCTTGTATTGGACACATGTACAACTGTCCTTCAAATAGTAGACTCTGAGTTCCAACATTAGGGCAATTTTTTTACTCCTATGAAGGATTGGCTTTGGGGCTTGCCTGTCATTATGGAGATATGATTAAAATTCTGAAACATTGGCATAGTTGTTTTGTTCTGTTTTTCTCTGTCTCTATTTGAGTGGTGTGTGTGTGTGTGTGTGTGTGTGTGTGTGAGAGAGAGAGAGAGAGAGAGAGAGAGAGATAGGGTTACCTTAGGGTTGATGATACCATAAAGAGAAATTGGTTACAGAGTGCTTTGTAGAATGAATATTAACATTAAAGCAAAATACTTGAGTCTTTCCAGTTGCACCTGCATTTCACTTCTTGCCAATCTTTAAATTTAACAGATGGAATTTTACTGTGTCAAGAAGCATTGAATGCTGAGCGGGAGCTATGTCATCCAGATACAGATCTCTGCAGATTTGATGCTACAGATGAAGAGTTGAGATGTAAGTGTTAAATTGAGATATTCACTTTTCTGGTATATATGCAATATGTGAGACTCAGAGACCACTCACAGGAAAGTGCACACGCCAACTTTTGTTGACATTAATGTCCTAGTTTTAGCTGGAGTGTTATTGGGAGGCTGTGGTGGTTTATACTAAATACATCAATTTAAGGCGATGTCATTTTGTGAAACAAACTAAAGCCATTGTGGAATGATATGCAATGTTTCTTCTATAAAATTTCAGTGTGATTATGAATAGTAAATAATTTAAACTAACTAATCTAATCCCATAAAGTAGGTAAGGTAAAATATAAAGCCATTTTAAAAATTGTTGACTGGGCATGGTGGCTCATGCCTGTAATCCCAGCACTTTGGGAGGCCGGGATGAGAGGATTGCTTGAGGCCAAGAGCTCAAAATTAGCCTGGGCAATATAGCAAGATGTCATCTCTACCAAAAAAAAAAAAAAAAAAAAAAAGAATTACCTGAGCATGGTGGCATGCACCTGTGGTCCTAGCTACTTGGGAGGCTGAGGCTGGAAGATTGCTTGAGCCCAGGAGTTTGAGGCTACAGTGGGCTATGATTGCAACACTGCATTTGGCCTGGGTGGCAGAACAAGACCCTGTCTCTTAAAAAAATTAAAACATATTGTGACTGAAGTGGTGACACATACAACAAAAACTAGGAATCTCCTTTTTTTATGGCAATGGGTCACATTTGAGAGGATATTGTACATGTGGATCAACTGAGAAATTTTTGCAAAATGGAGTTGCTGGTACACTCTAAGGCTTATTGAATCCCAACTTCCAGATATAAATGAGTGTGTGCTGATGTGTATGTGTGTATATAAGCCTTTTGGTTGATTACAACACATAACTTGGTTAAGCAGCCACTCTAGCAGACTAATAGTCCACCAAGATCTTGTTCTCCCGTTTAGTGTGTCAGGCCTGTGGGTATGAATTTGACATGTGTGAGTGGACGTCAGAAGCATCTGCTGGCCAAATTTCCTGGATGCGCACAAAAGCGAGAGAGATCCCTGCATTCGAATCCACACCACAGCAGGATCAAGGAGGTGATGATGAAGGTAGAAAAAAAAATAATATCTTTTATGTATTACTTTCAGAATTCTGCTTTATGGTGACTAGTTATAAGACATTACATAGGAGGCCTTGGTGAATATACTGAGTATATTTTATTGAAAATACATTCTGCCATAGGAGCTGAAGGTGAAAATAACAATTATGTTTCCAACAGTGTAAAACAAGAATTATACTAGGTTAACAATATTTTTTAAGTTTTATTATTTCCTTCAGGATTTATTATCGTGTGAACAAAAAGTATTAAAAGGCTTTTTTTTTTTTTTTTTGAGACAGAGTCTCACTCTGTCACCCAGGCTGGAATGCAGTGGTGAGATCTCGGCTCACTGCAACCCCCGCCTCCTGGGTTCAAGTGATTCTCCTGTCTCAGCCTCCCAAGTAGCTGGGACTACAGGCACGTGCTACCATGCCTGGCTAATTTTTGAATTTTTAGTAGAGACAGGAATTCACCATGTTGGCCAGGCTGGTATCAAACTCCTGACCTCAAGTGATCCACCCACCTTAGCCTCCTGAAGTGCTGAGATTACAGGTGTGAGCCATCATGCCCAGCCAAGTCAGCCAGCTCTTTCT
Organism: Pan troglodytes; assembly: GCF_028858775.2. Taxonomy (NCBI): domain Eukaryota; kingdom Metazoa; phylum Chordata; class Mammalia; order Primates; family Hominidae; genus Pan; species Pan troglodytes. Next base: position 36,010,140 of record NC_072422.2, read on the forward strand.
TTCTCTCTTTCCTTTCTTTCTTTCTTTCTTTCTTTCTTTCTTTCTTTCTTTCTTTCTTTCTTTCTTTCTTTCTTTCTTTTTTCTCTTTCTTTCTTTCTGTTTCTTTCTTTCTTTCCTTCTTTCTTTCCTACCTTCCTTCCATCCATGCTTCCTTCCTTCTTTCTTTCTTTCTCTCTTTCTTTCAACACTGCTCTGTTGTCAATGAGTTTCTTCCTCTTGCTAACATATTAATTTGTATTTTCTGTTTACTTTTATTCTTTTTGCTTTTTTTTCTTTCTTCCTTTTCTTGGAGGGGTGAGTATTGTTACATTTTTATTTTTATTTTTTTCACTGATCTGGAAGCTTTAATTTGTATATCTTATTGTTATGACTATTCTTAATTTTTAGGGTATATTCTTTATATGAAATTTCTTTAACAAAACCTAAAGTGCTCTAGTATTTCTGCCTTCTTGAACATGAGAAAGACCAAACTATCATTTAATTATTTTTTGGTCCTGAGTTACAGTTGAACATTTTAAAGAGTTTTAAAGTCAATATCTTGTTATGATACTTGTAATTAGTAAGTTTATATATTTCATTATTTTTCTTACTCACCATTGTTTTTTAGATTTTATGCTTTCCTTCTTGGTTCCCTTATCCCCTTGCAAAGGTTGACTCTTTAATCAATTTTTCTTTTATTTAGAAAAGATCTGTGGTGATGAGCTCCCATAGTACCTGTAAACTTAAAATGTTTTAAAATTGTTCTCACTTCGAAATAATAATTTATCTGGTCATACAATTTTAGAATTTTTTTTTTTAATTTCTAAGTACAGGGTGATTTTCCCTCTTTAGCTCCTGATATGTGCTGTAGTGACGGAGAAGTCTGAGTGCATGTAATGGTTTCTAGTTTAATGCAGATTTTAAAAATGTTTCTTTATCTTTGTTATTTGAAAATTTCAGTATGATGAGTGCAGGAATGAGTATATGTTTAATTTTTAATGCTCAGAATGCACATATATCATCACTTGCAGAAATTATGTTATTCTATTCAAGTAATTCTCTCTTACTCCCTCTAATCTTTTCACCTTGAGTTTCTATTAAACCCAACTAATGTTCACACTCCATAACCTGACTCCTCCTTTTTATTTTCTATATAATTTACTCTATTTTGAGTTACATTTCAGGGCTTCTGGTACATGAATTTTCTCTTTGACACTATGGCCAGTCTAGGTTATATTCTGCCTATTGGGCATTTAATTTAACGTCTTAATTTATTTTTGTTTTAAGTGTATACTTGCTAATATTTTCTTATTTATTTCCTAGTGTATCTTAATATGTTTTTAATAGAATGTATTAGAATTGCATGAAATTTAATTTCTTTTTTGTACAATTTATAAATGTAATTCATTTTTGCTGTCTTTAGCATTATATTTATATATTTTACTGTGCAGATTATTATTTTTTATTTTTTTATTTTTTGGGGGTAGCAGTAATATTATTATTATGGTTATTTATTTTATTTAAGTTCCAGGCTACGTGTGCAGGATGTGCAGGTTTGTTACATAAGTAAACATGTGCTGTGGTGGTTGGCTGCACCTGTCAACCCATTACCTAGGTATTAAGACCAGCGTGCATTAGCTATTTATCCCAATGATCTCCCTCCCCTCACCCCTCAACAGGCCCCAGTGTGTGTTGTTCCCCTTCCCTGTGTCTGTGTTCAAGTTGTTCAGCTCCCACATATAAGTGAGAACATGTGGTGCTTGGCTTTCTGTTCCAGCATTAGTTTGCTCAGGATAATGGCTTCCAGCCCCATCCATGCTCCTGCAAAGGACATGATCTCATTCCTTTTTATGGATGCATAGTGTTCCATGGTGTATATGTACCACATTTCCTTTATCCAGTCTATCATTGATGGGCATTTGGGTTGATTCCATGTCTTTGCTATTGTGAATAGTGTACAGACTATTTTTAAAAAGATTAATAGACTTTACTTTTTAGAATTACTCTTTTCAAACTGCTTTTTGCCTTGCAGGTGCCTTGTAATTTTTTGTTGAAAGTCAGACATGATTTACTGTGCAAAAGACATTAATGTAAATAGTGTAAGCTTTTACATTACGTTTATCCAGTTAAGGATCATATTATGCTTAGTATTTGCTGTAGCTATAAATATGTGAGCTAAAATTTGGTCTCATGTTCTTGTTTTTGTCTTTCTTGTTGTATTTGGGTTTCCTTAGAGACTTCTTTTTAAATAAATGTCAGAGACGTGCAGCAGTTTCAGTAGCATGAAGAAGCATTTCAGACTTTATTTTTGAAAATGAAATTGTAAAATTGTAGAAATCTCCTTATAAATCTGTGTTGTCATTGTTATTAAGTTCAAGAACAGCTCCAACTGGTTTTAAATATCAGATGGGGAAAAATTTATATACAATATCTTTATGTAAAACAAAATCCATAGGTGACGTTTAAAAGGACTGTAGATATCTCATACCTCTATGTGGCTTGGTAAGAAAGAAGACATTTTAAGTTGTATTTCCTAAAACTATAAAGGATTTTCTACAGAAAGTAAATCAAAAAATCATCCAGAGGGGCAAGAATTCTGGGAAGGATGAAGAGAAATTCTTGATTAAAAAAGGATTGAATTGTGATATTTAAAAGAAAATGACAATAATTTGGTGGTATAGCAATTTGTATATGTAGGTTTCTTTTACAGGAATCTTGAATTTTTACAAAAGGGTGTTATCAAATTTTGATTATAGAAATTAGGAGATTTCTCTACATATTGGAAATGATATATAAAAATGAAAACCTGTTATTTGTAGTTGATGTAATCATTTGAAAACACTCTATCCTTTTAAGTAAAATATTTGTGTTTTAAGTCTGGTTTTGAAAACTTCAGAAATGAGATAGTTTTAGTCAGACAGAAAGAAGCTAATGTTTTCCTAAATTGCTTCTTTTTTTCTTTTATCTTTCAGGTTATTATGTATGGGTAGGCGCTAAGCATGCTTTCACTCTTAACCATTTAGACAGCAGGGCTTATCTAAATAGCTCTGTGTGTCATTGCCTGGGCAAGAGCTGTCATCTTCAATTCTATTATGCAATGGAAAGCAGTGTCCTGAGAGTAAGACTGTATAATAATAAGGTAAGAAGAAAGTTGCATTTATTTCAAATTCATTGAATCAATGAAGTTTCTAACTCTTGGCAACTTGTGTTTCGATTTCTCAGTTGCGCATAGGCTTTTATTCTTTAACTTGACTTTATTTGGTATACTTTTAAAAAGAATGATTAAGAAAGTAGGATAGGGGACACTCTCATGTACAAAAGTTAATGTGATAACTTGCCCAATATTATTTCATAAAGTTTTCAAAATTCATGGAAGTTTATTAAAGAAACTATAGATCTAATAAAAATGGGATAGCTGAGATTCTGTATTGTGAGCTCTGTATTGAAGCTCTGATGTGATCTGTTTTGGACATTACATCTATATATCATTAGAACTATAAATATAATGGTTAAAACTTACTTGTTTGGGTAGCAGTAGACATAATTTTTAAGACTGGTAATTATTGATTAAATATTGCACAATGGCACACTGGGTAGAGTGAGTCCATTCTTCTTCTCTCTCCTTGTCCAATATGCTCAATGAGTTCTAAAGTGTAAAGCTGGGTGAGTACTCCAATTAGTATAACAGATAAAAACAAACTGACAGCTGATTCCATAGTATAGGAAAACACCCTGCTTTTTCTCCTCTTACGCACTCAGCACTCCCAATATGTCACTTCTGACACCAGATGCATGTTTTTTTTCCAACACAGCAATTCAGTTCTCTAGTGGACACCAACTGAGTGTCCTTTGATTTGCCTCAATTCTGACACTGCTACGTGAAGATAGTACAGATTCCACAGGTTGAGGTCTCAGGCCCACAAGACTACCCCTACTTCAGATGTCAATCACAAGCTTCCTATTGTGCCTCTTACCTACCAGCTATAAATTGGAGTTCCCATGACCCCCTTCTTAGGTTTGATAATTTGCTAGGATGGCTCACAGAATTCAGGAAAACACTTTACTCATGTTACCCATTTATTATTAAAAATGTAGGTGAACAACCATATGGAAGAGATGAATAGGGCAAAGTATGTGGGAAGAGGGGTGGTGCTTCTCTTCCATGCATTCCCGGGTGTGCACCCTCTAGGAACCAAAATGCGTTCAGCAATCTAGAAGCTCTCTGAAACCTGTACTTCAGGAATTTGTATAGAGGATTTGTCACATAGGTATGATCATTTATTAGCTCAATCTCCAGCCCCTCTCTTCTTCCCCAAAGAGGTGGGGCTGAAAGTTCAAAGCTTCTAATCATAGCTTGATCTTTCTGGTGATGAGTCCCATAAGATTCTATTAACATCCCTACTGATTAGGAAATTAACAGGTTTTTGGGAACTATCTGCCAGAAACTGGAGATGAATAAATATATTCATAATAAATAATATATAATGTATAATTATATGTAATATAATATATAACAAATAACATATTTATTATTTTATGTATCCAGATTTATATGATTCACATAATTACATCTATATGTATGTGAGATATCTATAGATATATATCTCTACACATCAATATAGATATAAATATATAGATAGATAAATATGGATGTCATATATATATCACATATCTGTAGATATGTGGATGTGATTATATATATATATATATCTCCCCACACATCCATATACACACATATAGATATATAAAGTAATATACATATGTATATAAATTCTTTTTTAATTGAATGAGATATAATTTTCCTGGCATTCTGGAACTTGTTATGTTTTTGTGTTTTTTGCAATAGTACTTTGTAGTCACTGCCCTGCAATCTATTTAATATATTTCACTCCATTTGGTAAGGTGTGGGGGGAGGAAGAAAAGGGGACAACATCTCCCTATCCTTCCTGCAGCATTACAAACTGTCCAGAGACGTGGGATCAATTTTACCAAAAAGGAAGAGAGAAAAAATTTAACTGTATCCATGTATGTTCCACCATTCATGCCTCAATATTTCAGTTGCTGTCACCTGTGCTGTTTGAACCAATCCCAGCAAGCCTCCATGCAATCTACAGCATTCTATAATTTCCAACTCCTTCTTCAATAAAGGCATAGTAGAGAAATTCTTGAATAATTTCGATGAGTTTAAATTATAGTTAAAATGGTTAAATTATATATGTGGGCCTATGGTAATGCTTTTCAGATGACAGATAATTAATTATTTCATGAAAATTGAATGAATTTTTAGCCTAAATTTAAGTGGAAATTTGTAGTATAATATGGTCTAATCCTGAGGATTATTTTAATCTGCTCTGAAAATGAGTGATGTATTTTAAAAGTTTCAATGCATGTAGAATGGAATTGTGTATTTAATTATGAATGTGAGTATGTACTGTGTATGTAATTATGAATGTGTATATGTATTATGTAATTATGAATGTGTGTATTTAGTATGTATGTAATTATGAATGTATATAGATTGGAATTACTGAAAATGAGCCATGCCATTCTTCTGGTGGCTTTAGAACCATACAAGAAAAGAGTGAAAACAAATTGGCTTCAAGTGTTACATCATATAAAAATGACGTTAGATACCACACATCATTAACTCTATTAATCAGTAATACAGTTATCAAGATTCTGTCTCTCATATTATAAGAAAAGAAGTTAATCATAGGGAAATGATCTAGTGTATTAACCAGAACCAAATGAATGTACATCTTAGAGATTGTTGACTGATGTTTGATTTGTTAGTATCCTGTGAGGTGTCCTGTCTTTTCTGACACTATTTGCTACCCTGTATACATATGTTACTCACTGATGCAAAATCTGCATCAAAGTACATTTAAGTCCCAAGACAATGTTTTATCACACGCTTAAAATGACTCCAAACAAACCTATCATTTAAAAAAGTAGCTCTTGATGAAAATGATGATTTACATCTTTCCATGAACAGAATGCTGTTGTATGTTGCGAACATCTATTACTCTATAAATGTGAGGAGGTAAGCCAAGAAATATCTAGCAAGAAATCTGAAGGTTGTTTTCTTTATTTCCAGAGGACATTAGAACTTGAGAAGTGAAAAACTCAGGTGAAGGCAAGTTGTTAAATAAAGAGTTCACTCTTTAGAATCAGCTCAAGTGTGTAGCATTTCTAGTTTGTACCATCTAACCATTCTTGGGTTAGATCTGCGTCCATGATCTATAAAATAATACTCATAGCAACAGACTACTTTTGTTCTGTGTAGGGTTTCCATGTAATTATTTACCAAGAAATTTACATGTAATTTTTCTTTACAACCAAATTTACTTGTAATTCTTTACCAAATTACATGGTCTTATTCCTAGATGCGATCAAAAGCAGTGAAACTCAACAACATTGACTTTGGTACCCTTGATTTCTTCACTGGAAGAGAAAAGCATAGACTGGCATCTCTAAGAGATAGAGTGTTAATAAATATGTTAAATATTTTTTCTTGAAAGGTAAATCGGCATTATTGATCCTGGACCGGCGGAGCAAAGGTATATTTTAAAAAAAAATTATTTACTGATTTTAAGATAAAAGTAGAACATCACTTGAAAAGCTTTGCTGAGTTGGAGATTTCTTTTTTACATTAACACCTGTGAAAAGTAGCTAGAAAGTGGAAGAGTAAGAACAGAAATAAAATGAAACCTGATTTCACTAAGAATAAATTCTTTTTACAAAACATTGCTAGTGCCATCAGACTGGAAAATGTATAGAAAAATATAGATCTCATTCACTGTGTACTATGAACTTGGCTTATGAAAAACTATTTAAGTTTGGAAAGAACACTGCTCACTTTTCAAAAATGTAAGTGCACCCATCTTCAGGGGGAGCAGAGGGGAATCAATTAGTCACTGTGAAAAAAGAGCACAATAGCTCTAAATTATTTTCATAAAATGAAAACGGGGGAAAGTGGTGAATGCAATTTGCCAAGAGGTGTCACTAAAAGCATCTGTGTAGGGTGTAAGTGTTTTGATGCTAAATAACTGAAGTTGTGTAAGAAATAAGCAGGAGAAAAATTAGTTGCTTGTCTCAACTTTTTATAACTCCAGTTCATCCTGATCCGCCATGAAAGCTATCAGCCGAAAATGTGTCCACCCCATGTGCTTCATTGTCTTGTGGAAATCTTCACAGTTGATATGAATAAGTAATGAAGCAAATTGTAATGGATTTAGACTATCTTCTGAAATATTTAGGTCTTGGAAATTTGGAGTAGGCATCTGAGGGTGCAGGACTAAGTTGAAAGTAGATTCATTTTTAGAAAATCTTGGGCATGCATAAAATATGTGAGGCTGAGTGAGGACACAAATATTGATATCACTTATCATTTGGATTAAAACAAGATGTTGCCTTTCAGGGCCGTTTTCTATCTCATGCTAGAAAGTGGGACAGAGCCAGGCTCAGAGCTCAACCTGAGACATAATTATGTCAATCTTCACATTTTTACCATATTGTTACCTAAAAATTCATGCATTCTATATGTAAACATTATGAACAATTTGGTCTATTTTTGGGAAGAAATGTGAATTTGAATGTCTAATAAAATGTAAATAAAAATAAGATTTCAGAGCATAAAAGCATCAACATACATCATAAAGACCAATGCCATACATGCCGTAGACAAAATTTTGAGTACCTTATAGACTTTTTTATTTTATTTAGTTTTTTTGGGACGGATTCATGCTCTGTCGCCCAGGCTGGAATGTAGTGGTGGCATCTTGGCTCACTGCAACCTGCGCCTCCCAGGTTCAAGTTATTCTCCTGCCTCAGCCTCCTGAGTAGCTGGGATTACAGGCACCCACCACCACGCCTGGCTAATTTTTGTATTTTTAGTAGAGATGGAGTTTCACCATAGACTTTTATTGAGCTTCTTACATTCAATACATGTTTTGAATGCAGTAAAGGCTTGTTACTACACTCATAGCATGTAGTAACAATTTTACATAGATTTTGCAATCTGAAAAATGATCATTGTACAGGTACATAACACAGATTTCTCTAAAAGATGTAAATAGGCCTTTGATAGAATGACCAAATTAAGAATATAATTTTCAGAATGTAACTGTATTGTTTGGAACTTGGACCAAATGTTTCCACAGGAAAAAATATTTAGTATAAATTGAAATTGTGCAGAAAATGCATCTGACAACATTTGTAACCTTTATATTGTTTGCCTGTAATCTTTTTCTTTTCTAGTATCATGGCAATATTACAAAATGTAATGATGTTATTGAGATCAACATTTAAATTGCTGATCTTATTAACTGTTATTTAGAATTTTATTTTTGAAACGCAGTACTGTTTTTTTAAAAGATTTCATCCAAATTTTTGTTCCATCCTAATACTGTTTATCTACAAAAAGCAGCTTTACTACATAAACATGCTTCATTTTCTTATTTTTTAATGATATTCAGCTTTTTCAATTTGACTACCAAGACTTTAGATTTCCTAGTACTTTATATCATACAGGTAAGGTAATACGTACTACAATGTAATTAAAAGAGCATGTATGTAAATGTGAAGATTAGAATATGGGTAATGAGTGATGTTTTTCTCTTCAAATCAAAGGAAGAAGAAATATTTTGGACATACAACATATCAACTCACAGCCAATGGGTGAAAGCAGATGTGTTAATACCAGAAGATCTGAAGACATTTAAGGTATGAAAGAAAAAAAAAGTATTTTTTTATCATGGTTTAAGTTTTAGCTTTGCAGCAATAAATTGATCATGCACTGCTAAAGTTAAATTAGCATTTAAGTTAGGGATGCGTGCTTGTATATTTGGGGAGAGTGATTGCTTACTTTTTAAATTGTACCTTTTCCTTCTGAGACCAAATTTCCCATGGCGGGGGAAATAGAGTGTATCCACTGTTGTTCACAGCTTCCTCATTCTCCACAGCCTTCCTTTCTTGCTCCCCAGCACCATGCTTTGCCCCAGGGAAACAAATTGCATTATGAAGTAGGTAAATAGTAAACTGGCATTGAAACTTAGTAGAGTATAGGCAAATGTTTTGAATGCAATAATTCATATCTTTATAACACATGGAAAGCTCTATGTACACCAAGAAACATAAGAAACATACATAGGCTCAATAGGAATGCTGTCTCTTAAAAAATTAAATTGATATTTTGTGTTGTATTAGGTTGGTGCAAATGTAATTGCAGCTTTTGCCATTGTGGCTTTTGCCATTGCTTTTAATGGCCAAAACCTCAATTATTTTTGCACCAACATGATATACGGAATGCGTAAGTTTATTTATGCTGGAGTGTGAGTATAAAATGATGATACTGATTATATGTGTGGGTTATGAAGCCAATTTCATTTCTTTATAGTGATATTCCATTTATACATCCTATCACAGCCTATTGAGTTAACATTTTGACACTATTTAATTTTCATAGGCTGATATCTGTTTTTATAACTTCTCAGGTACTAAACAAGTTTCTTTTTTTATAAACTGAAGATTAAATTTTGTTTTAACTCAAAGATAAAACGAAGTAAAATGTAAAGAAAATGAATTTGAGAGTTATTCCAGGTTCTCAAGTGGATATGTAATGTAATTAGCTGTTCAATAATTATAGGCCTTTGAGATCTAAGTTTAAAACCATCAATTTTTGAACCTCAAATTGATATCATTTCTGCATTTCTGATCTCTTGCTGCTGTGAAAATATACAGCTATACATTAATAATTTTTACATGTATGATATTCATTATGGGAAAAGTATGTAGCAGCATACAAAGTTTTCTTATTGTTGGATATGATTTAAATTTAATATTATTTTCTAAACCAAATTATTAGACATATTTGCAAACTGAAAATCTGACCTTAAGTAATTATTAATGAACAAAGAAATATATATCCCTCGTATTTTGTTTGTTTGAAATGGAGTCTTGCTCTGTCACCCAGGCTGGAGTGCAGTGCTGGGATTTTGTCTCACTGCAGCTTCCACCTCCTGGGCTCAAGCAATTCTCTCGCGTTAGCCTCCCAAGCAGCTGGGACTACAGGCATGTGCCACCATGCCCAGCTAATTTTTTGTATTTTTAGTAGAGATGGGTTTTATCATATTGGCCAGGCTGGTCTCGAATTCCTGACCTCAAGTGATCCACCTCCTTGGCCTCACAAAGTGCTGGGATTACAGGTGTGAGTCACTGCACCTGACCTATCCCTCGTGTTTTGAAAAGAAAATCTATTCAGAAACTTTAAGCTGGATGAAACTGAAGGAAGTCAATTTTAATTCTTAGTATCTGGCTGGAATTTTAACCACATTTAGTGCTGTTTAATAGAACTTTCTGCCTAATGGAAATGCTTTATATCTGATGTCCACTATGGTAGCCACTCATCACATGAGGCTATTGAACAATTGAAATTTGGCTACCATGACTGAGGGAACTAAATTTTATTTTATTTTCATTAATTTGAATTGAAATAGTCCTCTGTAGCTCATGGCTAATGTTCTGGACAGCAAATAATTAGTTATCTGTGATACAGTCAGCTATTTATACTTCTGCACTTTTGGTGTTAAGTAATAATTGCTCTTGGTAGAAACTCAAGGAATGCTAATACTTTGACATTATCTTACACTTGACCAGCAATGTGTGGTTGTTTCATTTGCTAATATTGCTTATCTCCAGAAAAGCTAGCAATTCAATTGGTGACAACAAAATTAATTTACTTTAATTGACACTTCTTTTCTCATTAAAGAAGTTACTCTTTTATGTAAGTTGAATAGAGTTTTATGTTTATTCCCTTACATTTTTTTATTCCTATATTGTGTCTGTTTCCGTTTGCCTGATATTTTTCTTCATGTATTCAAATACTAATTTCACTAGTTAAAAAATAAGTCAGATGCAGTTACAGCTCTTGTTCTATAAGTAATGACAATACTTCTTATTTTCCTTGAAAATGAAAGAAAGAGAGCTGTAAAGATGATGACCAAGTAACAAGTTTGCAGTCAGGGACATTTTTGATAGTTAAGTGGGATGCTTGTGTTTTGCCTGATCCTGGGAGGTTTCTCTGAGCCTTTAGTGGAGCAAATGTTTCCATCAGTTTTTTTTTTTTTTAATACTTTAAGTTTTAGGGCACATGTGCACAACGTGCAGGTTTGTTACATCAGTCGTATGAGCATGGGTTGAGCTTATCAAACAGGAACTTTGTTATATATTGCCTTGGTTGCTTTAAACACTTTTTCTCAATAACTACTTTGTCTTTATCAACCTTCTTTAGTTTTTTGTCTTATTAAGGAGATTGCAAACTCATAAATTAATCTTTTTCTTCCTAAAGATTATTTTTGAAGGGACTCTTTAGAGCCAGAGAAGTTTTATTGCCCTTGATCACCTCTGGGTCTATGCCTGTGGACAGACCCAATCCAGAAAGCTTTGCTCTGCAGACGAATTCCCTTGCACTAGTGGCCAGTGCATCGCCAAAGAATCTGTCTGTGACTCTCGGCAGGACTGCTCCGATGAGAGTGATGAAGACCCAGCAACTTGCTGTAAGTGAGTGAATGGCTTACTAGTTTACATGCTCTAATTCAAGACTGTTAGTTGGATTTAAAACAGTCTTTGTTTCTATCAAGGCAAAGGTAAGTCATATGTATGAAATGTGATAAATATGCATTATTGCTCTGAAACTATTAGTACTATGCCTTCAGGGATCTCTATTTTAACTTAATGTTTTGGTGCTTGTTGCAAAGTCTGCAACATCTCTCAATTTATTCTACAAATGAATAGTTGTGATTATTGTTGGCTGGGTGTGCGAATGTGTGTGCTTTGATTAAAGAGAAGATGGGTGGTAGAAGGAAACTTTTTGTACCTTTGCCTTGGAGGCATATAGTATGGGTTGCTAACTTTTATTGTGTATGCTTTTTTCCTCTCTAGTCAATCATCTTGGAAGCTGTAGCTGGGAGGGATGAGTAGGAGGAGGGTGGCCCTTCCTACAGGGCAGCTACCATGATTGTAGAAATCACTTCAGCCATCATGGCTGCCCTGGAGGAAGGGCCGCTCTCCTCTTACTTGCCTAGAAAACACTTCAGCCAACCGGGTGCAATGGCTCACACCTGTAATCGCAGCACTCTGGGAGGCCGAGGCAGGCAGATCACGAGGTCAGGAGTTCAAGACCAGCCTGGCCAACATAGTGAAACCCCCGTCTCTACTAAAAATACAAAAAATTAGCCAGGCGTGGTGGTGGGCACCTGTAATCACAGCTACTTGGGAGGCTGAGGTAGGAGAACTGCCTGAACATGGGAGGTGGAGGTTGCCGTGAGCTGAGATCACGCCATTGCACTCCAGCCCAGGCGACAGTGTGAGACTCCGTCTGAAAAAAAAAAAAAAAAAAAAGAAAAGAAATCACTTCAGCCATGACTGGCGTTTGGGAGGGCCAAAGTGCCCCAACACCTTTCTTTCAGGCCTTTTCTGAAGAGTCTTTGATAGAAGTGATGACAAGAGATCCCATCGCTATTCAAGCATAGTCATAGTTCAACAAAAATATAATTTAATTTACAATCCACAGGATGATTCTCATATGAGGTAACTTAGCAACTGAGATCCCTGTGTCTCTTTAGAAAACATGAATTCCAAGGATATGAATCCAATCTGTATCACAAACAGGTGGTTTTTAAAAGATATTAAAAATTTGACGTTTATTTTACTGCAGTGTCTTATTTTAGTGAGATGTTTTGTTGAGCAGAGGTGAAAATATTGTAATAAGATAAATGCCACCTTTTAAGTGAAAAGCTCTGTATAATTGGTTTCTCTTGGGAAGCTTGGATTTTATTAAGAGCAATGCGGAGGGACACAGGAGAGAGGAGATGAGAAAGTAAGGCTAAAATCCCCTTCTGCCATGTTCATCAACAGCAATCCAGTTAATACTTCAGACTCCTAGCTTTAAACCAAGTAATCGGCTAACCAGTGTGAGCTCAACGGAGCTTTTGGGCTGCTCTCTTCTTTTGTTCAAAACAAGCGATGTAAGAGCAATTTATCTACTCCAATGTATGTGAAGTTTCTTTCTATGTTTTATTTAAATTTTTTACAGACAATTTGCTTCATTTCTGTTGGGGAAATATTTCTTTCTAACAGTTTCTATAATTCTTAATGTCAATAACTGAAGGAAAATATATTTCCTTTCTTTCCACGTATATAATTTTTTTTTTTTTTGAGACAGAGTCTTGCTCTGTCACCCAGGCTGGAGTGCAATGGCATGATCTCTGCTCACTACAACCTCCACTTCCCGGGTTCAAGTGATTCTCCTGTCTCGGCCTCCAGAGTAGCTGGGATTACAAGCATGTGCCACCACACCCAGATAATTTTTGTATTTTTAGTAGTGACAGGTTTCATCATGTTGGCCAGGCTGGTCTTGAACTCCTGATCTCAGGTGATCCACCGGCCTCAGCCTCCCAAAGTGCTGGGATTACAGGCATGAGCCACTGCACCTGGGCACTTGTATATTTGGAAGCTTAGCTTTTTCCCCTCCATTATTTTCCCCGTAGTAAATCATACTTTATGTTCACCTTTTAAAAAATTGTTTAGCATTTGATTTTCGACATATTTTCTCATTTATTGAAGTTTCATTGATTATGTATATGACATTTTTCCAGTTCAGTAGCTCTTGATGCCATATTCTGCTATTTTCTTTGGGTGAATGCAGGAATGGGTAATTGTGTTTCTCAACAAAAACAGTGTTACTTATTAGTCTTTCAAGTTTTTAAATAGTGTAACCTCATTTGTCCAAAGAAAACCTGTCATGTTTGCATGATTGAGATTGACTTGATATAGGGAATATGTCATAAAAATGTAGCCATATTGCATACAGTATATATGTGTATTCATGTATTTTGATACCAAAATGAGTGTTTCATGTAAATATATATACAATTATTTATGCTGTGAAATTATATAGATTTGGATTATTAGAATTGATATAAATTTACACTATTTGCTGCACTAAAGTATTTAATATATTTTTGCATATAGACACGTGCATATGTATATTCTTACAAAATAAAAGAGGCTTTCCTTTGAAATTTAAAACCATATTGAAACATTTTACACATACGAAAACATTTGTGTTTTACAAATTCGAATTTGTAATATCAAGTTTTTTTCATAAACGATTCTTCCATGTTCATGAAGCACAAGAAAAATTTCTTTATATATATTTTTTATTGCACTTTAGAATGAATCTCTAGGAGGGTATAGCTTGTGCAGGCAGTTTGAATAGCACCAGGAATACTTACCAAATTCTGGAGAATGAGTAAATATGAACTCGTGAGGATTGTCAGTTGGTATTCCACAGCCAGTGTGCTTTTCCCCAAAGGCAGACTCACTCAGGTCTTCTCTCATTATCAAGTTGCTCTTACTTTTAGGTATTATTTTAATATATGGCATAACGTAGCCTCCAGACCGGTGGCTTTTCAAAATCAGTTAATAAAAATGGCCTGTGGGTTTTGCTGCAACAGCAGACTCCATGGACCAGAGCATCAGCATTACCTGGGAACTTAGTGGAAATGCAGAACCTCAGGCCCTGGCCCAGCCTTACGGAACCAAAAGCTACATGGAACAAGGTCCCAGGTGATTTGTCTGCATATGAAACTTTGAGAACCACTGTACCAAAGAGGCTTCAGGAAGGAAGACAGCTAGGGGAAGAAACAGATGGCATCTAAAAAAATTGAGAAAAACTAAAGGCAAACAAGTCAGAGTTCTCTCAGGGTAGAAGCAAAAACTCTCTTTACTTTGCTAGTCCTTAAGAGCATCAATATTAGTACAATATTTATAATGTGTATTTGTAATGTATATTAACACAATATTTACAATATAATCCTGTTAGAATCTAATATATTCTCATTAAATGAAATATTCCCCATTCATTTCCCATACATAGCTTTCTTTCTTATTTCACAGAGAGCTGATTAACTTCTGGAGGATTCATAAAATATTTTACTTTTCATGATCCAGAACTTTCCCAGCTGCACAATGAAATTCTTTCTTGTCTGCTCATATGCTGTAGTGGTTAAATATGCAAGAGAAAGCTTTGTCATGATCTTAAAATATTACTTTAACTGATGAACTCTGAGTAAAATTTCTCTAAAACCAAACAATAGATTTTTGATGTTTATTAACATAATCCTGTATTAAATGAGGGCAGTTAAGATTAAAATATATCTGCACCCTCATGTTCATTGCAGCATTATTCAAAATATCCGGCCAAAACAACTGAAGTCTCTGAGAATGGATCAAACAAGTGGGCTGTGTGTGTGTGTGTATGTGTGTGTGTGTGTGTATAAAATGTATATGTGTTCACAATGAAATATTATTCAGCAATAATGAAGAAAAAACTTGCTATTTGTGACAATGATGAGCCTGGAGGGGATTATGCAAAATGAAATAACCCAGACAGAGAAAGACAAATACAGCACGATCTCACTTATACATGGAACATAAAAAAGTTGAATTTGTAGAAACAGAGAGTAGAATGGCAGTTGTCCAGGGCTGAGGCCTGGCCGAAATGGGGAGGTGTTGGTCAAAAGATACAAATTTTCACTTACAAGATAAATAAGTTCTGGGAGTCTAGTGTACAGCCTGGTGACTATAGTTAATAACACTGTATTGTATACTTGAAATTTGCTGAGAGTAGATCTGAAATGTTCTGATCACACACACAAAAGGTAACTATATGATGAAATGATGCTAATTAGCTTTACTGTGGTAATCCTTTCTCTATGTATATGTATATCAAAACATTACATTGCGTACCTTAGTTACAATTTTGTTTGTCACTTATACATCAATAAAGCTTAAAAAATTAATACATATATATGCAATATGTTTTAAAAATCTCTATCAAAATAATTAAAATACAACATGCCAAACATGTCCAAAGATACACATTGGATCCCTGAACAGTTTATACATGAAATAGATCTAATTTTCAGACACATGCTACAACATGGATGAACCTTGAAATAAGCCAGAGACAAAAGGACACGTATTGTTTGGTCCCAGTTATATGAACTACCTAAAGTAGGCAAACTCATAGAGACAGATAGTAAAATGGTGGTTGCCAGGGTTTGAGGGGAGGGGAGATGGAAATTATTGCTTAATGGGGGTGGAGATTCAGTTTGGGAATGAAAAAGTTCTGGAGATGGATGGTGGTAATGGTTGTACAACAATGGGAATGTACCTAATACCATAGAAGCTTACATTAAAAATTGTTAAAATGTTACATTTATGTCATGTATATTTTACCACAATAAAATACACATTTGTATTTATATATAAAATTTCAATAACTCATATAAGAAAAAAATATATATAGAATCTACTTCACTGTGTTCCAAAAAAGTTGGCATGATAGATATATCTTCAAATCAAAATAGTTCAGGAAATTCCATGAAAAAGGGGTTTTTTAAATTATAGGACTTTAAAAACAATTTTAAATGCTAATATGAATGGTGTACCTTCACAGGGGACGTTGGTATAATAGTCAAATGAAAGAAATTTAAACCAAGGATCTTGTATGATGCATTAATTTTTACTGTGATATTGTCTCCAGATGTCTTTCATGTAAAAAAAAATGTTGGGCCGGGTGCGGTGGCTCACGCCTGTAATCCCAGCATTTTGGGAGGCTGAGGCGGGTGGATCACGAGGTCAGGAGATCAAGACCATCCTTGCTAACACAGTGAAACCCCATCTCTACTAAAAATATAAAAAATTAGCCGGGCGTTGTGGTGGGCGCCTGCAGTCCCAGCTACTCGGGAGGCTCAGGCAGGAGAATGGCGTGAACCCGGGAGGTGGAGCTTGCAGTGAGCCAAGATTGCACCACTGCACTCCAGCCTGGGCCTCAGAGCGAGACTCTGCCTTAAAAAAAAAAAAAAAAAAAAAAAAAAAAGACAAAAGATAACACCAGCTCAGTTCCGAATATCTAATTTACCTGCAATTCCAAAATGGCTAGGTATTTTTTTTTTGAGAAAGTGTTAGGATAGAATAATAAAATGCATACTGAGATGCTGACCTCAAGTTATTTGTGTGTCCAGAATTAATTTAAACTTCCCCCTTCCCAGTGGATTTTTTTCATTTAAACTACCATCTCAGCAGGTTTATACTGGGCAAGCAAATTA
Source organism: Pan troglodytes (assembly GCF_028858775.2). Lineage (NCBI taxonomy): Eukaryota > Metazoa > Chordata > Mammalia > Primates > Hominidae > Pan > Pan troglodytes. The sequence continues at coordinate 36,027,293 of NC_072422.2, forward strand.
GTTACTCCCTGAAAAGCTTTGGAGTTCCACCTTGCATCATTAAATAAAATGGAGATGGCCAACCAGAATGAAATGTACCAGACTTACAGATGGAAGCATGTGGAAGGGTCATGCCTCACACAGCACCTGAGATATTGTGTGTGACTAGATAAAGGAAAGCTACTCCGATTATTAGAGAATATTCACTACCAAGCAGAATAATTTTGCAGGCCTCCTAAGATGATTAGCTAGCGTAGAGCAGTGTTTGCCTGCATGCTCTTCATTTCTCCTCACCTGTTTTCTTTTCTACGTGTAACAGCAAAGCATCTCGCCTGTGACTTTGAGTCGGGTTTCTACGGTTGGGAGCCATTTCTCACAGAAGATTCACACTGGAAGCTGATGAAAGGATTGAATAATGGAGAGCACCACTTTCCTGCAGCTGATCACACAGCAAACATAAATCATGGTAGGACATTTTCCTCTTTAAAAAAAAAAAAGTTTTCTTTCTTGCATGTTGTGGAATGATGATACTGTGTATTCGCATTTCTATTCTGTAGACTGTATACATGGAACTCTGGTTTGTCTTGCTTTAAAACCTCCTGACCAAGTTAATAATTGGTGGGTAATTGAGTTCCCTGAAAGGAGCATTGTTTTAATCACCAACATGTTTGTTGTTGCAATTTTTATAAGTTGGGTTAAAGGCATAAAGAGGTGGAAAAGTTTTCTGATCATTTTCTCAAGTTGCCCAGAATCAAGTACAGTAGGCTTGCCTTCTTTTTAGAGCAATCCAATTTTTTCAAAACAGGAAGAAAAATAGTCTAATCTTGTTTCTGGGAACTGAGAACAGAGATTTAGCACTATCTGTGAAATAAATTTACAAATACTTGAATGCAATTTAATCAGTCTTCGGGCTTCTTTATAATAAACAGTCTTATTCTTCCACATATATATTTTTAACCATCATTCCAGTGTTTACATATCATCTTAAAATAGAGGAACCATAACTACCTGTGGTATTCCAATAAGTGTCTGTGAAACTCCAATAAAACAGAAAGTGTTTGTTCTCTTTTCTCTTTTGTTTTGTTCACATTTATCATCGAATGTCATTCCCCATATACGTTAGCATCGTGGTAACTTTACTTTTTAAATGTATATGTTTTAAGTAAAGAGTGTCTCGCCATGTTGCCCAGGTTGATCTCAAACTCCTGGCCTCAAGCAATCCTCTCACCTCAGCCTCCCAAAAGTGCTGAGATTACAAGAGGGAGCCACCACACCTGGCAAACCTTACAATAGCACAACTGTACTTGTACTATAGATCATCTTTCAACCTCATTGAACATTATCCTATTTGTTTCTTCTTTCAGACTTCCAAAGAATTATACCAAAAATAAGTATTGATCATATTTTTAATTACAGCCATTGGAAATTGGGGTTGGTGGTAGTGGGTGAGGGTGCTAGGGGATGGGGTGGGAAAATTCAACCATCCATCTGTTGGCTACAGCCATAAACCCAGTTAATTGTTTAACAGTGTGGTAAGTTCTTAATTTTTGCTTTTGTGCCATGACTCATTTCTTTAACATTTTGTAGCAGACAAAGTTAAGTTTAAAGTTTAAAATAGAAAGGGGACTATAAATCATTGGAACTATGTATTAACAACACATTTTCTCTAAACTCATATAATATTTTACTTCTTTTTCTCTGTTCAAGCCAATTATTAAATACATAGCATAGACGATACCTGGATGCACAAAGATGGATGCCACGATCCCTGCCTTTGAGGTGGTCTCAGTCTGGTAGCTTAAGTAGATAAGCAAGGAATTGCAATCGGTTATGAAGGATGCTTTAAGAGGGATGGAAGGTGATTCAGATGGATTCGAGATGCCTTGTTGAAGGAGATGACTCCTGAACTGAGCACTGAAGGGAAATGAAAAGTAGTCAGGAAGCCAGAAGTAAGGAATTACTGAGAGAAGACGGAACCAAAGAGAGGTGGGAGGGATCATGTCCTAATTGGAGGGAAGAATCCCCAAAGAGGGCAGAAAGATGGGAGTAGTTAGGGATGAAAGACGTGTGTGATTGGACAGGGAGAAGAGAACTGATGAAACAGGAGAGGAAGGAAGGGGACTCTAGAGAGTGCTGAGGAATTGGAAATGTGTCTGCAGGATGATGGTGACCCAGGTAGTCATGTTAAAGCATGTGACCAATCAAATTTGCTCTAAAGGGCTGTTCTGTCTGAGATGAGGAGAATGGAGAGGGTGAAAGGCTGGAGTCAAAAAAACATGGATGTGCTGAAGAAATATCAGTGAGAGATGATGAAGGCCTAAGCCAAGGCAGTGATTCTCAAAGGGAAGCTGTGCGGGCAGTGTGTCATGTTGGTCTGATGTGAGCATACCATAAGCAGTTAGGGAAGAGCACGGGCTGCCCAGGGTTCCGACACGATGTTGACACTGCACCCATGTCTAAATATTAGGGTGCTTCAGTTTTATTAGATAGAAAATAGAGAAAAGAAAAGTAGCTTCCCTGTGGAGTTGTCATGAGGATTAAATGAAATAACACCTGTGAAGGTTTTTCCATGTAGTAAGAGCTCCATAAACAATAATAGATATTTGTTGTCCATTCTAATAAGAAGACTAGGAAAAACACCAGATAAGACAATTAGAAAATATGTTTGTAATTCACCTTTAGTCTTTTGCCATCTTATAATTACTACATAACTATGATTTGCATTAAAAAGATTCTAATAGAGCCCCTGTGTTAGATGTTGAAAGACCCATTCTTTTCCGGTGAGTTGAAGAATAGTGAAAGATAACAATATGACTGATAAAACTAGGGGCAGCTGGTCTCACCCAGAGTGTGAGGGACAAAAACGCAGTCTTTCTCATTTTAGAAAGGGCCAATTAAAAAAATATATATATATCTATCTGGATCACGGAGTCAACATCTCTTTACCCATGATTGCCATGATCAAACCTTAAAGAGAATCAGTAGTGGTTTTAAATTGCAAGTGAGGAGGAGAATTAAAAAAAATGAAAAAGGACCAGGAAAGGAAAGGAAAGTGAAATGGAAATTTCTGGTAGAGTCAGAGGCAGCCTAATAGTTCCGATATCTAAGAAAGTGGAGTTCTAGTTCATTTTGTTCTTACAGCCTTAAACATATAGGTTGCAGCTTTTAAATCTGTCTATCTGTCTATCTATCTGTCTATCTATCTATCTATCTATCTATCTATCTATCTATCTATCTATCTATCTAGCTGAGACAGAGTCTCGCTTAGTTGCTCAGGCTGGAGTGCAGTGGTGTGATCCATGCTCACTGCAAACTCCACCTCCCAGGTTCAAGCAATTCTCCTGCCTTTTCCTCCCAAGTAGCTGGGACTACAGGTGCACACCACCACGCCCAGCTGGTTTTTTGTTTTTGTATTTTTAGTAGAGCCAGAGGTTTCACCGTGTTGACCAGGCTGGATATGTTGATATTATGTAGTTTTTGTGTGTATGTGTGTAATTAAGCCTCGAATTTCCTTCCTGCCTTTTTTGCTTCGTTTCTACCTTCCTATTCCTACTCTGTTAAATTTCCATCGAAATAGGCAACTCATGTTAATTATGTTCCACTTTTATCTATGTTCATATAGTCACACACAGATATATATATATAGTAGATACATACATATTCAAAATTATATGTGTTTCTGTGATTGTTTGTTTTTTAAGAAATATATTATCTTGTAACTATTGTCCCTATCTTCTTACTAAAGATAGCTTCTGGCAGTTGCTCCAAGTCATCAAATACTATCTTTTTTTTTCATTTTTTATGATAAAGTATTGGTTAAATGTAAAATTCAACCATTTTAGTGTACAGTTCACTGAGTTCTGACATACATACACAATTGTGTAACCATCACAAAAATGAAGATATAAAACAATTCTATTCCTGCCCAACACATTGTTCTGTGCCATTATGTACTCAATAATTCTCCCACCTCCCACCACTGACACCAGTGATCTGATTTCTAGCCCTAGTGTATGCCTGTTCCAGAATGTCTTGAAAATGGAATCATATCATATGTAGCATTTTGATTCTGCCTTCTTTCAATTAGCATGAAGGACTTGAGACTCATCCATGTCGCTGGCTTCAGCCACAATTCCTTCCTTTTTCACTGCTGAATAGTTGGGTCCATTGTGTGGATGAGCCACACTTCATTTATCCACTAACCAGCTGAAGGACACTTAGATTGTTTCCAAATATTGTCAAATATGAGTAAAAACACCATTAAATTTGCATACGTGTTTTTGTCTGGACATAAGTGTTTATTTGGTTTGAGTTCTCTATCCAATGCCTATGTCTGTTTTTGTTTTTGTTTTTGTTTTTTTTTGCACTCTGGTTGGTGAGAGAACTCTACCATTCCTGACTTTCTGTGACCTTCGGGAAATGTTCCGGCTATTCATTTCAGGTGTTTTTACCCCCAGACTCAGGTAGTTTTCTCCAATCCATGCACACGATCGGTCCTTACATGGCAATTTAGGGGGGACTGTCTGCAGATCTCGGGAGCTTGCTGTCTTTTCAAAGCTCCAGTACCTGAAAGGGGCAGCTGGCACTCTGTCTTATGAATTCTACCCATGTGGGTCTCCCCAAAGCACCGACTCTATCTGTTTCAACTTGAGGAGACTACCACACTCCTGTGTTTCCCCTCTGCACAGGCTCCTGGAAACTCTGTCTAGGCAGTAAGCTGTGGGAATTACAGGACTTAACTCATTTGTTTCCCCTCTCTCAGAGATCACTATCCTGTAATCTATCACTATTTTACATTCCCATTGTCCTATATTTGACAGTCCATGCTAAATATGCTTTTTTTGTAATATTTTTCTTTTGCTCGTTTAAGACAGAAGATAAAATCCAGTCTGTGATACTGGATTCATGTTTGTTTATTTAGCTAAATTTATTTGATTTGGATATACCATAATGTATCTAGCTATTCCCCTATCCAGTGACATCAATATCATGACGATGTTTCAAATTTATTCTTGTACACATTTCCTCCTGTAGGATACTTTCGATTTTATGCAATAGATAATAACTAGGAGTGAGACTTCTATATTTTTTAAGCAAGATATGTATTTATATTTTCAATAAACATTTATAGATTCATTTACCCTAAAACTTTAGTACTTCAATTTTTAGTGACAAAATGGGACTACTTTTTCCTATTTTCCTACCAGCAAGAGGCATTATAATTCTCTATAAAAATTTCCAATTAATGGGTGTACAACGATTTCTCATATGTAATATTTATTTGCATTTCACTGAAAAATATTTTTTTCAAATGTTTCCAATGTCTCAATTTATTTGGGTTCTTTAATTTTACTAAGTAATATTTTACAGCTTTCGGGGTAGAGATTTTGAAAATCTTTTGCTAGTATTTTCCTAGGTTTTTGTGTTACTTTTAAAGAACTTCTGATTTTGATTATTGCTGACATATAGAAATGCAGTTTTATAGAAAATATTGACCTTGTATCCAGTGGCCTTGCTAATTTTATTTATCATAGCTAGGAACTTATACATATATATTTTATTTTCTAGGATCACAATTATTTTGTCTGCAAATAATGGCAATTTTATTTCCTTTTTTCTAAATATTAACAGTTCTATCTTCCTTTTGTTGTTTTATGTACTGGACAGAATTTCTAGAATGTGTTGAATAGAACTAGTGGTAGCTGCTAGACTTGTCTTATTTCTCTCTCAGAGGAAAAGCTGTCAATAGTTGAACCTTAAGTGCCATGCTTACTGAAAAATTGTATTCTTTATCAGATAAAAATGTTCCCTTCTATTCAAGAGTGTGCTTTTTAAAAAAATTAAGAAATTGAATGTATGTTGAAAGTTTTCAGTATTTTTCAGCATCTATTATGATATGATTGTCAGATTATCTTTTTTGTCTGTAAGGTAAATTGATTTTTTAAATATTAAACCCCTCTTGCACTCCTGAACCAAACCTAACTGGAGTAATTTTATTTATTACTCCCATGTTCGCTGCAGGATTATTCTTGATAGCCAAGATATGAAAACAACCTAAGTGTCTGTTGATGTACAGATAGATAAACTGTGGTATCTAAAAATCAGTGGAATATTATTCAGCCTTAAAAAAAGAGATTCTGCCATTTTTCACATCCTAGGTGAATCTGGAGGAAATTATGCTATGTGAAATAAGCCAAACACAAGAAGGAAAATATTGCATGATCTCAATTATGTGTGGCATCTAAAAATTATATACAGATATAGAGAATGAAACAGTGGTTACCAGAGGCAGGGGCCAAGGGAAGGAAATGGAGATATGTAGCTCAGAGGATATGATGTAACAGATATGGAGGAGAAATGTGTCTAGAGATGTAATGTACAACGTGAGGACTACAGTTAATAACACTTGAGGACTACAGTTAATAACAGATTTGAGATTTGAGATTTGATAAATGAGTAAGTTTTAGCTACTCTTGCCACAAAAAAAGAAAAAAAAGGGCAATTATGTGAGATAATGGATAATTTGCCTCACTATAATAACCATTTGACTATCTGTATGTATCACATAACCTTATGTTGTATATCTTTAATATACATAATAAAATTTGTTTTAAAAATTAAGAAAAGAAGCGTAGTCTATTAGGTAAGAAATGTATTGATTTAATAGTGTTGTAATGATAACTGGAATAGAGATGTAAACAAGTAGCTATTTTAACTCTAGGAAGTTGGAGAATATATTCAACAGAAAGTAGGTAAGTCCTCAGCAGCAATTTTATTTTATTTTATTATTATCATACTTTAGGAATTTCTTAAGATGTTTTCTAGTTTTCTTGCTGTGTAAGAAGAGTGTCTATTGCAAGTTCTGCCAGGGATTAACAGTTCTAGGCCTGTCTCTGATATACATTAAGACTGTTACCAAATGTACATGGTTTAAGAACCTTACCTATATAGTCTTTTAATCAGCAAAATAAATATAAGAGGTACTATTTTCCTCATTTTACGAACTTTCTTGTCATTTAGTTTCTTATCAGTTAGAATTCCATTTTAAACACAGTCTGCCTCCAAAACCTACATTTTTTTTAATTTTTTTATTTTTTTGAGACGGAGTCTGTTGCCCAGGCTGGAGTGCAGTGGTGCGATCTGGGCTCACTGCCAGCTCTGCCTCCCGGGTTCACACCATTCTCCTGCCTCAGCCTCCTGAGTAGCTGGGACAGCAGGCGCCCGCCATCACGCCTGGCTAATTTTTTTTTTTTTGTATTTTTTTAGTAGAGACGGGGTTTCACCGTGTTAGCCAGGATGGTCTCTATCTCCTGACCTCGTAATCCGTCCGCCTCAGCCTCCCAAAGTGCTGGGATTACAGGTGTGAGCCACCGCACCCGGCCCAAAACCTACGTTCTTAACTGCAAATCGTATAGCCTTTCTATCCTTTTAAGGTCATCATTACATTGAGAATGATGTTTTTAGAAAATGTGAAAAGTTCCCTACATGAGCAGTTTAAGCAATGGGAAGTTTGAAGCCAATGATCAAAACTTCACTTTTGGAGGAGAAACGATGCCCTTAGTCTCTAATATGTCAAATGGTCAGTTAGTAAATGCTGTCGAGAAGTTTAAGGAATGAATGTCTTTAAAAAATAATACTTAATACTTTCTCCTTAGTAATTATTTCTTTAATCACAGTACCTTTTATAATCTGAAATGTATTAAATTGCTTTTAATTCTTATAGTGCTTTTCGGGGACCTAAAAGATAATTTTTTAGACATAAAAGGAAAATAAAAGATCACTATTTGGATAAGGGACCCACCCTCATAGGGAATTGAATTAGAAAATTAGCAAACGACCTCCAGTTCTCTAAAGTCTTATTTTGAGGGTTTTTTTTTTGCCTGCTTTTTTGAAAAAACTAATTTTTATACTGTGAATCTGTTTATTCATAGAAGTGCTAATTCTTCATCCCATTTTTGTGAATCCTTTCATTAAAGATTCTGGCAATGAGTGGAGGTGAGGTAAAGACACAGTGAAGAATACAGAGAAGTAGGAGTCTTTTTTTTTTTCTTGTCTTCTTTGCAGCAAAAAGGTTTGAAGGAAGCATGCAAAATTTAGGCTGCGATTCTAATGTTGAACAAATGAGCATATCACTTCTCTTACAGAGACCTTAACTGCTTGAAAAGACAGGGGTTTCTTATAAGGAGGAAAAGGCAATGCCACCCTCAGGATTTCTATTTATGAACTTAAATCCTCCTAAAAAGGACCATTGCTATTCTTGAATTTCAAACATTTAATATTTTAATGCTATTTATTTTAATTTTTCTCACTTTCACAACCATCTTTAACACAATTTACTTTCTTTTTTACATGAGACTGATTATGACCTACTTCAAACGGGTTATTAAGTTTGCTAAAAATTTAGGTCTTCAGTGCCTTGAAATATTTTCAGATTTTGTAGAAAAAAATAGCAAACATAAATTGCAACCAATTTTGGTAAATGAGAGAACAAGTTATTGGATTTGTTCAAGAACTGTTTGGGATACATAGAGGTTAGGAAGCTTTGCAGAATTTTGATAGCCTTGGATAATTTAATCGAATGTTTCCATACTTATTTGTATTATGATATAAAAGTGCAGTTACTTAAAATGTAACCCAGGTGTACAGGTTTTCAAGGAGTCTCTCTCTCTCTGCCAGTTAAAACACCACACACTGACTATGATGTTAAATTATCTCTGATTTTTATTTATGATAACTGAAGGGCTGAAAAACCTACATAGCATGACAAATACAACATATCTCAACAAAACTTCTCTGGACCTTCAGAAACTCTAAGGGACAGGCTGCAGGGTGAATCACTGTTGGTTGTAATTTTTGCCTGGACGTAGCGAAATTACAGTGTATCAGAAAAGTTCAATGCCAGAGTGGATTTTAGACCTGGGATCATGTTGCCATTTATGAGGAACTAGACAAATACTCTGTATGTTTTCATTTAAGGGAATGTTTAACATGATCTGCACATCTTAGCTCTCAAGTCAAACTTGGCATCAGGACAAACCCTAAAAGAAGGCAGATGAGGAGTGAGCTCCAGAGAGCAGAGCCAGTACCTAGGTGTCTTCCCATAGTTCCAGTGTTCTGAAAAGTCCATTTCTCCTGGACGGGTTATTTGATGTTGAGGCCAATCAAAATGCTACCTCATCATTTTTGAAAGCTTATCTTTATTTTTTTTTAGATCAAAATTGTTACTCTGAATTGTTTCTTTAGGATAGATCATAAAAAGGGAAATTTGGGGTTTGAGTTTTTTGTAGTTGTTGTTTTGTTTTGTTTTTGAAACAGGGTCTTGCTCTGTTGCCCAGGCTGGGGTGCAGTGGTGCGATCTTGGCTCACTGCAACCTCTGCTTCCCGGATTCAAGTGATTCTCCTGCCTCAGCCTCCCTAGTGGCTAGACTACAGGTGAGCACCACCGTGCCCAGCTAATTTTTGTATTTTTAGTGGAGATGGGGTTTTGCCATGTTGGCCAGGCTGGTCTCGAACTCCTGACCTCAGGTGATCCACTCGCCTTGGCCTCCCGAAGTGCTGAGATTACAGGCATGAGCTGCCATGCCTGGCCTAAATTGTCATTTAATGACATTCAACACATTTTGCCAAATGTTTCCCCAAAACATTATGCTAATAAACAATGATATCAACAAAGTAAAACTGTGGCAGTGTCCCTGTGTTTGAAGTCCATTTTGAAATTTACTTTCACTTTTCATGATTATGCAAATACTATTTATAAGTTCCTATTTTTGTGAACAAATACTTTGTTTCCTCAAGACTAAAATAAATAATGCTACTTTATGTAGTGCTTTCTTTCGTTCCAAGAGATAATGTGTATACTGGAAAATGAAGATATTATGTGTCAAATAGTATAAATGGTACATTTTCTCACACCTACATTGTATTAACAGGACATATATAAACTATTTTGTTCTGGCTGTGCTATGTAATGCAGGCAAGAAAGCCAAAATTTACTTAAGCAGCTCTGTAAGTTGTAAAGACATTTTAATATTTCCAAACAGCATTTAGTGAGCACTATAATTTATGTCTGTCTAAAACCTATTTAGTCCAAAGTGCATGTACTAATTTTATGAAAAAATTCTAAACAATTTCCTATATTCTACTTTTCTGTCTACTCATGAGAAAAAAAAACCATGTAAGTCTCTACTGAGTAGTTGAATTCAATGAAACCTTAGCCAAGGTTGAATAGTACAAGGAAAAGGAGTGATTTATTATTTATTTATTTATTCAATCTTAGATGCTGATTATATATTTTCCTCAAACTAGTATATCTGCTAAATACAGAAATATGTGCATTAGACACTGGCATTTCCACAGCAGAGATGCATAATAGAGACAAAGTCATTTTATGTGTGTTGATACTTTGCAAGCCATGTATCTTATGTACTCAGTATTGACGAAGAATAATTGCATTACTCTGCACTGAGACTTATGTTTTCTTTTATTACATAAATGCATTAAGAGAAGGCTTGAATTTCCTATAGCAACTCTCTGCTCTATATGTTTTGAGATGTGTGTGTGTGTGTGTGTGCGTGTCAGTCTTTGAATTAGGACTACTTTTTTCAGTGTATTTTCTGAAAAATGTTTCTGAGTAGGCCTTTTTGGCTAGATTGGAGATACTTCATCTTAATTATAATATTAAAGGATTTCTATGATGTGTCTCTCTGTATAATTACAAATTACTTTTAATTTTGTAAGGTCTAGAAAAATGAGCTGCTGTTTTCTATGTTCTATCTTATATTCTTTTTCTATAGCCCTGAATACAAGGAAAAAAAGTCTGAAAATATACCTACACTTGCTAATTATTGAGTATCTTCCCCTTTTATTAAATGCATATTGGCAAATAAGTCTCTGTAGGGAAAAAAAGGCTATCTAGTTATTTTTCCTTAGTAAACTGGATTTCCATTCTCTTCTCATTGTCCTCAAGTTTAAAATCTAGACAACTATTTTCTATTCAGACAAACCCCTCTAGACAGATGTCATTGTGAAAGACCCTAATGGGAGGTTGTTTCTGGTGAAGGCTCATCATTTCTGTGGCATGAAATCAAGAAGTGGAGAAAACGTCCATTCACCCTCATTTATGGAAGTCACTGATCTCCGATAAAGAAAAGTGAAAACTATTTCTATAGTCAGGTAAAATCTGATAAATAACCCATGCTATTTTGATCAATCTTTGCTGCAGATAATCATGTTGTTAAATTAGGAGAATTCAGGATAGTAGTGAAAATAAGTGATTCTTCTTCCGCCATTGAAAATTCTATTGAGAATAAAAGTCAGGCATTTAACAAGAAAGCCTTTTTCTGTAATTATTTAAGATTAAGTTTCAATACATTAGATTATTAATGGTGACTGTGGAGAGAGTGGATTTTTTTTTCCATGTCATACTTTGAGCTCGGCTGGGATATTATTTTTTTTGACAAGATCATTGTTCTTCTTCACTCTTAAAATTGTGTTAGAAGTATTACTGCCTTTCCTTTTCTTTTTGTTGCTTATCTGCTGAAACTATTCAGTTATTCTCTTTTCTCACATGCCACTACTCTTGTTCATTTTGTTTCCATTTTCAGGTTAGCAATGTGTGTGATAGGTAAAAAGGGGGTGGAAAGAGCCTTCCCCACCTAACACTAAGTGTTCCAAGCATCCAAGCAATCGATGTCTCCCTGCCTTGCAGAAACACACCACTGTAGGGAGTGTAATGTACACTGCTTCTGATGTGATATAATTATCTCTTTGGGTTATATGTTGAAAGACACCTAAAAGACCACATAATAATTTAGTTAATTTATGTAGTATAAATACTCACATGCTTACTTTTAAGCACTTACTTTATAGCTGACAGTGTTTGAAGTAAATTTGCATGCACAAACTAATTTATAGCTCTGTAAAATAAGGCATAAAGAGGATTAATATTAGGGCCCTGCTTCCTAGCTTGGGAGAGACTGACCCTTATAATGAGTGAATAAATTATGTACTATTTTTAGAAGGGATGTATGCTGTAGAAAAAAAAATGAGGCAAGGAAAGGGCAATGGGGGAAGGCAAGGGAACTTTGCAATTTCCAAGAGAGTGGTCATAGTGCATCTCAGTTACAAGGTGGCATTGTAACAAAGACTTGAGAAGGTGAGGAAACAAGCTTTGAGATATCTCAAAAGAAAAGAAAGAGTGTTCTAAGCAGAAAGAAGGAACTAAGGGATTGGGACAGGAATACATCTGGTGAATTTGAACAATAATAGCAAGGGGACCAATGTGGCTGGACGAGGTTGATTATAGAGAACAATTATAGGATAATAAGGCTGAGGAAGAGCAGCCCACCTAGAGCAATGGTTCCCAACATTGGCTGTGTGTGAGAGACACTCAGAGTTCTTTGCAGCAACATGGATTGAGTTGGAGGCCGGAATCCTAAGCAAATTAACAGAAACGGAAACCAAATACCACATGTTCTCACTCGTAAGTGGGAACTAAAACATTGAGTTCACATGCACATAAATATGGACACAATAGACAATGGACTACTGGAGGGTGGAGAGGTGGGCGGGTTTCAAAACTACCTATTGGGTACTGTGCTCACTACCTGGGTTATGGGATCTGTACTCCAAACCTCAGCATCGTGCAACATTGCCATGTAAAAAATTTGCACATGTATTCACTATATCTAAAATAAAAGTCGAAATAAAAAGTCTTGAGGCAGGGCTAATTAAATCACAATCTCTAGGGTAGAATCCTGGCATTCACAGTTTTTAAATTATGTGCAGCCAAGGTTGAGGACCATTTCAGCCGAGGCCTTATGGGTGATTGTAAGGACACTAGCTTTTAAATGAGACTGGGAGCATTTTGAACAGAAGACTTGCAAGATCTGACTTGCCACAATCACTGTGTTTGCTACATTGAGAAGAGATAGAAGGGGGTTATTGATGCCCATCGTCAATGACCACCTGTAACAAGATTGGGTTTATTGATAGTTGCTAAGCAAGGAAAATAGCCTACTAGGAGAAACTGGGACGTGGCTTAACAAGAGGAACTTGTTCTAGGATTTGGACTTGTGTTGGGTCATTTAGAGAAGGGCTCAAGGAAGCAAGAATTTTCTTTTGATTGGATGTTTTCAAGAAATAGGATAATTCTGTAATTGTATATCTGAACGAATTTTATTTAGGAGGTGAGAGAAATTGAACTAAAGTTATAATTGGTTAAAATACAATACTCATGTCAGTCAGGAAAGGGGAATGAATATTTGAGGAGTTTCGAGTTTACACTGTGATCTTTTTTTGTCTGTGTTCAGAAATGAATAGAGTGGGCTTCTTTTTGTGTGGTTTTATTTCTCAGTCTACGGAGTGACCTTGTTTAATGTTGTTGATATGTGCAAATCTTTATGTTCAACGGAAGATCACTACAGCTCAGCTGTTATTGTAAGTTCAGGTACTAGCAACACCAAAGTCTAGACGACATCACCAGCAAACTGCCAACTGTTGGCCAGTGCCAGAAATGGAAGCAGAAAGAGAAGTTGGGGAGTATTCCAAGGACTGAATAAGGAAATGATGGTGACTTGAGCTAGGTAGGGAGAGAGCAGTAGAGATGGTCAGAAGTGGGCAGATTCTGGATCTATTCTGAAGGCAGGTAGAAGTGAAAAGCTTTGATAGAAATGAATAAATAATATAAAGATAATAAAGCAAATCAAAGAAATCAAACATTGATTCTTCAAAAAGATTGGTAAAATTGACAAACCTTTAATGAAATGGACCTAGGGAGAGAGAGAAAGGGAGAGAGACAGAGAGAGGGATAGACAAAGAGAGAGAGAGAAGATTCAAATTACTATAATCAGAAATAAAAGTGGGGACATTACTTTCAATTCTACATAAATAAAAAAGATTATAAGATTAGAGTACCATATACAAGTACATGCCACAAAATTGGATAACTTAAGTATAATAAACAGATTCCTAGAAATGTAAAACCTACCAAGATTAAAGCACAAAGAAATAGAAAATCTGAATGGACCTACAACTAGCAAAGAGATTTGATGAGTAATAAAAGATCTGCCAACAAAGTAAAGCCCTGGAACTGTTCCATTAATGTCAGTGGTGAAGTTTGCCAAGTATGTAAAAAAGAACTAACAACAATCCTCTCAATTTTTTCCAAAAAATTGAAGACAAGGAATATTTTCTAACTTATTCAATGAGGCCAGCATTACCCTGAGACTCAAGCCAGACAAAGAGACTGCAAAAAAAAACTATGAACCTATATCCTTTATGATCCTTTATGCAAAATCCTCAACAAAATATTAGCAAACTTATTTCAGAAGCATATTAAAAAGATTATACAACATGACCAAGTGGGATTTTTTTCCTGGAATGCAGGAATGGTTCAACCTAGGAATATCTGTCTATGTAATGCACCACATTAACAGAACAAAGGAAAGAAAAAAACACGTGGTCACCTCAATTGATGCAGAAAAAAACATTTGATACAATTCAATATTTAATTCAGGATAAAAATACTCAACAAACCAGGAATAAAAGGAAACCACCTCAACATAATAAAAGCCATGTATGAAAAACTCACAGCTACATTATACTCATTGGTGAAAGACTAAAAGCTTTTCTTCTAAGATCAGGAATAAGGAAAGGATGTCCATCCATATCCATGTTTGCCACTTCTATTCGTAGTACTAGCAAAAGCAATTAGTTTAAAACATAACAAAAAAGAAAATAATAGGAATAAAGAAAATGAAATAAAAGTCATACAAATTGGAAACAAAGAATTTTTATATGTAAATATCCCTGTAAGTTCTACAAAAAACCCTGTTAGAACTAAAAAATGAATTCAACAAAATGTAAAGTTAAAATACAAAAATTGGTTGCATTTCTTTACATTAGCTATGAACCATCCAAAAAGGAAATTAAAAAACCAATTCTCTTGCAATAACATAAAAAAGAATAAAAGTCTTTAGGAATTAAGATGGTGAAAGACTTGTACAATAAAAAATAAAAAACATTTCTGAAATAAATTTTTAAAAATATAGGTAATGAAAAGATATTCCATGTTCATAGATCAGAAGACGTAATATTCTTAAGATGTCAGTATCACTCAAAGTGATCTACAGATTCAATATAATCCCTGTTAAAATACCAGTCAACATTTTTTAGCTGAAATAGAAAGTAAGTTCATATTGAATCTCAAAGAACCCCAAATAGACAAAATAATTCTGAAAAAGAGGAACAAAGTTGGAGGACACACACACCCTGATTTCAAAACTTATTACAAAACTACAGTAAACAAAACAGTATGGTACTGCCAAAAAGACCAATGTATAGATCAGTGGAATAGATTACAGAGTCCAGAAATAAATCCTCACATATATGAAAAAGTGATTTTTTTTTTTGGCAAAGGTACCAATACCATTCAATTGGTAAAATCCAGTATTTTCAATACATGCTGCTGGGAAAACTAGATATCAACTTGCAAAAGTATGAAGTTGGACCCTTACCTAACGTCATATTCAAAAACTAACTCAAAATCAATCCATAAACTAAATATAAGACCTAAAACTATAAAACTCTCAGAAGAAAATATAGGACAGAAACCTTATGATGCTGTGTCTGTCAATGATTTAATGGATGACACCAAAGACACAGGCAACAAAATAAAAAATAGACAAATCGGACTTTATGAGAGCTTTAAAATTTTTTGCATCCTAAAACACTATCAACAGAGTAAAAAGGCAACCCCAAGAAGGGGAGAAACTTCTTGCAAACTATATATCTGATAAGAGATTGATATCCACAATATAGGAGAGAACTTCTAAAACTCAATAATAGACCAACAGCTCAATTCAAAAATAGACAAAATATTTTAATGGACATTTCTCCAAAGAAGACAAAATATTTTAATGGACATTTCTCCAATAAGCATGTGAAAAGATGTCCAACATCACCAACATTAGGGAAATGCAAATCAAAACAATGAGATACCACCTTGCATCCATTAGATTACTACCCAAAAATAATAAAAACCCAAAACAAAACCAAACAAAAAACCAATCCAGAAGTGAACAAGTGTTGGTGAGGATGTGGAAATTAGAACTCTTGCGCACTGTTAAGGAATGTAAAGTGGCATAGCTACTGTGGAAGAGGAAAGCAATTCTTCAAAAAAATTAAAAATATAATTACCATGTGATTCGGCAATTCCAGTTTTGGGTATATACTCAAAATAATTAAAAGCAAGATCTCAAAGAGATATTTGCACACTCGTGTTCATAGAAACATTATTCACAATAGCTAAAACCTGAAAGTAACCCAATTATTCATTGACTGATGAGTGGATCAGAAAAATGTGGTGAATGCATACAATGGAATGTTATTTAGTCATAACAAGGAAAGAAATTCTGACATGCACTACAAAGTGAATAAAACTTGAGGACATGGCCAGGTGCGGTTACTCACACCTGTAATCCTAGCACTTCGGGAGGCTGAGGTAGGTGGATCACCTGAGGTCAGGAGTTTGAGACCAACATGGCCAACATGGTGAAATCCCATCTCTACTAAAAATACAAAAATTAGCTGGGAGTGGTGGTGTGCATCTGTAATCCCAGCTACTCAGGAGGCTGAGGCAGGAGAATTGCTTGAACCTGGGAAGACGAGGTTGTAGTGACCTGAAATCGCTCGTGCCACTGCACTCCAGCCTGGGCAATAGAGCAAAACTCTGTCCAAAGAGATAAGTAAATAAATGAAAATAAATAAAATAAAATAAAAAAACTTGAGGACATACTGCTCAGTGAAATAAGCCAGTCACAAAAAGAAGTAATGATATGATTAGACTTATCTGAGGTATAGTGAATAGCCTAAATCTTAGAGACAGAAAGTAGAATGGTAGATTCCTGGGCCTGAGGGAAGAAAGGAGTGGATAATTCTTGTGTAATAGGTACAGATGTCAGTTTTGTGAGATGAAAAGAGTTTTGGACATGGATGTTGGTGATGGTTGTGCAGCAATATGAAAGCACTTAATACTCCTAAGTTGTGCACTTAAAATGGTTTCGATAATAATACATTTTATGTTATGTGTATTTTATCACAATAAAGAAAAAGTAGGGGAAAAAGCAAATAAGAAGAGGGCTTGATATACCACTGCTGGTTTAAAGATGTAAGGAGCCACATGAAAAGATATGACAGGTGGGCTTAAGGAGATGAAAGAAATCCTCAGCAGACAGGCAGCAATAAAACAAGGATCTCAGTCTTGTAGCCACAAGAAACTGAATTCTGCCAACCATCTAAATGAGAATAAGCCAGGAAGTAGATTTCCGCCCCCCAGCCTCCAGATAGAGCCATCGTACCTTGTACTTTTATTACTACCTTTTGAGACCCTAAGCAGACAGCCATGCCATGCCATCCTAGACCTCCGACCTACAGAAACTAAGAGATAATAAATGAGTGTTGCAAGTCTCTAGGTTTGTGGTTGTTTGTTACATAGCAATAGAAAACTAATAGAAACTAAAATAAAACAAATGACCTGGGTATCAATAGAAAACAAATGCACTGGCAGTTACTTTCTTTCAACACTCTAAAGATAACATTCCTTTTCCTTCTGGTTTCCATTGCATCTATTAAAGAGGTCTAATAATTATTCTTTGAAGGTGATTTATGCTTTTTTTTCCAGCCGCTTTTAACAGTTTTCTCTCTGACACAGATTTTTGGCAGTTTGGCTAGGGTGTGCCTATGTGGGTTTTCTTTGTATTTGTTCTTTTGTGCTCACAGGGATCCTTGAAATATGGCTTTATATTCTTTTCAGTTTTGAAATTTATTAGACAGATTTTTCAAATATTTCTTCAGTTCCTGGAAATACTGTATGCCCCACAATGAGTTCTGAAAGGAGGCCAACATTATTTCAACAAACGATCAACAATATAATTGTTAAGAGGGAATGGGAAGTAGTGATAAAATAACTTACAACATCAGGCATACATAGCCATGAAATAAGATGGAACTATCAAGCCAGGCTCAGTGGCTCACACCTGTAATCTCAGCACTTTAAGAGGCTGAGGCAGGAGGATCGCTTAAGCCCAGGAGTTCCAGACCAGTCTGGGCAACATGGCAAAACCTCATCTCTACAAAAAATACAAAAATTAGCTGGGCATGGTGGCACATGCCTGTAGTCCCAGCTACTCAGAGGCTGAGATGAAAGGATCTCTTGAGCCCGGGAGGTTGAGGCTGCAGTGAGCCGTGATCATGCCACTGCATCCAGCCTGGGCAACACAGCGAGACCCCATCTCAAAAAAACAAAGAAAAGAAAAATGGAATTATTAAATTGTGCTACAAGACATGGGAATATTAATGCAATTGCACTTGATTTGGGTTGTAAAAATGGGTAGCATTAATATAAATAATTCCTTATATCCTGGAGAGCAGGTTATCTTGGGTAATAAGAGATACCTGTGAATTTTAAGCAAGCAACTTGAGTTTTAGCTTAAAATATTCATATTTTGGCTCTTTAGGTAATTGAACTTTTGTCAAGAAGTATGAAACATTTGAGATCATTAGCCTAGTCTGGGGAAAAAAAATATATATATACACACACATATATATAATGCAAAGACAATATAAATAAACATTTAACATGACAGAAAAAAATCACGTTATTTTAAAAATACATCACTGATTTCTGCCTACCCCCAGAGAAAAAATAGTAGGGTCTTTTACGAATCATACATTTTGTTCATCTATATTACTATAGTATACTGTTAATGTGATTATCTAAAAAAAATTATACTACTTGTCTAATAACAACCCACCTCATATCACCATAGCACTAACAATCTTCTCATAAATGTAAGCATAGTAGTGGGTACTGTTATTAACATGAGCTGACTAATACAATTTCACATTTCAAACGCAATTGTGGGTGCTGTGCTACTCCATATTATATTAGTAATTATTGTTCTCTAAAGGTTCTTAAAAGCAAATAAACAAATGCAAGGCAAAACATATGAAATGCAAGGCAAAACATACGAAATGCAAGGCAAATGCATTAAAAACTTTTGAGTGTTAATATATAGATTTTATTTTATCTTTTTAATTTCTTTTGCTTAACCAAATAGATTATGTAGTTTTGATTAACTGGCCATGAAATAGCTCTGCCTACATAGAATTTCCCATGAATAATTGGTTGTGGAGACTTTTGTGTGTGACCCAAATCCTCCCTCAAAACTGAAGTTTGCCCAGCTATTGGGAGTGTTGGCAAATCATGCCTCTCAGCTGATTCTCTCTAGAATTTATTCTCAGGAGATCTAATTAATAACTTGTCAAGCTGATGTCCATCCTTGGGGACAACTCGTATCTGAAGAATGGCCAGTGAAAGGTATTAAAACTCCATACTCCTGCCTCAATTTAGGGCAACTCTGAAGGGTCACCCCAGCTTCTCAGCTCCCCCTTGAGATTAGCTGAGGTATTTGTTGTGACTGCCTCACATCTCAACTCCCTTTATCCAATTCAGCTTTTTCGCCACAGTTGTTGGTTCCTAGGATTTTACCCAGTTAAATGTTCTCTACACAAATCTCTATCTCAAATCTGCTTTACAGGGAATGTGGCCTCAGACAGGTTTTCATTAGGTTCTGGACATAACTCTCATTAGTCATTGATATGATTCGGCTGTGTCTCCACCCGAATCTCACCTTGATTGTAATTATCCCCACATGTCAAGGATGGAGTCAGGTGGAGATAATTGAATCATAGGGGCGGTTTCCCCCTACTGTTCTCGTGGTAGCGAATAAGTCTCACGAGATCTGATGGTTTTAAAATGGGAGTTTCCCTACACAAGCTTTCTTCTCTGCTACCATTTAAGATGTGCCTTTGCTTCTTTTTTGCCTTCTGCCGTGACTGTGAGGCCTCCCCAGCCATGTGGAATTGTGAGTTCATTAAACCTCTTTCCTTTATAAATTACCCGGTCTTGGGTATGACTTTATTAGCAGCATGAGAACAAACTAGTACAGTCTGTTCTATAAGCCCAAGTCGGATCACAGAGTCCCGCTTTCTGTTTTTTTTTTCTAGCCCATATTTCTACTAAAACTTGACTCATATAGACTTAAAACAAAATAATTAAGCATGGCTAATATATATTTAATATTTTATACGTGTCAGGTACTGTATTTTGTAACTTATCTTTTAATAATCTTTCCAAATCTCTAAAAGGAGAATTCTGCTCTTTTATAGAGAAAATAAGGATGGCTCTGAAAATGTTAGCATTAGGGGAAGTAGGGTGAGGGACATAGGGGGCACTTTGTGTTATTTGTGCATTTTACTATCAGTCTAAAATCAGGTCAAAATAAAAATTAAAAAAATGAGTAGTAGAAGCAGGTTGTTAAGATTTTCAGTGTGACTCTAGAATTTTTTTGTTTGTTGTTTGTTTTGGAGTGTAGTGGTAAGATCTCTGCTCACTGCAACCTCCACTTCCCAGGTTCAAGCAATTCTCCTGCCTCAGTCTCCCAAGTAGCTGGGATTATAGGTGCCCGCCACCACACCCAGCTAATTTTTGTATTATTTTTTTTTTTTTTAGTAGAGATGGGGTTTCAGCATGTTGGCCAGGCCAGTCTCCAACTCCTGACTTCAAGTCATCCGCCCGCCTCAGCCTCCCGAAGTGCTGGGATTATAGGCATGAGCCACCACTCCTGGCCCAAAGTTCATATTTTAACTACTAACCTAAATTATTTTAAAAACAAAAGTCTCCTTGGACTCAAACCAGGTCAGAGTGACATGATCATGTGCCTGTTTTGTGCAGGGTGAAGTGAGATTGTTATCTAGGAAATAGCTGAAATGTCCTGAGGGTGACAAAGAGGAGCTGTGTTTTCAGCCAAATATCAGAACCAGGGCCACTGCCTGCCACCGAACCCCAGCGGGCACCCCTACTTTGTGTTTATCTGTGGTGGCTATGCCTGCCCACCTGGGTGGGAACCCCGAGAATGACTCCAGACTTTTCCAGGGACTGCATGCCAGGGTATTTTTTACAATTTATGTGTAGACTTTGTTCGGGTGGAAAAGTTATTTTATGAAGACGAAACAAGCAATTGGGGTACCTACCTTATGGCATTTTTTACATTGAGAGTGTTAAAAATACCCCTCCCCTAACCAAAACCCTGACAAATAGAGCCAGGGAAGGCCATGCAAAAAAGGATTCTTGGGCTTGTATGCCTGATAACAAAAACTTATCACAGAAGACTGCAAAAAACAGAATCTTGCACAAAGCCCATTGCAACTTTGCACACAACAATGCTTATGAAGGATATTTGCCCAACAACTGCCTGTCCAACCTGGGCCTGGCATCACCTTTGTTATTGATCTTTGTAGCCAAGGATAATCATTTCCAAATGATCATATAATCTTCCTCATTTTTTCTTTTGTCTTCCTTTACCTCCGTGAATATGCATATAGTTTACTCTGGCTTGCCTATTTCTATTGCAAGGCTCTGTTTCCAAATGAATATCTTTTTCTTGTGGAGAGCCTCTCTCTGTTTGTTATTTAGGTTGATAAGAGAAATGTGAACATTTGAGAGCTCAGGTAAAAGGCCTTAGTCTACAGTGAAACTTTTTTGCACCCTTAGATGCTTACTTCCACTACAACTTGCAGGTGGGCCTTGAAAAGTTCTTGGAATAAGTTTGAGCTTTGGTCTTCTCCGATTCATTTAGCATAGATTCTCAAAATGTGGTCCCTGAACCCACAGCATCAGCATCACCTGGAGATTGTTAGAAATGCAAATCATCGGGCCTCATTCCAGACCCTCAGCTGGAAACTCTAGGGGCATGGCCAGACCCTCTGTAGCTGAACAAGCCATCCAGGTGGTTTTGATGCAGCTAAAGTTCTGGAACAACTAATGTAGCCCCGTTTGGAAAACTTGGCTGTACAGGCCTCCCTAGCTGGTAAGCTGCTAGCATTTTTTGTTTGTTTGTTTGTTTGTTTTGATACAGGGTCTTGCTCTGTTGACCAGACCGTGACCTCCTGGGTTCAAGCGAGGACTCAGCCTCCTGAGTAGCCGGGACTACAGGTATGTGCCACCACCATGCCCAACTACTTTTTGTATTTTTTTTTTTTTGCAGGGATGGGGTTTTAGCCCAGGCTAGTCTCAAACTCCTGGACTCAAGCAATCTGCCCACTTTGGCCTCACAAAGTGCTGGGATTATAGGCATGAGCCACTGTGCCCGGCCCTGCCAGCTTTGTATAAGCTGAGGAGTTTTTAAAAATACCTAGACTCAGGGCAAACCCCAGACACTTAAGTCAGATTATCTGGGAGGTGAAGCCCAGGCACTGGTATTTTTAAAGTCTCTACAGATGGTTCTAATGTGCTGCTAAGTTAGAGAACCGCTGATCTAGACCAGGCCTTTTCAAACTTAATGTGCGCCTGAATTAGCTGGACCTTGTTAAAATGCAGATTCATTCTGCATAGGCCTGGGGTGGAGCCTGAGCTTCTGCATTTTTAACAAGTCTCTAGAGGATGCTGCTGCATCTGGGCTGCTAACTACACTTGGAGATAGGAGGTTCTGGAGAGCAGAGGAAAGAGCATGAACCATAACCTAGGGGCTGGTAGTCCTGACTTCCGAGCCAAGGTTTGCCTTTATGTGGCTGGCAACTTGCTTGGACTCCTACCTCAATTCTTTGGGCACAAGGTTTGTCCTGCCTCAGAAGGATGTCAAGAAAATTGAGTGAGTAATGCAGAATTGTTTCTTAAATTGTGTGCAGATGCTCCATGAATTTAGAGAGTATGTGGATGCACATTAGTAAATTTTAATAGTTGTGAACATGTTGTTATGAGTACTTAGAACAAGTAATAATGGCTTTTGATGTATAGTAGTAAGAAAGCTTCCTTTTAAAAGGCATGTATTTAAGTTTCAAAAGCGGGGCTATTTAAAAATATATGAAATAAATAATAGTAGAGGTAATTGACAGAGCAAAATTAGGAAGGCAGGATGAGAATGACTCAAGTTTGGGAAATGCTGAGAAAGCAGATGCCCAAGGGCTATGAAAACTTAAAAAAATAGGTAGCACTTGATTTTGATTGGCTGAATGAGATGATGTGTTTGATCATTTATGGGGTTGGCATTTGGCAACATGCACTGGGTGGCTGGGATCACTGTTTATTAAAAAATATTTGAGTCTCTACTTTGCACTAGATACTCTTTTAGTCTCTTGGAAAAGGGATTGGGGGGCAGGCAGGATAAAAACAAATCATTTATGCCCACAAGAAAATTGCAGGAAGATAAAAGTCATGAAATAAACTCTATGCTTCTAATTTAATATTTTTTTATAGATTATGAGAAAAAAGTTTTCCTCACTATCAGCTAGGAAAGCTGTCTTAGCACAACCATTCATTCTTGCACAAATCAAAATCAAGATGAGCCAGATTTAATTTAATATTTTTTCACAGATTATGAGAAAAAAGTTCTAATTTAATTTTTTTATAGATTATGAGAAAAAAGTTGCGCTCTCTATCAGCTAGGAAAGCTGTCTTAGCACAACCATTCATTCTTGCAGAAATCAAAATCAAGATGAGCCAGAAGGCTCCATTCTGACAGCTTCTAATGGAGAAGCTACATTTACTGGACATGGGGAAAGTTGCTGGGCTCTAAGGACTGTGCTCATTTCTTGAACTAGATAAATGGTCTTGGTGTAGCATAATACCAAAACTTCTTGTCGCAGCCCGTAAGGACAGAACTCAATCAGCCTGAAAAGGAAGTCAGTGACTCCGACTCAACACAGGAATGTTCTGTGATTCCTAAAGAAGGATGTAGGAGTGTGGCACAATTCAACCACAGTCTGTGGCCCTGTGCCTCTGCCTTGACATGAGTGGGATTTCCCAGCTGGTCATTTTCTTCTTATCTAAGACATTGGGAACAAATTACTTGACCTCCTCTGGGCTTCAGTACTCCCACTCATCAAATTAGAGGACTGGGCAGTCGCTAGGCTCTCTTTAGGTATCATATTTTAGTTTCTGTGATTTTAAATTTGAGAAGGGGTGTCTAAGGGAGAATACATAGGGGAGGGGGAAAGGCTTATTAAAAGTGTAGTTAGACACTGAATTTTTAAGAATTGCATTTTGTAATAATACCTTTACCTAATCAGGACTGACAATCTTACCTGATGACAGCACCTGGAGGAATGGCTGCATTCAAAAATAAAAATGAAATAAAACAAGACCTTATTTGAACTTAGCAATAATGCTGATTCCTCTTTTTGATTTGAGGAGGTTATAGCTGTTGTAAATGCTTGAATTGGGTCTGCCCAGGCAAAACGGAGTCAAGAGTCCATGTCTGATGAATTTTAACAATGTAGCCAATAGAAAGGGTTGCTTAAACTGCCCCTCTTTTACCAAAACACATTTACAAATGAAAGAACAACACTTCCATTTTTTAAAAACATTTTTTGAGATGAAGTCTTCCTTTGTCACCCAGAGTGGAGTGCAGTGGTGCGATCTTGGCTCACTGCAAACTTTGCCTCCCGGGTTCAAGTGATTCTCCTGCCTCATCCTCCCGAGTAGCTGGGACTACAGGCGTCCACCACCATTCCTAGCTAATTTTTGTATTTTTAGTAGAGACAGGGTTTCACCATGTTGGCCAGGCTGGTCTCGAACTCCTGACCCCAGGTGATCCGCCGACCTCGGCCTCTGAAAGTGCTGGGATTACAGGCGTGAGCCAACACGCGTGGCCAAAAATTTTCCATTTTTAATTGCAGGGTCTGGGGAATTAAAATGCATCCGTAATTTCTTGCATCTCTCCGCTCGGGCTTGCATGAATGCAGAGGGATGGGGAGGACTTCTTGAGGCAAGCATCCCCCTCTTGTCACCTGCCATCTGGAGAGAGAGGGCTGTGATTTATCTCACTTTAATCAGGAAGGACCCGATGGGTGGATGGAGAGGTCTGGCGGCTTTGTTGCTCCATGTGGGAAAGAAACGGACAGAGTGAATTTGTGTATGATCCCTAAGGAGAAAGCGTCTTTGTGCTCTATTTCTTTTTGACCTGGAGCCCCTGAAAGCAAGCTAGTTACAAGTTGAAATAGGCCGTTTCTAAAGTGTGATTTTGTTTGTGTATGAGCCTTGATTACAAAGGGGAAAAAAACCCGCTTAATTTACATACACCACATGTAGTGCAGGATCCCCTGGGCTGTCTTTTGAGGTATCAGGAAACTTTGATGAAAGTCGCTTGTCTCATCTAGGAGTCATTTCATACTGTTTAGCAGAGCCTGGTATTAACATTTCCTTCCAACTGTTTACTGGAATCTGTGTGTTCCCTTCAAGTGATGCATACTAGGTGCACAGGCTTCCTGCCACTGTCATCCTAATCTTTCCGTGCAGACAGGAGCAGAGGGGAGAGCGCTGAGCCAGGCCCCAGTTTGCTTTTCTTTCCTGACACAGCCCGGCTCCGCTGCACTTCTCAGCTCTTGCTCTAGGTGGTGCTGTTTGACCATTTTCTTCATGTGACCCTCCACTTGGTAATATAAATTCATTCGGAGGATGACCTGATATCAAAAAAAATTCCTTTTGATTAGTAGAATCAACTTGTTTCTTCGCACGATACTCTTCCCACTGAGACACATGGAGACAATTCTGACTCCAGGTTTGCAACCTTGAGATTTCTCTCAGATGCAATAAAAAAAACAAAAAAGCATTTTGAGTGGCACAGTGATGCCTAGTGCATGATCATGTTTGTCTGCTCAAACATTAAAGGGAAACTGGTGGGTTTGAGGATGCCCAGCAGCACGACAGCTGCCAATGTAAATGAGCCGTATAGAGAGAGAGGGGGCGGGAGGGGACTACAAACTTCAGAATATGAGCTGATCGTTTATAAGTTAAAAAAAAAAAACAAGTCAAAAGGGAGCCCAGGATGGTGCAAGAAAGAGGAGAAAGGAAGATTTTCCTTGCAGCTAATCAGGAGAGTTCATAAGGGCTGATTACATGAGTGGAAGCCTTAAGTTCTTTTTTTTAAAAAAATGTGAAAGTTTGCATGTATGTATGTATGTATGTATGTATGGCTTCGTGTATTACCATTATTATTGCAATCAGCAAATGGATTTACTTCCTTTATCTCATGGGCTCCTTCCCACTCACTTCTGGCAGCACATTTTCCTTTCTCCTTCATCCCAGAACACCAAAGAACAGATGCGCTTCCTAACCCTGGCTCCAGGGGACTTTATACAATGTAAACAGTGCACCTCTAACGTGGTTCACCGCTTAGAGAACGTGTGTCCCATTTTAAAACTGTGACTCCTTTATATTTTGCAGTGCTTATTTTAATAAGA
Source organism: Pan troglodytes (assembly GCF_028858775.2). Lineage (NCBI taxonomy): Eukaryota > Metazoa > Chordata > Mammalia > Primates > Hominidae > Pan > Pan troglodytes. The sequence continues at coordinate 36,053,570 of NC_072422.2, forward strand.
GACATTGGACTTGTGACTTATTTTTCATGGAGGAGTGAGCTTAATGGTTGAAAGTAATCGATAAACTTGTTTTTCCTCTGATGCCATCAGCCAAGATCCTATGGCAATAGTAAGAGGATGACACTGGGCTGGCACCCCCTCCATAACATATTTGGACCATTTTTTTCCCCCAGAATGCACATGCAATAGCTTTGGTTTGGTAAGAGAGAGATGGTGTACTTGGTTTCCTTCTGTCACACTTTTGCTGAAATGAATTAGACTTTTAAATCAGGAAATTCAGCGAGATGAGTTAGATTTTTTCACAAGAGCAGTGGAGGACTTCCAGCTGGTTGGGGGAATGATACGGAAATATCTTGCTAAATCAGGGTCTGGTGGAATGCTGCTCCCCTGGCAGGCTCCTCTTCACAGGGAGCAATCTGTGGGTTGCTTATAGAACAGAGCGAGCAGGAGGCATAGCATGGTCTTGCTCGTGGGAAGACCTGGTGTTCAGATGTTTGTCATTAGGAACTGGGTGTGGGCTTTTTCAAGCTAAACTGAAGCAGTAGTTCTATTAGGAAGAGCCTCCCAGATCAGCATCTTCTGTTTCTGGATACTCTCCCTTTGAAAAGCCAGATTTCAGCAAAAAGCTTTCCTAATGTTGAAATTGCACAACTGAAACCCTATGGGAGCAATGGGAAAGATGGAGAAAGAGGTGGTTATATCATGTACTTCAACAGTTTATTTAGAGGCTGTTGACATTAGAATAACAAGCCAAGACAAACAAAAATACTCATTTTGGATGAAAATATTGTCTTTTCATGTTATTATAGATAGCTGAGTCCTAAGACTTATACAGAAACACATTTTCCTAATGAGTGGCTGATTTTTCTGGTTGAGCAAGTAATATCCAAATTATTGTACAAATTTTTGGCTCAGGAGCAAACATTGTATTGCATAGTGAGCTAATCACTTGCCCTGTCTAAGGTAAGCCGTTACCTCTGCTTTCCCTTCATCTTGTCATTTCTGTTTGTTGGGTACAGGTTTCCTGTTGGTTCTTTCTGTTGGCTCTGATGTAACATGAATGAAGTTCTTAACATCCTTTCAGACAAAAACACAACTTAGCTCATTGTTTCTGAGTTCCTATAGAGGTTTTCTTGCCCCTGAGACTTTCATGTCAGACAGCTGGATGTTGCTGTGTTCAAGGCTCTATATGTTGATTTTGTATCCTACAACTTTACTGATTTCACCTATCAGTTCAGTTCCAACAGTTTTCAAATTTTATTTATTTGTTTTTGTTTTTTAAATATTGTATGTTTCATTTTAGAGTCAGGAGGGTAGATGTACAGGTTTCTTACACAGGTATATTGCATGGTGCTGAGGTTTGGGCTTCTAATGATCCCACCACCCAAGCAGTGAGCATAGTAATCGATAGGTAGTTTTTCAACTCTTGCTCCCACTATCCTTCCCTCCCACCTTTGGAGTCCCCCAGTGTCTATTGTTCCCTTCTTTGTGTTGAGTTCTAACCTTTTTTTAGTGAAGTTTGTAGGGTTTTCTATATATAACAAGATCATGCTGTCAGTAGAGACAGTTTCACTTCTTCCTTTCCTATTAGGATGCCTTTTATTTCTTTCTTTTGCCTAATTACCCTGAGAAGTGGTGTCCGTGGGCATCCTTGTCTTGTTCCTGATGGTAGAAGAAAAGTTTCAACTTTTCACCACTGATTATGGTGTTAGCTATGGGTTTGTCATATATGGCCTTTATTTTGTTGGGATACAGTCCCTCAATACGTGATCTGTTGGGTGTTTTTTTTTTTTTAACCATGAAAGGGTTTCGACTTTTGTCAAAAGCTTTTTCTATATCTATTGAGATGGCCATATAGTTTCTATCCTTTATTTTTTTAATATGGTATATTATATGTATTCGTTTGCTTATGTTGAACCATGACATGATCATGGTGAATGATTCTTTCAATGTGCTATTGAATTTGGTTTGCTAGGATTTTGTTGAGGATTTTTGCATCTATGTAGATCAAGGATATTGGCCTGCCATTTTCCTTTCTTGTAGTGTTCTTGTCTGGCTATGGAATCAGGGTAATGCTGGCCCTGTAAGATGAGTTTGGAAGTATTCCCTCCACTTCAGCTTTTTGGAAGAGTTTGAGAAGGACTGGTATTAGTTCTTCTTAAAATATTTGGTAGAATTAATCTGGGAAGCCATCTGGTTTTGGGTTTTTCATTGATAGGAGACGTTTTCTTACTGATTCAACCTCCTTGCTTGCTATTAGTCTGTTCAGATTTTTAAATTTCTTCATGAGTCAATCTTGGTAGGTTTTATGTGTCTGGGAATTTATCCATTTCTTCTAGATGATCCAATTAGTTAGTGTGTAATTATACCTAGCAGTTTCTTAGGATCCTTTGTATTTCTGTGATATTGGCTATGATGTTTCATCTTTCATTTCTGATTTTATGCTCTATTGAAAACATGAGGCATAGCAGGTAGGGGGCACTGGTCAGGACTTGGGGTATAAACTGGCAGATGTTAAGGTGGGTGATTCTGGTTAACTCAGAAACTCCGAAGTCCCGTGTGGAAGAATTAACTGCCTGTACTCACCTAGTAATGTATATCCTTGGTCAAAAAAGATCCAGCTGAGAATGTTGGATGAAGGGACCAAATCAATATTCATCATTATATTGAAAACAAGTCAGATTGGCTGTGGTCTTTTGACAGCCGGTCAGTGGCTAAGTCTATTTGAACAAAGTTAGGGCAGGTTCAAGGGAGAATCCTGAGATCGGTATTCTTTGTTCCATACAAACTTGCCTTTCAGTTTCTTCTCCCCATGCCTCCAGGATGTCCCTGCACAGCCCGTAGGGCCCCCTCCTTCAGTACCTTGCCTTATGAAGGGGAGAAAATGAGTTTTCCAATGTTAGCATATACTTAGCCTTTCAAAATTTCTATTTCTATTTTAGGGGAGCTCTAGGAAAACAGCAGATTACTCTAAATCCCCAGGTAAAAATCTGAAATGGTGGAATTTCATATGACCAGGAGACATATTTTGGGGCAAGTGGGCTTTTCACAATCACTTGGACATGAAGGCATCTGCTTCTTCTATGCCTAAAATAGTCCTTCAATTTAGTAGTTTAATTCCTCTTCCTCTTTTTCAAATTTCAAGACAATACATGTAGTGACTGAACAATTTGGATCCAAGTTTCACTATTTAACTGCCAGTGTGACCTTGGGCGAGTCACTTAATCTTTTCAAGGCTCAATTTCATCATGTAAAGTGGAAGTACAAACAATCCCTGACTTACAATATTTTGACTTATGATTTTTCAACTTTCAGATAGTTTGAAAGCAATACACATTCAGCAGAAGCTGTACTTTGAGTACCCATACAACCATTCTGTTTTCCACTTTCAGTACAGTATTCATTATATTACATGAGATATTCAAAGCCCACTTTATTATAAAATGGGCTTTCTGTTAGATGATTTTGCCTAACTGTAGGTTAATGTGAGTGTTTAAGGTAGGCTGAGCTAAGCTATGATGTTTAGTAGGTTAAGTGTATTAAATGCATTTTCAGCTTACAATATTTTCATAAGTTTATTGGAATATAACCCCATTGTAAATTGAGGGGTATTTGTAATAATGATATCTCTTCAAGGAGACTTTGTGAGCCTCTGATAGGAAAATGGATACACAGATGCATATAAATATATAATCTTTCTTTTCCATACATATGATATTCTTTAAGGATATTCAAAAATCTGGAAACAGTTGCCTCCAGGGAGATAAATGGTAGTGGGTTGGGAAACTTTTAACTGTATACGCTTTTGTACCTTTTGCATTTTGAATCAGATGAATGTATAATCTACATAAAATATTAAGATTAAAACATCACCGAATAACTTATCAGGAGTTTGGTGAACATAAGGGAAGGCCGCCTATGGTGGCTGTATTTTATTCAGTGTTGGTCACTGTTGGGCATTTCATAGAGCTTATTTCATTTCATCCTCACAAGCGCTGTAGGAGGAAGGGGCCCCAGAGGGATTCATGGTTAGAATAGCAGAGTAGGAGCATTTGGCAGCTATATTCTGTGTAGGTGATAACTTTAAAGATATTTTTGTTATAAAATGTTTCAAACATACAAAAAATATAGAGAAGCAGTTTTCTATAGTTATTAAATATTCTTAATGGGTAGTCATAGAAATTATCATCCAAAGTGGGATATTCTTGAGAGAAAAAGGAGGTTCTATTTATAATTATGGTGGGATAACAAACTTAAGATGAACAGCTCTGGACAAACTGGGTTGTATGGTCCCTGGAAAACAAGGATTACTGTAAATGTGAGCCCCGCCTTGTGCTTCTCTCTGTCCCACCAAGAAAATATGATCTTGATACAGATGTTCATTGTGTCAAGGCAACCATGGCAACCATGATCTAGATACACTTTTCAAGTTTTATGCTGATCCTACCTATATATGTCTCAGGAGCTTTCCAGAGTTTCCTTTGAGTGCTTCTAAATTTTGCATAAATGGTATGTTGTCCCTTGTCTCTTTTTAAAACCAGTAAGCCATTTTCCCTTCTTTTCCTGGAAAATTAAAGGAACAAGGACCAGGAGATAACAATGTATTAGCTAAGGTTCTGTTGATTGAAAGCAACAGAACCTAATTCTGGCTAGCTTAAACCATGCTAGGATTTAATGAAGAATACTGCAGAATCTTAGATATCTTATGACTGGGAAAGAGGAGGTTCAGGCAGTTCCTGGGATGTCAGCAACAGGTAGCTGTCAATTAACTGCCCCCACACCACCCACTGCTGCCGTCATCAATATAGCACACCACAATGGCTCCCAGCCTCTGTACGTCTGGGTTCCGGTGTTCAAATTCTAGAGACAGCAAGAGAAATCCCATTGAGTCAGGGATCATTCCCTGGGTCACCCTCCCTGCCTACGGTCAGAAATGCAGGATTATGTAGTAAAGACACAGCTAAAGAGGACCCACTTCGCTGTTTTGGGACCATTTGCAGGGGAGGCAAAATTGTGAGCTATGCACTTAAAGAGGTGATAACCATAAGTTTGCAGGAAAAAAAAAATTGGAGAAGAGAAGGATAACACTATCCTACAGTTTCTTCTGAAAATGGACGAAGGGAACAGCATTTCCATTTGGAAATTCTCTCCTGGCATTTCAATATTTATGGATTCTGAATTCTGAGAAAAATCAGTTGAGAAATTAGGAAAATGGGAAGGAACATTCTAATTTTGCTGTGAAAATTACAGCTTAATAGTCAGTATAGAGAACTTACTGGCTTGAAGAAATGCACTGACTTCAAGTCAAGCAAGATGAGGAAGCACTGACATGTGGAGATGAAAGTTAAGGTGAACAGGACAGGAGCAGTAAAGAGCCTCAGTCAGACTTCCTTGTATCTGTTGCTGTGTTACAAGTGTGTGTTCATGGCCTTGTCCACTGCTAACAGTGAACCATTTCTGCAAATAAATATTAATGTGTTCATAGGCATAGTATATGTTTTACAAATCCTATGAGAGGTTTTCTAAGAAATGCCAAGTTTTAGAAACAAAATATGCCCTTAAATCGGCAATTTTGACAGTTGCTTCTTTCTAGTGCTATTCATCTTGCCAGGAGATCGGAATGTTACGTTATTTAAATGGTATTGGCGGGGATGATTGATGCCTTGTTTAACAATGTCATGTAAACAATGATTAAAGCATTAAGTATTTGTGGTGTTACCTTTCAATCTTTAAAGGACTTTTCTGTAGCATTTATTTTGTGATAATATTCATTTCTTTTTAATGTTTTCTCTATTAATGCTATTGGATTTTATAATCTTGTTACAATATGTTGGCTCATAATAATAATAAATCATCATTTGTTATCATATCTTTTTAAAACAGAAGACTACTAAAACTTTTCATATAATCCTGTTACAGAAAAAAACGACTATTTGCTTGTTATTATAGTCACTTAATATTTTTCAAAAACTTGTAAGTGAAGTGTTATGAAAATCATATGAATTTGGGAATTCCCAAGCATTCTCAGAAATTCTATTTCCTTGTTCCCAAATCCCAATGATTAATATCTGCCAGGAGTCGGAAAACAGTGAAAGGAAGTAACATCCTATGTTGGATACCTGGTAGGGTTAGTGAAGAAACGTTATTGCTGAGCTCTGTGTTACGCTCACGAATGATGCCATTGAGGAAGTCACGCTTGTTGAAAGGAACGCAGATACACAAAGAGTTTTGCTGCTGTCTGTTGGATAAGAACCCCCTGGTCGATTTCAGCTCCTACTGCAAGTTACAAAAATCAATCCAATGATAAATGAAAAGTGACCAGTGTGCTGGGAAATAACTTATTTTTTGGCTTCAGAGGAAATTTTAGAAACAGTGCCAAGTGAAACGTAAAAACAAACTACGAAGACATTCATGAATTTCCCTCTGAAGCTGACAGCCGTATTTTAGCAGATGGAACTCCTACTATTAGCCCAACTCTTGAGTTGAAACAGTGTGTCCAGGAAACCCTATGTTAAAATGCAATGTGTTGGGGGTATTGTTCCTCTATTTGCTTGAGTTAATTTTGAAATTAGTGTACTCTTGCTTAGCTGTGCTCTGAGGGAATGAACAAAAGATTGGTAAACTCTGATGGAGAACACTGGTCAGGCAGGGCACATAGAATCCCTGGGGATGGTGGTTCCTGACAAATGGGGGAGGAGGACCTGAGCCAGGCTTGGGCTGGGCTGGAGGAACATGAAGATGGGATCTACTCACAACCCCCAAAACTGAGGGGTCCTGGTAACACATTATTTCACCCTCAGCCATGCAAATTCATTATTTTTATGGATAAAATAGCTTTAAAAAACTAATTTACATTGAAATGTTAAAATATTTATATAGAGATTAGAAATATTTATATAGAGATTATTGGGAATCCCCTCCTAAAGCCCAAACATAAAAACTACCAAAAAAAAAATTCCGTGTAGGCTAAGATTGCAAATAACTGATGGAATGTAATTTAAATTAAACATGGAAAATGTATTTCCTCTTTAATAAAGATCTAAATTCTATTCTTTTTAGGAGCCTTCAGAAATGAAATTCAACTATTAAAAAAAGTATAGAGAAGCCTTTAGAAAAGAAACTTTTCTTTTGCTGTATTATATATTAAAGAACTTTGATGAGAATAGTTCTAAAGTGTTTAATAATCGATTCCACTGATGTTTCTAGGTATTGTGGGGAACACCTAGAAATTAAATCTTCATCTTTGGCAGATCAGAGGCCTATTATTTTTAGGTAAAACAATTAAAATCTGCTTTTAATAAATCACAAATTTTGCAAGTTAGCCATTAATAGTAAGTGCTTTTCAAAGTTTGGCCCAATACATGAAAAAGCCAGAAAAACATACCTGCATTAGTTTTGCCCATCACCTTCTTATGCTGGCCTCAGGAGATTTATTAACAGCATTCAATATTTCAGGTAGGCTGGATGTGGTGGCTCATGCATGTAATCCCAGCACTTTGGGAGGCTGAGGTGGGAGGATGGCTTGAGACCAGGAGTTCAAGACCAGCCTGGTCAACCTAGTGAGCCCCTCAGTCTCTCTGAAAAGAAAAAAAATTTAGGTATCCTGTGGCTACCTCTAAAAACAAACTCCAGAGGAACTGAATTTTTTTTTTTTATTTCATGTGTTGGGATAATGGCTTCTTTTGCAGTTACTTACGAAGAATTTAAGGGTCAGTAAAAATATTTTTTCATCCTTAATAACATGAATTCTCTAATTTGTGTGTGATATAATGCTAGATATTGTGCCAAAAGTGTTACATAGACATAATCCATGCCCATTTTCAAAGATAATACTAATATAGAGAATAAGAATCATTATTATTGTAGTAATTATCATTTTAGTAATAGTAGTAATAATCAAAACAATTACATCAAACACTTATTAAACCCTTATTATGTGATAGGTACTGTGTAAGCAATTTCCACATATTAGCTCCTTAAATGTGATCACTAACCCCATGAGGTAGGTAGCATTATGTCCATTTTATAGATGCAGAAACTGAGCTTTGAAGAGGGAAAGCAACTTGCCCAAGGCCATGCAGGCAGTCATTGATAAGGGTGGGGAGCGAGAAGTTGAAGTCTGAGATGTAAGTTCACAGACACGAGTACACAAACACGTACAAGATACTCGTATGACATGTGGGGTTGCTTGAAATATGTAATTGACTTTCCCCAGCACAAGAAAGTGTTTGGACATATTTCAAAGGGATCTAATACTTCCTCAGAGGACTGCCCTACGACATTTTTCCGTGTGCTTTTCTGCCTCTTGTCCTATACTTTTGGCATTTCTTCTGCTCTTAGAGGCAATGAGTCAACAGCATATTTTTAGCACCTCCTGTGTGCATAGAAGTGGCCCCTGACTCAATGGGAGTGTATAACTACCATGGGCCAAAACAGTGTGCTTTCCTGTTAGCCAGGGGATTATAGAAGAACACGTTCCCCTGATTCCAACAGAACTTGCTGCCACTCTGATGTCTTCATTGTAAGGCCTCTAAATGAATGTTCAAGAAATTCATGTTAAAGGCACGTGTCATATGTGTAACTTGTAAACATTTGTGTACTTGTCTCTGTGTCCTTACACCTCAGGCTTCAACTCTTGTTTTTACCTTTATCAATGACTACCTGTGTGCTGTGTGGCTTTGGACCAATTGCTCACCCCCTCTAAAGCTCAGTTTCTGCATCTGTAAAATGGATATAATGCCATATATACATAGATATAGATATACATACACCAATATATATACACACATATGTATGTGTGTATATACATATATATATAATATACAAACTGAAATATATAGTTACATAAATATTTCAGTTTAAGTTTCAAAAATCACTGGAGGGTATTTTTATAATACCCTTCAGCAATTTTACCTGCTGCCTTTGCACATTCTGGTGAATTTCTAAATGGAAGTCTGATAGAGATTAATCTTTTAATGCATCATAAATAAAAAAGAAAATCACAGAATGATGTAGCTGGAGAGGACCCTGGGGATCTAGTGTTTCATGAAAGATTAATGTCCTTGATCTGTTTGTAAGTGTTTTGGAAAAATCTTCCATGGTCAAATAAAACTTGGCAATGTTGGATTAAAGTTAAATAGGTTTTTTTTTCCTGCAGAACTTCATAGTCTTTAATATGCTAATATGTTTTGTGAATCTACAAGGAATGAAGTGTTTCAATGCTTATTTTACCCAGATTCTCATTTTGGGACAGGCTGGTCAAGCTGAGTCAGCTAGTATATTCTCTAGATGGAGATGATGGCTGATGCCTTTTTGAGAGCAAGAGAGTCCCCAGGGGAAGCAAGGGTATATCAGTTGCTCCATTTCATGCCAAGGATCCTCAGTCTTTAGAGGCTCAGAGAAGGCTGAAAGGCTACTCTAGGCTATCAGGGCTACCATTCATTGTGACCCATGCTACAGAGAAGCTTTGAGCTCAGTGCAAAGGAGTGACCAGCCCTTGAGAATCAGGAAAATTTATTTATTCCTGACCTAGTCCACTGAGGACATACAAGGAATGGGGCAGGGGAGTGTCACCAGCTATGGTTACAAGCTAGTCTGATTCTCTTTCATTAAGAAAACTGGTCCCTGTGAGTTTAGATTGGGAAGCACCAGGTTAAAAAAATGTTTAGGCCAGGAGTGGTGGCCACTGTACTCCAGCCTGGGTGACAGAATTAGAATCTGTCTTAAAAAAAAAAAAAAAAAGTTAAGTGATGTCTTCTGTTGAGGACCTCTCAGAACTTTTAATATGAAAGTGTGCATTGTGAAGAATGGGAGTAGAGTGTACAGGAGTTTTAAAAGCTACTTGGTCATGAAACTCTTGCTTTGTGCAGGATTCGAGGGGCACTAACATTCTGAGGAAAATATTTTAGGGAACATTGATCTAATCCAAACTTCTCACTTTACCAGCAAACAACTCTGGGGCCCTCTAAGTTTCCTTTCTCCATCATTGTGACAAATTCATTGGAATTAATTCAATTAAACCTGGGGTCAGCTTTGAAGAGATTTATTTAGCAGGTAAATCTGTTTTGTACATTTTGAGGGAGTTCTGAGTTTCCATAGTCAAAAACCACAGATCAATTTAACCAACCTTTATGGAATATCACCTATGGCCCAAAGACCCTTTAGCTACAGTGATGGTCTACAAAAATATAAAGTGTAATTCTTGCAATACAGGAGATTAGTAATAATGGTAAATATAATGATGATGACACCATGAATAGCTAACATTTATTGAATGCCTTTCTATTAGTCAGGCACTTTACTAAGTATTTTAATCCTCCCAACAATTTATGAGGTAGGGATTATAATAATTCCCATCTTATAGTGAGGACACTGAGGTTAGGAAATTATCCTAGCCTAAATGTTAAGTATAAGCATGAATAGAAAGGTGTTATCAGCCTATAAGACATTCCTTTATGAGTGATACAAAGTCCTATATAAATTCAGAGAAAAGAAAAGTGGTTTTTAGAAATTCTTGATCAGTGAGTGTGAAGCATGTGGTGGCCCGGTTACTGTTTGGTTGCCCATCAGTCCTCCCTCTGGGGGTCAGCACCCCCTTACTTTGGAAGAATTGTTCTCCTTTTCACTGTAAGGTTCTTTCTGGCTATGCGATGGGGCACATTGCCTCAAACTAGCCCTGTTCCAGTCTTTGAGAACCTTGAAATTGGAACCAAGGGAAGAGGATTGCCTCTTGAATGGTAATTCTCTAAAATCTAGTCTGAGGTGCTGGTGCCTAATCCCTGGGTCTGTGGAAGGAGCTGGGCTGTGAGAGGGGAGAATGATGTTGATGTCAAGAGAGAGGCAGGTGCTAGGAGCAGAGAGATGGAGGCCTGGAGGGTTTCTGGGCTTCTCTGAGGCTTAGGGTTTGGATCATTGTCTTCGTTACTGGAACAAAGGATTTACCATACCTGCTCTTCTGGGAATGAAACTGTCCTGCTTTGCAAAATAAAGTGTCATTAGAGATCTTAAAAACCCCACACCATAGACAGGTGCACAGATCCGTAGAAGTGTTAAAGTTCTGTCTGTTGGATGCTAAGCCAAGACTCTTAAGTATGTTCTAAAGAGAAACTGGTGTGTGTAGGCTGTGCACTCCCAGGGAGATAAAAAGGAACTTTATGGGTTGGGCTTGGTGGCTCCCACCTGTAATCCCAGCACTGTGGGAGGCTAAAGTGGGCAGATTGATTGAGCTGAGGAGTTCGAGACCAGCCTAGGCAACATGGTGAAACCCCATGTCTACAAAAACTACAAAAATTAGCTGGGCGTGGTGGCATGTACCTGTAGGCGGGAGGATCGCTTGAGCCCAAGAGGGAGAGGGTGCAGTGAGCCATGATTGTGCCACTGCACTCCACCTGGGTGACAGGAACTTTATGGGGAATGGGATCTTGGAGACTGAGTAGAGACTAGAGGAAAAAAAAAAAAAACTACCTCCCCAACTGGCCACACTATTCTTTTAAAAAAATGTTAATTGACAAATTAAAATTGTATGTATTTACGGAGGTATAATGTGATGTTATGATATATGTATACATTGTGGAATAATTAAATCCAGAGAATTAATAGATTCATCACCTCAAAACCTATCTTTTTTTGTGGTGAGAACATTTGAAATTTATTGTCTTAGCAATTTTGAAATACACAATACTTCATTGTTAACTACAGTCACCATGCTGTGCTGTAGATCTCAACAAAATGTATTCTTCCTGTCTCAACTAAAACATTGTACTCTTTGACAACATTTCCCCATTCCTCTCACCCCCTCCAAAAACACCCATTCTTTATGTTGAAGAGAATGGCTAAAAAGTCCCAGCAGGTTTCAACTGACGGCTTCAGTGGTTGTCCCATCGCACTTCAATGTTATTAATAGAAAGGGGAGGGGCAATACATAATTCAGACAGGCAGAAAGTACCATTGTAACCACTTTCCTGACTTCACAGAAAAAGTCCTCTTGTTTTCATCTGTAAAATGGGAACTGCGTGAATACCATTCTTCTTTTCTTCAGCCTCCAAAGAAAAAACAGATGCAAAGCCTTTTATCAATTGCAAAACAGTATACAATGTGTGTTATTACTCACAGTTGTCTTACTGTGACCAAACACTTTATAAGCCTGCGGCAAGTCAGCCTTACTCTCAGGAAGTGGACAATATTTGGGGAAGGAGAAGCAGCAGGATCTTTCAGGACAGTAGCCTTGGTGGGTCCAAAAATTCCTTGAGCGAAATGGGAGACAAAACTTTCTTCCTGCTTTGGGGTTTATCCTGTTAGTCTTTTCTCTCTTCACTCCTATTTTCTATGGAGAATTTCCTGGTTTTGGAGTTTGGGTGTGTTTTATGGAGAGGAGGCAGAACATCTTTAGCTCCAGCAGAATGAAAGGATACATGCAAAGGAACCTAGCACAGTATGTGGTACCCAGTTCCCCTTTAACGTGGCTTTATTCATTCACTCCTGGTAGGGCATTAATAAGGGATTTAGCCCCCTCCTATTGAAAACGATTAATTCAGGGAAGAGTTCAGGCAGTGTGGACAGATACAGTGTAGGCCAAGCCTGTTTCTAAGGCAGGAGCTGGGTAGGGAGGGTGAGAAGGGCGAGAAGAATAGGGAAATATGTGTCGTCTGTGTTGCTGCTGTTGCAACCACCACAACAAACAAACAAGTGAAAAAAAAAAAAAAAGAATTGTCCATACCAGAAAGTGTGCTGTTTTGGAGGAGGCTGGGGAAAGTGTGGATGGCTCGAGTGGGTCCTGTTGGATTGAAGTCTGACAGTGGTGATTCCCTTCAACAAATGGTCGGGGTGGGAGGGTACACACACACACACACACACACACACACACACACACACACACACCCCACACGCAGCGCCCAGCCTCCGATTTCAGCGCTGGCAGGAGATAGCCATTCTTAGCTCGCCTTTCCAGGGTTATTTTTGGCTGAGGCTGTTCGCTGATGGCAAAAGGTTTCAGCCCCCTCCCAAATCCCTCCCCGTTCTAAAGAGAAACTGGTGCGTGTAGGCTGCGCACTCCCAGGGAGACAGGGAGACGGGCCTGGCGCCGGAGAGGAACCCGGACTCTGCCCAAAGTCTCGCCGCCCGCCGGCTGTTTTCTGGCGGAGGGTGTGCCCCGGAGGGCGGCGATCGCGCGTGAAGGCTGGGGCCAGGCGCGGGTGCAGGCGTCACCGGGGTCGGGCTAGCAGGCCCTGGAATCAGGCTTTTGGGACACCCCGAAAGTGAGTCCAACTTGGGGAGAAACTGAGGGCACCTCGGGCGGTCTGGCAGCGGAGAAGGTGGGCGGGAGAAAACTTTACAGGAAGGCAGAAGCAATCTCCGCCGAGGGAGTCAGCGAGCGGCCGCGCGGAGAGGAGGGGCGGGCGGTCCCCAGGCGGGCGGGCGCAGGGCGCCGACCTGCCGGAGAGGGGGCCCGGGCGCGAGGCGGAGTCCCGGCGCGCGGCCAGGCTGGCGGAGGCCCCCGGCAGGCTGCAGATTCCCTCCGGCCCCGGGAGCCGCAGCAGGACCGGCCAGGAGGCGCCACGGAGGGGAGCCCCATCCCGGTGCTGACAGTGCCCACCGCGCCCTACGAGGACCGGCGGCCGGCTGGCGGCGGGGGTCTGCGGCGACCCACCGGCCTCTTCGAGGGCCAGCGCAACTACCTGCCCAACTTCATCCGGAGCGTGCTGTCGTCCATCGACCTGCGCGACCGTCGGGGCTGCACCACGGTGGTGGGCAGCGACGGCAGGTACTTTAGCAGGACGGCCATCGAGATCGTGGTGCAGATGGCCGCGGCCAACGGGGTGAGTGTCCGGATGCCCCTCGCTTCCCGCCGCGCCGCCGCCACGCCCTCTCCTAGCCCTTGTCCCCCTGCTGCCTTCGGGCCTAGCTGGGAGGCCCCTGCCCGGCCCCGGCTTTGCTTCCTCACTCCCGCGTCCTCACCCTCCAGCGCCCCACTGCCGCCGTGCTCGCAGCCTCCCCGGTGCACCCCGGACACTGGGTTCTATTAGTACCCACCGCCCCCAAAAGCCTTGAGGGGTGTCCGTCATTCCTGGAGCCACTCCGGGCGCCCTGGACTCTTCTCCGACTCTGCACACATCCCACACCTGCTCATTTTTCTTTCGGACATTCTCTTACCCGGCCCTGTAGATTCCGAGGCAGCTCCCAGTTTTCCATATTGTTCCCAACGCGTTCACTGCCCACAGTCCCCACACAAACTTCTTTCCCAGGCTCACAACATAGTCCCTCTGCCCCGTGCCCTTTTTGCAATAATCTGCCAGTCCCCTAAGTCTTAGCTCTGCCTATTTAACAGTAGTGGTGTCTCAGAACACACACACACACACACACACACACACACACACACACACACACACACACACACACACACACACACACGCGCGCGCGCGCGCACGATCCCTGACATATTTGGCAAGAGTAGGCCCTGAAGGTTTTTAATATTTTGGTTCTTTAACCCAGTGGAATTACTGAATGATTTATTTAATTAGGGTAGGGATGGAGTGGATCCATTTGTTTGATGCTAAACAGCCTGAGCTCGCAGTTCCCAGGGGGCATATCTCTAAATGGTCTGAAACGAGATTTGCAGTGGTTTTCTTAATGCAATTCCCAACTTCTCTCCAAATGCCTTTTGACATTTGACAACATTTCATGCCTCTTCCCCTTTCGCTTTTCATCCTTGTTTTCTCTCCCTTCTCCCACGACCTCGGTAGTCTTCTGCAATCCAGATTCTCAGACTTCGGGTTTTTCTCCCTCTGCCCCTTTCCTCTCTGTCCTATAACTAGAAGCACCTTTTGGCATAGACCCGTATCCCAGTTTCCTCTTTCCCAGGTCCAGCAGCATCTCAAGGACATCTACAAGAGGGATACCTAACTTCAGGGGTCTCTGAATGATATGTGGGAAACATCGTCTAAAAAAGTAATTTTATCCTTATTCATGCAACCAGACCCACACTCATAGAACTTTTCTTTAAGGGGAGTGTCTTGCAGATGTATAAATGAGTGTTAACATCTTTAAAGGCGAAACTGAACAATTCCCTGGCATTTGAATTCCCTCCTTCCTTCCCAACCCTCTCCTTTTCATTTTCTCATTTATTATTAAAAACATTTTTAAAGGATCTCCATGCTTCATATTTATCTACTATAATTCCTCCTTCTCGGTGTTGCAGGGATGGGGAAAGAGGATTTTTTAAAAAACACAATAAAAAGCAATTGGGAGAAACAGGGCCAGTGGTGTTGGGGTGGGTAGTGGAATTGTGATTTTTGACTCCAGTAGACAATGATGCTGGATATATGGGGTTTGATTTCTCTCTGGCTTCTCACTTGAGATTGATGAAGTTTGGCTAGAATCAGGGAGTTGAAGAGAGGTTGACAAATGGTCTTTCACTCTTCTCTGACAGGCTGTTCCTGTGGAGTGATGGAGAATAATGAGCCTTGGGAGAGCTATGGGAGCTCTCATACTCCTTCCCGAGCCAATTTTTTAGGGAGTGAGAGAAACATGGCCTGTCCAATACTTGTTGTGGGTCAGGATATTTTTGAAGCTACGGTTGTTGATTTGCATGGGAAAATTATTATGTCTTATTATTTCTTGTCCCACTTTACCATAAGGGCTCCTCAGCTTCTTACTTCAATGGGTCTTCCATGACAAACACACTTTATTAACTCTAAGAGTGGAATTTATTTTAACAGATAATTAGCATAGGTCAATATATGCTTAAAATAGAGTCAAATTAAACCTACTAGCTGTTATAAAGGACAGATGACAAAATCCACATAGAAGCATCGACTCTTAAATAATCTGAAAGTACTACTTCTAAGAGGGGCGGGCATGGGTGAAGGGAATGGTGGACATGTTTCAGAATTTCAAACGCCAACTTTAACCAATCGTTTCCTCATTTTGTTCACCTTCTTGGGGGCTTATGCTAAAGTGAAGTGAATAGCCATAAGGCTGGCTTCAGGAGAAAGGTGGTCTAAAAGAACTGGATAATTATAAGCAAAATTGGTCTCGAATGATTGAAAATTGATGAGAATGTGCTTGTCTCCTGATTTGGCATCCTGAGTTAGACTCAGGAATACTGAACATGGATCCCAAAGGTTTTGGTCTTTTTTGATATCCTATTGGATAATCATAAGCAGGCTAGAAAAATAGGAAACTAGAATTTATTCTCTTTGAACTGACAAATCTGACCAGTGGGCTGCATTCTCTATATCTGAAAAATCTTGGTTTTGATTGAAAAAGTTAATTTTACAAAGCAATTTTCTTTTTTTAAATTAAATTTCATTTTTTTTGAGACAGGGTCTCACTTTGTTGCCCAGGCTGGAGTGCAATGGTACAGTCTTGGCTCACTGTAGCCTTGACCTCCCCAGATTCAGGTGATCTTCCCACCTCAGCCTCCTGAGTAGCTGGGGCTATAGGTGCACACCACTACGCACAGCTGATTTTTGTGTTTTTACTACTCATAGGGTTTCTCTGTGTTGCCCAGTCTAGTCTCAAACTCCTGATCTCAAGAGATCTGTCTGCCTTGGCCTCCTAAAGTGTCATGAACCACCATGCCCAGCCTACAAAGCAATGTTCTGGGAAAAACTACAGTTACTCTTTGATTATGTAATTGCTGGAGAAGAAAAGCATGGCATTTCTAAAATGATGAACTATATTACTTATATTTTAATATCTCATAAAGTTTGAAATAGACATTTCAAACATAAACATGTATAAAAATTTTTATAAATTAAAATATAAAATCAAAAACATTTTACAATGATTTTATTATAAAATTACTATAGAATCAAAAACATTATAAATTTAAACAACTTTTTAAAAAATTTATTTTGGGATTTCCCATGGAGTGATGGAGAATAATGAGCCTTGGGAGAGCTATGGCAGCTCTCATACTCCTTCCTGGGCCAACTTTTTAGGAAATGGGAGAAATATACCCTGTTCAATGTTTATTGTGGGTCAGGATACTTTTGAAGCTATAGTTGTTGATTTGCTTCAAACTTTAAAAAATTATTATAAAATTATGGGATGTAAAAAAATTTATTATAAAACTTTGAAATTTTCAAACTTTCAGGAAAGCAGAGAGATGAGATTAATGGCACTCACAGGCAAGCATAGAACAAAGATTGTAAACATTTTGCTATATTTGTGTCATGACTATTTTTTGCTTGTGTTTGAAAGTATATTAAAGAAAATGATATTTTACCCCTAAATTCTTTAGTACAGATTTCTAAAAAAATAAGAACATTTTCCTGTATAGTTACAAAATCATCTTTTCAAACAAAATAAAAAATGGCTTTTTTATATCATTTATTACCCAGTCCACATTCAGATTTCCTCAATTATTATGAAATGTCCTTTTATTTTTTGAGACAAAGTCTTGCTCTTTCACACAGCCTGAAGTGCAGTGAAACAATCATAGCTCATTGCAGCCTCAAACTCCTGGGCTCCAGTGATCTTCCTGCCTCAGCTTCCTGAGTAGGTAGGACTATAGGTGCACACCACCATGCCCAGCTAATTTATTGTTTTTGTAGAGATGGAGGTCTTACTACGTTGCCCAGGCTGGTCTCAAACTCCTGGCCTCAAGTGATCCTTCCAGCTTGGTCTCCCTGAAATATCTTTTGTGGCTGGTTCGTTCAAATTAGTTTCTTCTAATCAAGGGACACACATTGCATTTGATTATTTAGCTCAAGACTTTTTTAACCTGGAAAATACCCATACTCTTTGTTTATGTATTTATTTAGTGAAATTGACTTGTTGAAAAACTAGTCAGTTGTCCTGTAGAATATTTCCCCTTCTGGAATTTTCTGGTTGCTTTTTATGGTGTCATTTAACTTTTCACTCTGTTTTTTCCTGGTTAACTGGAAGTTAGTTCTAAAGGCTTTTAGGCCTGCTATAACAAAATACCAAAAACTGGATGACTTATAAAGAACAGAAATTTATTTCTCACAGTTCTAGAGGCTAGCAAGTTTAAGATCAAGGAGCATGTGGTTTTGATATCTGGTTAGGACCAACTTTCTGGTTCATAGATTGGCCTTCTTGCCACTATGTGGCTTCTCCCACATAGTGGGAGAGACTAGCTAGCTCTCTGGGGCCTCTTTTATAAGGGCACTAATTCCAATCATGAAGCCTCTGTCCTTATGATCTAATGACCCCCTAAAGGCCCCACCTTTTAATACCAGCACCTTTGGGGTTAGGATGTCAACATATTAATTTTGGGAAGACATACACGTTCAGCCCATTGCAAGGTTTAGTTAGATTCAGGTTCAACTTCTTTTTTTAAAGACTATTTCATAGGCAATAATGTGTATTCACATCCCATCATTAGTGATGGTGAGATGATCGCAAGGTTAGGGTGATCACTGCCTATCTCCTCTGCTATATTCCCCCTTGGGTCAAGCCAGTAGTCTGTGACGTGAACTTTGTACCATGTGTATATCCAGTTATATTCTGTATCAATAGTTACTTGATTGTTTTAGCATTTATTAATGATCCTTGCTTGAGTTGATTATTTCATTAGGGGTTTCAAAATGGTGAATTTCTAATTCTCTAATTCTATCTACATGTTTTAGCTGGCATTTTTCTATAAGCAGACCATTTTCTTCACAACTGGGTTATTTGGCTACCCTGAAACATAGTTCCTTCCGGGAAGGCAGAACATATGTTTATTTCTGTCTTTTAAAAATTACTGGTGTTTGGAGTGAAGATTAGGTGAGTTAACTACCTCCACAGGTGACAAATGAATTTTGTTTTGTCTCACTTTTGCTTTTTTGAATATCACTGTGGCTGCTTGGATTTTTATATTTAATTTGAATGGATTAGGGAATAAATGAGAAGATAGGTTTTATCTGTTTCTGTAGTTTTTATGTGGCTGTGTGAACTTACTTTTAAAAATTCCCAGAAATATTTTAATTCCCCTTTAAAGGTATAACCTATGTCATACTATAAAGCAAAAGAAAAACCAATCATGTGAAGAGTAAATAGTATCGTTTAAACGAATTGTGGTTAAGCTTAGTTTGTAACTAATTAGTTTTTTATTTTCTTTCTACTTTTATCTGCTTCAGAGCCTCTTCAGTGGTTTAGATCTTCTATGTGTCAAATTATTCTAATCTCTTAAAAAGTTTAAGAGCTAAAATACAACACAATGACTACAAGAATGCCTTTGTCCTTTTCTGGGTAGGTACACCTAAGGCAACTTCTTTTTCTCTTCTTTGTTCTCTTCTTCTTTCTTATTCTTAAATCATCTTCAATATTGGACAGATGACAGCACTATGCCTGCCTCAAGATGTTTCTGACTTTTTCTTTTTCTTTTTTTGAGATGGAGTCTTGCTCTGTCACCCAGGCTACAGTGCAGTGGCACAATCTTGGCTCACTACAACTTCTGCGTCCTGGGTTCCAGTGGTTCTCCCAACTCAGCCTCCTGAGTAGCTGGGGTTACAGGCATGCACCACCACGCCTAGCTAATTTTTTGTATTTTTACTAGAGACGGGGTTTCACCATGTCGGCCAGGCTGGTCTTGAACTCCTGACCTCAAGGGATCTGCCTGCCTTGGCCTCCCAAAGTGCTGGGATTACACGTGTGAGCCACTGCGCCCGGCCGTTTCTGACATTTTCTAAAGTCTTCTTTCTCTGGAGATGACATTATATAATAGCACTGTTCAATAGAAGTTTCTTTGATGATGGAACTGTTCTATAATCTGCATTGTCCCAGCCACTAGCCATATGTGACTACTGTAACACTTGAAATGTGGCTAGAGCAACTGAAGAACTGAATTTTGCATTTTACTGAATTTTAATTAATTAAAATAGAAATGCAAATAACCATAAGTGGTTAGTAGCTACCATACTGGACAGCAAAGATCTATAATTCAGCATTTAAAATCGATTTTGTTTTGTTTTCAAAAATGGAGTCAGACTGTTACAACCCAAAAGAACTGTAGGTTAAATTAAGGTAAATCACCAAATACTACATACACATTTGGGAAATCCAAACCAGATTTTTTCATGTGATAACCACACCCTCTTTTGACTTTAGCCTTGGAGGTAATGGAGTATGGCAGAAAAAACCCTGTATCAGCAGCTGGAAGACTCACCTTCTTTTCCTAGCTCTGCCATATATTCACCAAAAGAGTCAAAGTCCATTCAGATGGTTGAGGGGCCTTGGAATTTTGTTTTTGGTTTTCACATACAAGTTGGAGGGCAGATGCGTTAGCCTCTTGAAATACCCAGAAACCACTTGTTTCCTCATCTAAAAATCAGGTATGACAGGATCATTTAATTATCCTGGAAATCAGATGAAGCACTGCATATGAAAGCACTTTGTAACATCGATAGCACTGGGAAATGTAAAGACCTTTTACTGAAATATAAAGGTGTATGGTCAACTGAATATATCTCAGATAGTTATGATTTGACTGTATATATTGAATATAACCTGTAGTGGGCCCCTTGGTAAACAGCTTACAGTTTTGTTGCAAGTTTTAGCCAAGAGAAAATTTATTTGTTGACTAGTCATGCCCTTTATTGGCCACATGATGAGCAGCAAAGATATTAACACACAGTGCACCTTGCAGAATTCAAGAATGTCTCAGTGTCTTGTGAACTAGGAAGCTGAAATGCAGTGGTATGCAGAAGGCTGGCTCAGTAGGAGCCTTGGGAGTGTCCTCCAGATAGATGTTTGTGCAGGTTGTATTTGATTCCAGTTGGCCATGAAAAGCTGGTTGCTCTAAAGAATGAGAATATACTTGGTTTTGCGTTTACTAGAACTATCTGGGGAACAAATCTTGGGGTGGAAGAAAGAAGGGAGGGAGGGAAAGCTGTGCTTCAATACCTAGGGCTTCTTTCCTGGAATGGATCTGAGAATCTGGGATTGGGTGGCTAATATCTCATCTCTAGAAGGGAGAAAGAACTGGGTGGTGATGGCTTTGTATTTTCTATTGGAGTTCACTACAGAATAGGTGAATGGAATGGGCTGCTATGATCCAGACATTAGGGAGGACAGGTTTGTGATACATTAGAAAACTTGAATGAGCCCTTCTATGATTCTCCCTTCCCTCTTTCTGCTTCCCGTTCTTAATCACCATCCGCAGGTTGTGGAATTAGCAAATCTATTATGTGAGCAATAGCAAACTTACAGGAGCCCTTGGCTCCATCTATCTCCCTGTTTGTGTCAGTTCCTTCTGGATGCTTTTAGTCTGTGGTCTTCATTCACTCTTTTTTTATTGGGAAGTAAAAGGAGTGGGACAGATTATGAGAACAGCTGGGTCCTCCCAGTTGCTGGGGTGGTTATTTTAAGCTTTGTTTAATGTGTCCAGAGACCCAGATGGCATTTTTAACTAAGCTGCTTTATTAAATCTTGTGATAAAGCATAGTGATGTTTATTGAAAAGGCAGACACGCATCAGCAACATTATGCGTGAAACTTGCTCTAAGAATTTTCTATAAAACATCTGTTCTCTTTGAGCCTTTTGTGAACTCTGGAAGTTTGCTAGTTTCTATACAGACTTGAGGACAAGAAGTTGGAACCCACTTTTGGAGATGTCCAAGCATAGGTATTGGAATCATTAATCCTAACCCTCTCAGTTTTAAGGCCCCGGATACCCTTCTGTTAGACAACAGTAACATGAGCAAGCACTGTAATAACCTTTAAACAAGATTATTTGGAAATAATGGACAAGAAAAATTAGTATAAATTGTTGGGGATTTTAAAATTAAAGATAAAAAGCTAGGGCTTCAATGACCTGTGCCAGCCTATAGCCTTAAGAGTCAATTTGCAAACACTCAAGATTTGGCCAATATGCCTCTACTACTTCTACTTAACACAGTCAAAGGGAAATTTTTAGATTCTTTCATCTGATTTGACTCTCTTAGTTACGAATAAGAGGATATCTAGAATATATATGTGACTTGTTAAAATGAAAATCCACCTTCTCTGAGTCTTCAAATATCTTTCATATCTTACATTTTTACATCAACTTTTGATGTAAAAGTTTTACATCAACTTTTGAAGTCATGTCCGTAGTTGTATGAAAAGAAAAATTTCAGGAACATTCAACCTCAAAAGTTCTTTTTCTTAGTCTGAAGTCGTAGAAGCATTTGACTTTTACTTTCTCTTTTTAAGTTTGTACTAGTAGGTATTTTGTATAAATATAATATTTAGTTATTGCCTTTGTATTCTTTTTCTCTAGTAAACATCCTGGTTTTTAGCTATCAATATGTAGTTTTACATTTAGGGATTTCTAATGGAAAGAGAAAGGAATCTGAAATCAGAGGACGAGAGTTTATTCTACTTGACCAAACACATACAAAATACTGGAAGGAGAGTTTTACAACAAATATTTAATATCTATGACATGTAAAAAGTTTTTTGCAATCAAGAAAATTCAAACAATTCAATACAAATATCATCAATAATAACACATGAACAGGTGGCCAACCTTATTAATAACCAGAGAAATATAAATTAAAACAATCCATCAACTTGTAAAAAAGATGAAATTACCCAGAGTTGGTGTAGGTGATGGAAAATTGTCATGTTTGTATACTGTTCATAGAAGTTAAATTGACATAACTTTTTGGTCAGGCAATTTGGAAGTATATATCTAAATTAATAGAGTAGTTTTCTAATAACCTGGGAATCTCTTAATCTAAGAAACTTTACTGTAGATTTTTCTAGAACAAATGTACAAACATCTGTGTACAAGGGTACTCACTGCAGCATTTTGCTAAGGAAAAACTCAGAAAAAATCTATATGTTCAACAGAGAACAGGTACATAATTTATGACACAACTGCACAATATACACCAGTAAAATAAAGGATATAAATTTATATGTAGTATGAAAAAGATGTGAATGATAGCTTGTTGGTGAAAAACAGCAATGACTGGAATATTGTGTGTAACGTAATCCTGCTTTTCTGTATATAATGTAGGCATAGAAAATAGGATTGAAAGGACATACTCTAGTCAACAGTGTATATAGCTTGGGTGGAGGGGGTGTATAATGGGGAAGGAGAGTCCCTTTTCCTATCTATTCCATATACATCTCTGGATTTAAAAGATCATACATGCATATGCATTACCTTCAAAATTAAAATGATAAAGACAAAAGGAGAAGCTTTGGATTTGAATCATGATACTACTGTTTGCAACTTCTATGACCGTGGGGAAGTCGCCTAGCCTCCTGGGGTTTATTTCCTCATTTATAAAAATAGGGAAAGTAATAATACTTGTCTACGTATCTTCTAGGGTTGTTAGGAGGATTGAATGTGATAATGGGTTACAGCATTATGAATTATTTATTCATATAACACAATTATTATAAAAATATTTTGCTCTGATTAAAATAAAAGAAGGACGAGATCGTGTGTGTTTTTCAGTCCCAGTAGCTTTACTAAACAGAAAGCGCCTGCTGATGTGGTGATCACAGTTGCTTTGGTGCAGCTTCCTCTTGACTTTTGGCATTTCTCCATGCTGCTAGCTAAGGCTGAGGTGGCGACTGTGGAAGGTGTGATCTCCTCCCCCTCCCAGCACACATTTGTGTGCATACTCACACTCATGCACACACAAACACACACATGCACACTCTATCACAGTACATGAGGTGGCAGCAGCTGCTCCGGCATAGACTTTCACACAACATAAAGGGCTTTTTTGGTGTGGTCTGTGCATTATTTCCTGTTAAGCATGAGCTGAGTCAGTGCCATGCTTTTCCATCTGAAACCTTTCTGAGCCTCAGGCTGTGTTAAGAGCAAACCCTCTCCCCTCCAGGCCCACCCCATGGCCCTCTACTGAAGCCAGATCATAATCTGCTCATTTCATGAGGATTTTCAAACCGAATGGACTGGGCCATGTGAGAGATCACTGAAAGGAACAGACCAAGCAGAGGCTAAGAGACTCCACGCTAATCTGCTGAGTGATCTGAAAATGCACAGCTGTGGGAGCTCACGGTGCTTTAAAGTACTTTGGCAGGATGTTTGTTCAGGGGGCCTGTTCCTGCAGCCCTGCTGAATGTTTGGTTAGGAGGCATAATCATTTTTTGGACAGGATCTCCCAAATGTAAAGTGATAGATGCTAATGTGGAATATAATACAGAAGATCCAGCTTGGATGTCATAAATAACAATAAATTGTTTAATCTTGCTGAGTTGTAAATCTACGATTGCCAGAGGTCTTTAGTTCACTGGAACATAGTATGGGGGCAGGGGCACTTAGCAAATAGGCACTTATTATTTTCCAACCAGACAGAAACTGGTCTGATGGAATTTATCTAAAAAGGCATACACATGTATTTTAATTAATTGTGACAGTTACTCAGAGAAAACACATGGCCCTAAAGAGGCTGAGGGGTTTTATTGTTCTACCTATAAATGTATATGTATATTCACCTATATTCTACCTATGTATAAGTAAGAGAATGAGTTTTTGTTTTGGGGATATATATTTATACGTATCTATACAGATAGATATACACATACTTAATTTCTGTCTACAAATTAAGGTGCAGTGCCAAATGGAAAGTATTTTTAAACATTTAGATAGCTTATTCTATAGCATATGTGTGCATATAGCCCCCCAATAAAGCTTTGTCTCTTTTCTGGATATATTTAACAAGAGGCTAGAACAGAGTCCAAAATGTCAGAAATGTTTGAACATTCCATAGAAATGAAGGAGGTGTTTCCAAATGATCTATGTTTCCATGGCAATAAATAGAACTTGTGCTGCGTCGGATGGGTCAGGAGTAAGGAATATAAACAGTGTAAGTACGACTATTCCAGGCAGAAATCTACCTTGTAAGAACAGCTTTGTGCAGTGAGCCCAACAACATTGATCAGTTAGCAGTCCGGTTCAGTACAACATTGATCAGGTAGCAAGCCGGTTTGGCAGTGCCAGTCGGAGACACAGATGGGGACAATCAAAGAAGATGCAGGTCAGGACAAGGATGCAGACATGCACCTGTCACTACCATGGACTTCAGCAGCTTCTTAGTGAGCAGGTTTATGATCAAAGAAGAAAGACATCGTTGATATGTAAGCATGTTAAAATTAATTTGCTGTTTAGTTATTAGCAAACTACATCCAGTTTTTAGTTTTTAGGTTTTTTTTTTCTTTTTTCATTTTTGAAAAAGGTTCTTGTTCTGTCATCCAGGCTGGAGTGCAGACGTTATCCAAGCTCACTGCAGCCTTAAACTCCTGGGATACGTGGAACCTCCCACCTCAGACTCTCAAGAAGCTGGGACTACAGGTGCATGCCACCATGGCCAGCTAATTTTTCTTATTTATTTGTAGAGATGAGGTCTTGCTGTATTGCCCAGGCCGCTCTTGAGCACCTGGCAGTGTAGATATTTCCATGTTTATATAGATGGCGGTGTAGATATTTCCTTGTTTATGTAGATGGCGGCATAGATATTTCCATGTTTATAGAGATGGCGGTGTATATATTTCCATGTTTATAGAGAAAGCGGTGTAGATATTTCCATGTTTAAACAGACAGCGGTGTAGATATTTCCAGGTTTATACAGATAGCAGTGTTGGTATTTCCATGTTAATGCAGATAGCGGTGAGGATATTTCCATGTTTATACAGCTCGCGATGTAGATATTTACATCTTTATACAGATGGCAGTGTAGATATTTCCATCTTCCTACAGATGGAAGTGTAGATATTTTCATGTTTATACAGATGGCGGTGTAGATATTTCCATGTTTATATAGATGGCGGTGTAGCTATTTCCTTGTTTATGTAGATGGCAGTGTAGATATTTCCATGTTTATAGAGATGGCGGTGTATATATTTTCATGTTTATAGAGATGGCGGTGTAGATATTTCCATGTTTATAGAGATAGCGGTGTAGATATTTACATGTTTATAGAGATAGCGGTGTAGCTATTTCCATGTTTATAGTGATATCGGTGTAGATATTTCCATGTTTATACAGACAGCGGAGTAGATATTTCCATGTTTATACAGATAGCGGTGTTGATATTTCCATGTTTAAAGGGATAGCGGTGTAGATATCCCCATGTTTATACAGATAGCGGTGTAGGTATTTCCATGTTTATACAGATAGCGGTGTAGGTATTTCCATGTTTATACAGATAGCGGTGTAGATATTTCCATGTTTATAGAGATGGCGGTGTAGATATTTCTACGTGTATAGAGATGGCTGTGTAGATATTTCCATGTTTATACAGATGGCAGTGTAGATATTTCCATGTTTATGGAGATGGCAGTGTAGATATTTTCATGTTTATAGAGATGGCGGTGTAGATATTTCCATGTTTATAGAGATATCGGTGTAGATTATTCCACGTTTATAGAGATAGCGGTGTAGGTATTTCCATGTTTATAGAGATAGCGGTATAGATTTCTCAATGTTTATACAGATGGCTGTGTAGATATTTCCATGTGTATACAGATGGCAGTGTAGATATTTCCATGTGTATACAGATGGTGGTGTAGATATTTCCATGTTTACACAGATTACTGTGTATATATTTCCATGGTTTTACAGATGGCGGTGTAGATATTTCCATGTTTATAAAGATAGCGGTGTAGGTATTTCCATGTTTATACAGAAAGCGTTGCAGATATTTCCATGTTTATAGAAATAGCGGAGTAGATATTTCCATATTTATACAGAGAGCAGTGTAGGTATTTCCAGGTTTATACAGATAGCGGTGTAGATATTTCCATGTTTATACAGATCATGGTGTAGATATTTCCATGTTTATACAGATAGCATTGTAGATATTTCCATATTTATACCGATAGCGGTGTAGATATTTCCATGTTTATACAGATCGCGGTGTAGATATTTCCATATTTCTACAGATGGCAGTGTAGATATTTCCATGTTTATACAGATGGCGGTGTAGTCATTTCCTTGTTTATGTAGATGGCTGTGAAGATATTTCCATGTTTATAGAGATGGCGGTGTATATATTTCCAAGTTTATAGAGATAGCGGTGTAGATATTTCCAAGTTTATAGAGATGGCTGTGTAGATATTTCCATGTTTATACTGAAGGCGGTGTAGATATTTCCCTGTTTATACAGACGGAGGTGTAGATATTTCCAAGTTTATACAGATGACTGTGTAGGTATTTCCATGTTAATGTAGATGGCAGTGTAGTTATTTCCATGTTTATAGAGATAGCGGTGTAGATATGTCCATGTTTATACAGATAGCGGTGGAGATATTTCCATGTTTATACAGATAGCGGTATTCCTATTTCCATGTTTATTCAGATAGCGGTGTAGATATTTCCATGTTTATACAGATAGCATTGTAGATATTTCCATGTTTATACAGAAAGCAGTGTTGGTATTTCCATGTTTATACAGATAGCGGTGTAGATATTTCCAGGTTTATAGAGATAGCGGTGTAGGTATTTCCATGTTTATAGAGCTAGCGGTGTAGTTATTTCCATGTTTATACCGATGTCTGTGTAGATATCTCCATGTGTATACAGATGGCAGTGCAGATATTTCAATGTTTTTACAGATGGCGGTGTAGATATTTCCATGTTTATACAGATAGCGGTGTAGATATTTCCATGTTTATAAAGATGGAGGTGTAGATATTTCCTTGTTTATGTAGATGGCGCTGTAGATATTTCCATGTTTATAGAGATGGCGGTGTATATATTTCCATGTTTATGGAGATAGCGGTGTAGATATTTCCATGTTTATAGAGATAGCGGTGTAGGTATTACCAGGTTTATAGAGAGGGCGGTGAAGATACTTCCCTGTTTATACAGATGGTGGTGTAGATATTTCCAAGTTTATACAGATGACTGTGTAGGTATTTCCATGTTTATACAGATGGCAGTGTAGATATTTCCATGTTTATAGAGATAGCGGTGTAGATATGTCCGTTTATACAGATAGCGTTGTAGATATTTCCATGTTTTTACAGATAGCGGTGTAGATATTTCCATGTTTATGCAGATGGCGGTGTACATATTTCCAAGTTTGTAGACATGGCGGTGTGGATATTTCCATGTTTATAGAGATAGCGGTGTAGATATTTCCATGTTTATAGAGATAGCGGTGTAGATATTTCCATGTTTATACAGATAGCGGTGTTGATATTTCCATGTTTATACAGATAGCGTTGTAGATATTTCCAGGATTATACAGATAGCGGTGTAGATATTTCCATGTTTCTACAGATCACGGTGTTGATATTTCCATCTTTCTGCAGATGGCAGTGTAGATATTTCCATGTTTATACAGATGTCGGTGTAGATATTTCCATGTTTATATAGATTGCGGTGTGGATATTTCCTTGTTTAAGTAGATGGCGGTGTAGAGATTTCCATGTTTATAGAGATGGCGGTGTATATATTTCAATGTTTATAGAGATAGCAGTGTAGATATTTACATGTTTATACAGATAGCGGTGTTGGTATTTCCATGTTTATACAGATAGCGGTGTAGATATTTCCATGTTTATACAGTGCGTGGTGTAGATATTTACATCTTTATACAGATGGCAGTGTAGATATTTCTATGTTTATGCAGATGGCAGCATAGTTATTTCCATGTTTATACAGATGGCGGTGTATGTGGTTCGATGTTTATGGAGATGGCAGTGTAGATATTTTCATGTTTATAGAGATGGCGGTGTAGATATTTCCATGTTCATAGAGATAGCGGTGTAGGTATATCCATGTTTATAGAGTTAGCGGTGTAGTTATTTCCATGTTTATACTGATGTCTGTGTAGATAGTTCCATGTGTATACATATGGCAGTGTAGATATTTCCATGTTTATACAGATGACTGTGTAGATGTTTCCACGTTTTTACAGATGGCGGTGTAGATATTTCCATGTTTATAGAGATAGCGGTGTACATATTACCATGTTTATATATATGGAGGTGTACATATTTCCCTGTTTATACAGATGGTGTCGTAGACATTTCGAAGTTTACACAGATGACTGTGTAGGTATTTCCAAGTTTATACAGATGGCAGTGTAGATGTTTCCATGTTTATAGAGACTGCCTTGCAGATATGACCGTGTATACAGATAGCGTTGTAGATACTTCCATGTTGATACGGATAGCGGTGTTGGTATTTCCATGTTTATACAGATAGCGGTGTAGATATTTCCATGTTTATAAGGATAGCGGTGTAGATATTTCCATGTTTATACAGATAGTGGTGTAGATATATCCATGTTTATACAGCACGCGGTCTAGGTATTTCCATGTTTATACAGATGGCAGTGTAGATATTTCCATGTTTATAGAGATGGCGGTGTAGATATTTCAATGTTTATACAGATGGCGGTGTAGATATTTCCATGTTTATACTGCTGGCGGTGTAGATATTTCCATGTTTATGCTGATGGCGGTGTACACATTTCCATGTTTATGCAGATGGCGGTGCACATATTTCCAAGTTTGTAGACATGGCGGTGCAGATATTTCCATGTTTATAGACATAGCGGTGTAGGTATTTCCATGTTTATAGTGAAAGCGGAGTAGATATTTTCATGTTTATACAGATAACGGTGTAGGTGTTTCCATGTTAATACAGATAGCGGTGTTGATATTTCCATGTTTATAGGGATAGCGGTGTGGATATTTCCAGGTTTATAGAGATAGCGTTGTAGATATTTCCAGGTCTATAGAGATAGCGGTGTAGATATTTCCAAGTTAATACAGATGGCGGTGTAGATATTTCCACATTTATATAGACAGCGGTGTAGATATATACATGTTTACACAGATAGTGGTGTAGATATTTCCATGTTCATAGAGATAGCGGTGTAGGTATTTCCATGTTTATAGGGATTGCGGTGTAGATGTTTCCATGTTTATAGAGATTGCGGTGTAGGTATTTCCATGTTTATGGAGATGGTGGTGTAGATATTTCCATGTATATACAGATGACTTTGTAGATATTTCCATGATTATACAGATGGCGGTGCAGATATTTTCATGTTTATAGAGACAGCGGTGTAGATATTTCCATGTTTGTAGAGATAGCAGTGCTGGTTTTTCCATGTTTATAGAGATAGCGGTGTAGATATTTCCATGTTTCTACAGATGGCTGTGTAGATATTTCCATGTGTATACAGATGGCAGTGTAGAGATTTCCATGTATATACAGATGGAGGTGTAAGTATTTCCAAGTTTATGCAGATGACTGTGTAAATATTTCCATGTTTTTACAGATGGCGGTGTAGATGTTTCCATATGTATACAGATAGCGGTGAGGCTAGTTCTATGTTTATACAGATAGCCTTGTAGATACTTCCATGTTTAAACAGATGGCTGTGTAGATATTTCCATGTTTATACAGATGGCAGTGTAGGTAATTCCATGTTTATACAGATAGTGGTGTAGATATTTCCATGTTTATACAGATGACTGAATAGTTATTTCCATGTTTATACAGATGGCGGTGTAGATATTTCCATGTTTACAGAGATAGCCATGTAGATATTTCCACGTTTATAAAGATCGCGGTGTAGACATTTCCATGTTTATAGAGATAGCGGTGTGGATATTTCCATATTTATACAGATAACGGTGTAGATATTTCCATGTTTATACAGGTAGAGGAGTAGATATTTCCATGTTTATGCAGATCGCGGTGTAGATATTTCCATCTTTCTACAGATGGCAGTGTAGATATTTCTATGTTTATACAGATGGTGGTGTAGATATTTCCGTGTTTATAGAGATGGCAGTACAGATATTTCCTTGTTTATGCAGATGGTGGTGTAGATATTTCCGTGTTTATAGAGATGGCAGTACAGATATTTCCTTGTTTATGCAGATGGCGGTGCAGATATTTCCATGTTTATAGAGATGGCAGCGTAGATATTTCCATTTTAAAGAGACAACGTTGTAGATAATTCCATGTTTATAGAGATGGCGGTGTAGGTATTTCCATGTTTATAGAGATAGTGGTGTAGATATTTCCATGTTTATACAGATAGCGGTGTAGATATTTCCATGTTTATACAGATAGTGGTGTTATTTCAATGTTTATAGAGATAGCGGTGTAGATATTTCCATGTTTATACATCTCGCGGTGTAGATATTTCCATCTTTATACAGAGGACAGTGTAGATACTTCAAGGTTTATACAGATAGCGGTGTAGATATTTCCATGTTTACACAGATGGCGGTGTAGATAGTTCCATGTTTTTGGAGATGGCGGTGTAGATATTTTCATGTTTATAGAGATGGCGGTGTAGATATTTCCATGTTTATAGAGATTGCGGTGTAGATATTTCCATGTTTTTAGAGACTGCGGTGTAGGTATTTCCATGTGTATAGGGATAGCGGTGCAGACGTTTCCATGTTCATACGGATGGCTGTGTATATATTTCCATGGGTATACAGATAGCACTGTAGATATTTCCATGTTTATGGAGATGGTGCTGTAGATATTTCCGTGTATATACAGATAATTGTGTAGATATTTCCATGTTTATACAGATGGCAGTGTAGATATTTCCATGTTTATAGAGATGGTGGTGTAGATATTTCCATGTATTTACAGATGACTGTGTAGGTTTTTCCATGTTTATACAGATGGCAGTGTAGATATTTCCATGTTTATAGACATGGTGGTGTAGATATTTCCATGTATATACAGATGAGTGTGTAGATATTTCCATGTTAATAGAGATGGTGGTGTAGATATTTCCGTGTATATACAGATGACTGTGTAGATATTTCCATGTTTATACAGATGGCAGTGTAGATATTTCCATGTTTATATAGATGGTGATGTAGATATTTCCATGTATATACAGATGACTGTGTAGGTATTTCCATGTTTATACAGATCGCGGTGTAGATATTTCCATGTTTATAGAGATGGTGGTGTAGATATTTCCATGTATATACAGATGACTGTGTAGATATTTCCATGTTTATACAGATGGCAGTGGAGATATTTCCATGTTTACAGAGATGGTGGTGTAGATATTTCCATGTATATACAGATGACTGTGTAGATATTTCCATGTTTATACAGATAGCGGTGGAGGTATTTCCATGTTTATACAGATAGCGGTGGAGATATTTCCATGTTTATACAGATAGCGGTGGAGATATTTCCATGTTGATACAGATGGCGGTCTATATATTTCCAAGTTTATATATATAGCGGTGTAGATATTTTCATGATTATACAGATAGTGTTGTAGATATTTACATGTTTATACAGATGGTGGTGTAGGTACTTCCATGTTCGTAGAGATAGCGGTGAAGACATTTCCATGTTTATACAGATGGCTTTGTAGATATTTCCATGTGTATAAAGATGGCAGTGTAGATATTTCCATGTTTATACAGATGCAGGTGTAGATATTTCCATGTTTATACAGAACACTGTGTAGGTATTTTCAGGTTATTACAGATGGCGGTGTAGATATTTCCATGTTTTTAAAGATAGCGGTGTGGCTATTTCCATGTCTATACAGATAGCAGTGTAGATATTTCCATGTTTATAGAGATGGCTGTGTAGTTATTTCCATGTTTATACAGATAGCTGTGTAGATATTTCCATGTTTATACTGATCGCAGTGTAGATATTTCCATGTTTATACAGATAGCGGTGTTGATATTTCCAAGTTTATACAGATGACTATGTAGTTATTTCCATGTTTATACAGATGACGGTGTAGATATTTCCATGTTTATAGAGATAGCCATGCAGATAATGCCAAGTTTGTACAGATAGCGGTGTAGACATTTCCATGTTTAAAGAGATAGTGGTATAGATACTTCTATGTTTACACAGATGGCTGTGTAGATATTTCGTGTGCATGCAGATGGCAGTGTAGATATTTCCATGTTTTTACAGATGGCGATGTAGATATGTCCATGTTTATACAGATAGCGGTGTAGATATTTCCATGTTTATACAGATTACTGTGTAGGTGTTTCCATGTTTATGCAGATGGCGGTGTAGATATTTCCATGTTTATAGAGATAGCCATGTAGATATTTCCATGTTTATACAGATAGCGGTCAAGACATTTACATGTTTATAGAGATAGCGGTGTAGATATTTCCATGTTTATACAGGTAGAGGTGTAGATATTTCCATCTTTCTACAGATGGCAGTGAAGATATTTCTATGTTTATACAGATAGCAGTGTAGATATTTCCATGTTTGTACAGATAGTGGTGTTGGCATTTCCCTGTTTCTACAGATAGCGGTGTAGATTTTTCCATGTTTAGACAGCTCGCGGTGTAGATATTTCCATCTTTATACAGATGGCAGTGTAGATATTTCCATGTTTATAGCGATAGCGGTGTAGATATTTCCATGTTTACACAGATGGTGGTGTAGATAGTTCCATGTTTATGGAGATTGCGTTGTAGATATTTTCATGTTTATATAGATAGCGGTGTAGACATTTCCATGTTTATAGAGATTGCGGTGTAGATATTTCCATGTTTATAGAGATTGCGTTGTAGGTATTTCCATGTCTATAGAGATATCGCTGCAGATGTTTCCATGTTTATATTGATGGCTCTGTAGATATTTCCGTGTGTATACAAATGTCAGTGTAGATATCTCCATGTTTATTGAGATGGTGGTGTAGATATTTCCACGAATATACAGATGACTGTGTAGATATTTTCATGATTATACAGATGGCGGTGTAGATATTTCCATGTTTATAGTGATAGCGGTTTAGATATTTCCATGTTTATAGAGATAGCGGTGTAGATATTTCCATCTTTGCACAGATTGCTGTGTAGATATTTCCATCTTTCCACAGACAGCGGTGTAGACATTTCCATGTTTACACAGATAGCGTTGTAGATATTTCCAAGTTTATACAAATAGGGGTGTACATATTTCCATGTTTATACAGATGGCTGTGTAGATGTTTCCATGTTTTTACAGATGGCTGTGTAGATATTTCCATGTTTATACAGATAGCGGTGTGGCTATTTCCATGTTTATACAGATTGCAATGTAGATATTTCCATGTTTATAGAGAAGGCTGTGTAGATATTTCCATGATTATACAGATAGCGGTGTAGATATTTAATTGTTTATACAGATAGCGGTGTAGACATGTCCATATTTGTACAGATAGCGGTGGAGGTATTTCCATGTGTATACAGATAGCGGTGTAGACATGTCCATATTTATACAGATAGCGGTGTAGATATTTCCATGTTTATACAGATAGCGGTGTAGGTATTTCCATGTTTATACAGATAGCGGTGTAGATATTTCTATGTTTATATAGATAGCGGTGGAGATATTTCCATGTTTATACACATAGCGGTGGAGATATTCCATGTTTTACGGATGGCTGTGTAGATATTTCCAAGTTTATACAGATAGTGGTGTATATATTTCCATTTTTATAGAGATGGCGGTGGAGACATATCCATGTTTATACAGATAGTGGGGGAGATATTTCCATGTTTATGAAGATAGCGGTGTAGATATTTCCATGTTTATAGAGATAGCGGTGGAGATATTTCCATGTTTGTAGAGATATCGGTGGAGATACTTCCATGTTTATGCACATAGCAATGTAGATATTTCCATGTTTATAAAGATAGCGGTGTAGATATTTCCATGTTTATAAAGATAGCGTGGAGATATTTCCATGTTTATACAGATAGCGGTGGAGATATTTCCATGTTTTACAGATGGCGGTGTAGATATTTCCAAGTTTATACAGATAGTGGTGTAGATATTTCCATGTTTATACTGATAGCAGTGTAGATATTTCCACGTTTAATCAGATAGCAGTGTAGGTATTTCCATGTTTATAGAGATAGTGGTGTAGATATTTCCATGTTTATGCAGATGGCTGTGTAGATGTGTCCATGTGTATACAGATGGCTGTGTAGGTATTTCTATGTTTATACAGATGGAGGTGTAGATATTTCCATGTTTATATAGATCACTGTGTAGATATTTCCATGTATTTACACACGGCGGTGTAGATATTTCCATGTTTATACAGATAGAGGTGTGGATGTTTCCATGTTTATACAGATTGCAATGAAGTTATTTCCATGTTTATAGAGTTGGCTGTGTAGATATTTCCATGTTTATACAGATCGCATGGAGATATTTCCATTTTTATATAGATAGCGGTGTAGATATTTCCAAGTTTACACAGATAGCTGTGTAGATATTTCCATGTTTACACAGATAGCGTTGTAGATATTTCCATGTTTATACAAATAGCGGTGTACATATTTCCATGTTTATACAGATGGCTGTGTAGATGTTTCCATTCGTATACAGATGGCTCTGTAGGTATTTCCATGTTTATACAGATGGAGGTGTAGATATTTCCATGTTGACACAGATGACTGTGTAGATATTTCCATTTTTTTACAGATGGCGGTGTAAATATTTCCATGTTTATACAGATAGCGGTGTGGCTATTTCCATGTTTATACAGATTGCAATGTAGTGATTTCCATGTTTGTAGAGATGGCTGTGTAGATATTTCCATGATTATACAGATAGCGGTGTAGATATTTCCTTGTTTATATGGATAGCGGTGTAGATATGTCCATGTTTATACAGATAGCGGTGTAGATATTTCCATGTCTATACAGATAGCGGTGTAGATATTTCATTTTTATAGAGATAGCGGTGGAGACATATCCATGTTTACAGAGATAGCGGTGGAGATATTTCCATGTATATGCAGATAGCGATGTAGGTATTTCCATGTTTATACAGATAGCGGTGTAGATATTCTCATGTTTATATGGATAGAGTGGAGATATTTCCATGTTTATACAGATAGCGGGGTAGATATTTCCATGTATATAGACATAGCGGTGGAGATATTTCCATGTTTATACAGATAGCGGGGTAGATATTTCAATGTTTATAGAGATAACGGTGTCGATATTTCCATGTTTATACAGATAGCGGTGTAGATACTTCAATGTTTATACAGATAGCAGTGTGCATATTTCCATGTTTATAGAGATATCGGTGTAGATATTTCCATGTTTATATAGATAGCGGTGTAGATATTTCCATGTTTATTCAGATGGCGGTGTAGATATTTCCATGATTATACAGATAGCCGTGTGGCTATTTCCATGTTTATACAGATGGCAGTGTAGATATTTCCATGTTTATACAGATAGTGGTGTAGATATTTCCATGTTTATAAAGATAGCGGTGTAGATATTTCCATGTTTATAGAGACAGAGGTGGAGATATTTCCATGTATATAGAGATAGCGGTGGAGCTATTTCCATGTTTATGCAGATAGCGATGTAGTTATTCCATGTTTATACAGATAGCAGTGTACATATTTCCATGTTTATAAAGATAGCACGGAGATATTTCAATGTTTATACAGATAGCGGTGGAGCTATTTCCATGTTTTACAGTTGGCGGTGCAGATATTTCCATGTTTATACAGATAGCGGTGTGGCTATTTCCATGTTTATACAGATTGCAATGGAAATATTTCCATGTTTTTAGAGATAGCTGTGTAGAGATTTCCATGTTTATACAGATAGCGGTGTAGATATTTCCAGGTTTATACAGATAGTGGTGGAGATATTTCCATCTTTATACAGATAGCAGTGTAGATATTTCCATGTTTATACAGATAGTGGTGTTGGCATTTCCCTGTTTATAGAGATAGCGGTGTAGATATTTCCATGTTTATACAGACAGCGTTGTAGATATTTCCATGTTTAAACAGATGGCGTTGTAGATAGTTCCATCTTTATGGAGATGGCGGTGTAGATATTTTCATGTTTATAGAGATGGCGGTGTAGATATTTGCATGATTATAGAGATTGCGGTGTAGGTATTTCCATGTGTATAGAGCTAGCGGTGCAGATGTTTGCATGTTTATACTGATGGCTGTGCAGGTATTTCCCTGTGTATACAGATGGCAGTGTAGACGTTTCCATGTTTATAGAGATGGTGGTGTATATATTTCCATGTTTATACAGATGACTGTGTACATATTTCCATGTTTATACAGATGGCAGTGTAGATATTTCCGTGTTTATTGAGATGTTGGTGTAGATATTACCATGTATATTCAGATGACTGTGTAGATATTTCCATGTTTTTAGAGATAGCGGTGTAGATATTTCCATATTTATACAGATAGCGGTGGAGGTTTTTCCATGTTTATACAGATAGCGGTGGAGATATTTCCATGTTTATACAGGTAGAGGTGTAGATATTTCCATGTTTATGCAGATCGCGGTGTAGATATTTCCATCTTTCTACAGATGGCAGTGGAGATATTTCTACGTTTATACAGATGGCAGTATAGATATTTCCATGTTTATGCAGATGGTGGTGAAGATATTTCCATGTTTATACAGATGGCGGTGTAGATATTTCTATGTTTATAGAGATAACGGTGTAGATAATGCCATGTTCATAGAGATGGCGGTGTAGGTATTTCCATGTATATAGAGATAGTGGTGTAGATATTTCCGTGTTTACACAGAGAGCGGTGTAGATATTTCCATGTTTATACAGATAGTGGTGTTGGTATTTCCCTGTTTATAGAGATAGCGGTGTAGATATTTCCATGTTTATACAGCTCGCCGTGTAGATATTTCCATCTTCATACAGATGGCAGTGTAGATATTTCCATGTTTATATAGATAGTGGTGTAGATATTTCCGTGTTTACACAGATGGCGTTGAAGATAGTTCCAGCTTTATGGAGATGGCGGTGTACATATTTTCATGTTTATAGAGATGGTGGAGCAGATATTTCCATGTTTATAGAGATTTCGGTCTAGATATTTCCATGTTTATAGAGATTGCGGTGTAGGTATTTCCATGTGTATAGAGATAGCGGTGCAGATGTTTCCATGTTTATGCTGATGGCCGTGTAGATATTTCCATGTTTATAGAGATGGTGGTGTAGATATTTCCATGTTTACACAGATGACTGTGTAGATATTTCCATGTGTATACAGATGGCGGTGTAGATATTTCCATGTTTATACAGATAGCGGTGTAGATATTTCCATGTTTATACAGATAGCGGTGGAGATATTTCCATATTTATGCAGATAGCGGTGTAGATATTTCCATGATTATACACATAGCGGTGAAGATATTTCCTTGTTTATACAGATAGTGGTGTAGATATTTCTATGATTATACAGATCGTGGTGTAGATATTTCCATGTTTATGCAGATAGCAGTGTAGATATTTCCATGTTTATACAGATGGCGGTGCAGATATTTCCATGTTTATGCAGATGGCGGTGTAGATATTTCCATGTTTATAGAGATAGCAGTGTAAATATTTCCATGTTTATACAGATGGCTGTTTAGTTATTCATATGTGTATACAGATGGCCGTGTAGATATTTCCATGTTTATACAGATGGCAGTGTAGATATTTCCATGTTTATACAGATAGCCGTACAGATATTTCCATGTTTATGCAGATAGAGGTGTAGATATTTCCATGTTTATACAGATAGTGGTGTAGTTATTTCCATGTTTATAGAGATAGCAGTGTAAATATTTCCATGTTTATACAGATGGCTGTTTAGGTATTTATATGTGTATACAGATGGCGGTATAGATATTTCCATGTTTGTGCAGATGGCGGTGTAGATATTCGCATGTTTATAGAGATAGCGTTGTAGATATTTCTATGTTTATACAGATAGAGGTGTATGTATTTCCATGTTTATAGAGATGGCGGTGTAGATATTTCTAGGTTTACACAGATAGCAGTGTAGATATTTCCATGTTTATACAGATAGCGGTGGAGATATTTCCATGTGTATACAGATAGCGGTGGAGATATTTCCATGTTTATACAGATGGCAGTGTAGATATTTCCAAGTTTATACAGATAGCGGTGTAGATATTTCCGAGTTTATACAGATAGCGGTGTAAATATTTCCATGTTTATACAGATAGCGGTGTAGGTATTTCCATGTTTATAGAGATAGCGGTGTGGGTATTTCCATGTTGATACAGATTGCTCTGTAGATATTTCCATGTTTATACAAATGGCAGTGTAGATATTTCCATGTTTACAGATGACTGTGTAGATATTTTCATGTTTATACAGATGGCGGTGTATATATTTCCATGTTTGTACAGACAGCCATCTAGATATTTCCATGTTTATACAGATAGCAGTGTAGACATTTCCATGTTTATAGAGATAGCGGTGTAGATATTTCCATGTTTATACAGATAGTGGTGTAGATATTTCCATGTTTATATAAACAGCGGTGTAGATATTTCCATGTTTATAGAGATAGCGGTTTAGATATTTCCATATTTATACAGATTGCTGTGGAGATATTTCCATGTTTATACAGACAGCGTTGGAGATATTTCCATGTTTATACAGATAGCGGTGGAGATATTTCCAAGTTTATACAGATAGTGTTGTAGATATTTCCATGTTTATACAGATAGTGGTGTAGGTATTTCCATGTGTATAGAGATAGCTGTGTAGATATTTCCATGTTTATACAGATGGCGGTGGAGATATTTCCATGTTTATACAGATAGCGGTGTAGATATTTCCATGTTTGTAGAGATATCGGTGTAGAAATTTCCATATTTAAGCACATAGCGTTGTAGATATTTCCATGTTTATTCAGATGGCGGCGTATATATATCCATGTTCATACCGATAGCGGTGTGGCTATTTCCATGTTTATACAGATGGCAGTGTAGATATTTCCATGTTTATGCAGATAGTGGTGTAGATATTTCCATGTTAATACAGACAGCGGTGGAAATATTTCCAAGTTTATACAGATAGTGGTGAAGATATTTCCATGTTTATACAGATAGCGTTGTAGATATTTCCATGTTTTTACAGATAGCGGTGTAGGTATTTCCATGTGTATAGAGAAAGCGGTGTAGATATTTCCATGTTTATACAGATTGCTGTGTAGATATTTCAATGTTTATAAAGATGGCAGTGTAGATATTTCCATGTTTATAGAGATAGCGGTGTATATATTTACATGTTTATACAGATAGCGGTGTAGATATTTCCATGTTTATGGAGATATCGGTGTAGATATTGCCATATGTATACAGATAGAGGTGTAGGTATTTCCATGTGTATTCAGATGGCCGCGTAGATATTTCCATGTTTATACAGATATCGGTGTGGCTATTTCCATGGTTATACAGTGTAGATATTTCCATGTTTGTACAGATAGCGGTGTAGATATTTCCATGTTTATAAAGATAGCTGTGTAGATATTTCCATGTTTATAGAGTTAGCGATGGAGATATTTCCATGTTTATAGAGATAGCGGTGGAGATATTTCCATGTTTATGCAGATAGCGATGTAGATATTTCCATGTTTATAAAGATAGCGGTGTAGATATTTCCATGTTTACACAGATAGCGGTGTAGATATTTCCATGTTTATAAAGATAGCGGTGTAGATATTTCCGTGTTTATATAAACAGCGGTGTAGATATTTCCAGGTTTATACAGAGAGCGATGTAGGTATTTCCATGTTTATACTGATGGCGGTGTAGATATTTCCATGTTCATACAGATAGCGGTGTAGATATTTCCATGTTTATACAGATGGCGGTGGAGATATTTCCATGTTTATACAGATAGCGGTGTAGGTATTTCCATGTTTATACTGATAGCGGTGGAGATATTTCCAAGTTTATACAGATAGCGGTGTAGGTATTTCCATGTGTATAGAGATAGCGGTGTAGATATTTCCATGTGTATACAGACAGCGGTGTAGATATTTCCATGTTCATAGAGATAGCGGTGTAGATATTTCCATGTTTATACAGATAGCGGTGTAGATATTTTCATGTTTATACAGATAGCAGTGGAGGTATTTCCGGGTTTATAGAAATAGCGGTGTAGATGTTTCCATGTTTATACAGATGACTGTGTAGGTATTTCCATGTTTATACAGATGGTGGAGTAGATATTTCCATGTTTACAGAGATAGCCATGAAGGTATTTCCATGTTTATTCAGATAGCAGTGTAGATATTTCCATGTTTATAGAGATAGCGGTGTAGCTATTTCCATATTTATAAAGATAGCGGTGTAGATATTTCCATGTTTATAAAGACAGCTGTGTAGATATTTCCAAGTATATAGAAATAGCGGTGTAGATATTTCCATGTTTATACAGATAGCTGTGGAGATATTTCCAAGTTTATACAGATAGCGGTGTAGATATTTACATGTTGATACAGATAGCGGTGTAGATATTTCCATGTTTATACAGATGACGGTGTAGGTATTTCCATGTCTATACAGATCACGGTGTAGATATTTCCATGTTTATGAAGATGGCAGTGTAGATATTTCCATGTTTATAGAGATTGTGGTGTAGATATTTCCATGTTTATACAGATGACTGTGTATATATTTCCATGTTTATACAGATGGCGGTGTAGATATTTCCATGTTTATAGAGATAGCGGTGTAGATATTTCCATGTTTATACAGATAGCGGTGTAGGTATTTCCATGTTTATAGAGATATTTTTGTAGATATTTCCATATTTATACAGATAGCGGTGCAGATAATTCCATGTTTATTCAGATGGCAGCGTAGACATTTCCATGTTTATAGAGATAGCGGTGTAGCTATTTCCATATTTATAAAGATAGCGGTGTAGATATTTCCATGTTTATAAAGATAGCCGTGTAGATATTTCCATGTTTATAGAGATAGCGGTGTAGATATTTCCATGTTTATACAGATGACTGTGTATATATTTGCAAGTTTATACCGAAGGCAGTGTAGATATTTCCATGTTTATAGAGATAGTGGTGTAGATACTTCCTTGTTTATAGAGATAGCGGTGTTGACATTTCCAGTCTTATAAAGATAGCAGTGTAGATATTTCCATGTTTATACAGATAGCGGTGTAGATATTTCCATGTTTATACAATCAGCGGTGTCGATATTTCCATGATTATAAAGATAGCGGTGGAGATATTTCCATGTTTATAGAGGTAGCGGTGGAGGTATTTCCGTGTTTATACAGATAGTCGTGTTGATGTTTCCATGTTTATACAGAGTACTGTGTAGATATCTCCATGTTTATACAGAAGGCGGTGTAGATATTTCCATGTTTATAGAGGTAGCGGTGGAGATATTTCCGTGTTTATACAGATAGCGATGTAGATATTTCCATGTTTATAAAGATATCGGTGTAGATATTGCCATGTTTATACAGATAGTCGTGTTAATGTTTCCATGTTTATACAGAGTACTGGGTAGATATCTCCATGTTTATACAGAAGGCGGTGTAGATATTTCCATGTTTGTAGAGATAGCGGTGTAGACACTTCCTTGTTTATAGAGACTGCGGTGTAGACATTTCCATACTTATACAGATAGAGGTGTAGATATTTCCACGTTTATACAGGTATAGGTGTAGATATTTCCATGTTCATACAGATCACGTTGTAGATATTTCCATCTTTCTACCGATGGCAGTGTAGAGATTTCTATGTTTATACAGATAGCTGTGTACATATTTCCATGTTTATACAGATAGTGGTGTAGATATTTCCAAGTTTATGCAGATAGCGTTGTAGATATTTCCATGTTTATACAGATAGCTGTGTAGATATTTCCATGTTTATACAGGTAGCGGTTTAGGTATTTCCATGTTTATAGATATAGCAGTGTTAACATTTCCATGTGTATAGAGATAGCGGTTTAGATATTTCCATATTTATACCGACAGCGTTGGAGATATTTCCATGTTTATACAGATAGCGGTGGAGATATTTCCAAGTTTATACAGATAGTGGTGTAGATATTTCCATGTTTATACAGATAGCGGTGTAGATATTTCCATGTTTATACAGATCGTGGTTTAGGTATTTCCATCTGCATAGAGATAGCGGTGTAGATATTTCCATGTTTATACAGATGGCTGTGTTGATATTTCCATGTTTATAAAGTTGGCAGTGTAGATATTTCCATGTTTATAGAGATGGTGGTGTAGATATTTCCAAGTTTATACAGATGACTGTATATGTTTCCATGTTCATACAGATGGCGGTGTAGATATTTCCATGTTTATAGAGATAGCGGTGTAGGTATTTTCATGTTTTTACAGATAGCGGTGGAGATATTTCCATGTTTATGGAGATATCGGTGTAGATATTTCCATATTTATACAGATACCGGTGTAGATATTTCCATGTTTATTCAGATGGCCGTGTAGATATTTCCATGTTTATACAGATAGCGGTGTGGCTATATCCATGTTAATACAGATAGCGGTGTGGCTATTTCCATGTTTATACAGATGGCGGTGTAGATAATTCCATGTTTATACAGATAGTGGTGTAGATATTTCCACGTTTATAAAGATAGATGTGTAGATATTTCCATGTTTACAGAGATAGCGGTGGAGATATTTCCATGTTTATAGAGATAGCGGTGGAGATATTTCCATGTTTATGCATTTAGCGATGTAGATATTTCCATGTTTATACAGATAGCGGTGTAGATATTTCCATGTTTATCAAGATAGCGGTGTAGATATTTCCATGTTTATACAGATAGTGGTGAAGATATTTCCATGTTTATACATGCAGCATTGTAGATATTACCATGTTGAGAAAAATAGCGGTGTAGATATTTCCATGTTTATAGAGATAGCGGTGGAGATATTTCCATTTTTATATAGATAGCGGTGTAGATATTTAAATGTTTATACAGATAGCGGTGGAGATATTTCCATGATTATACAGATAGCGATGTAGATATTTCCATGTTTATACAGATAGCGGTGTAGATATCTCCATGTGTATACAGGTGGCCCTGTATATATTGCCATGTTTATACAGATGGATGTATAGATATTTCCATGTTTTCACAGATGACTGTGGATATATTTCCATGTTTCTACAGATG
Source organism: Pan troglodytes (assembly GCF_028858775.2). Taxonomy (NCBI): domain Eukaryota; kingdom Metazoa; phylum Chordata; class Mammalia; order Primates; family Hominidae; genus Pan; species Pan troglodytes. Next base: position 36,097,480 of record NC_072422.2, read on the forward strand.
GCGGTGTAGATATTTCCATGTTTATAGAGATAGCGGTGTAGATATTTCCATGTTTATAGAGATAGCGGTGTCGGTATTTCCATGTTTATAGAGATAGCGGTGAAGATATTTCCATATTTATAGAGATACCTGCGCAGATATTTCCATGTTTATTCAGATGGCAGTATAGATAATTCCATGTTTACACAGACAGCGGTGTAGATATTTCCATGTTTATACTGATCGTTGTGTAGATATTTCCATATTTATACAGATAGCGGTATAGACATTTCCATGTTTATACAGAGCGCGGTGTAGATATTTCCATGTTTATACAGATAGCGGTGTAGATATTTCCATGTTTATACAGATTGCGGTGTAGGTATTTCCATGTTTGTAGGGATAGCGGTGTAGATATTTCCATGTTTATACAGATGGAGGTGTAGATATTTCCATGTTTATAGAGATGACTGTGTAGGTATTTGCATGCTTTTACAGATGGCGGTGTAGATATTTCCATGTTTATACAGATAGCGGTGTGGTTACTTCCATGTTTATACAGATAGCGGTGAAGATATTTCCATGCTTACAGAGATGACTGTGTAAATATTTCCATGTTTATACAGATAGTGGTGTAGATATTTTCATGTTGATACAGATGACTGTGTAGCTATTTTCATGTTTATACACATGGTGGTGTAGATATTTCCATGTTTACAGAGATAGCCATGTAGTTATTTCCATGTTTATACAGATAGCTGTGTAGACATTTCCTTGTTTATAGAGATAGCGGTGTAGATATTTCCATGTTTATACAGATAGCAGTGAAGGTATTTCCATGTTTATAGAAATAGCGGTGTAGATGTTTCCATGTTTATACAGATGACTGTGTAGCTATTTCCATGTTTATACAGATGGTGGAGTAGATATTTCCATGTTTACAGAGATAGCCATGAAGATATTTCCATGTTTATACAGATTGCAGTGTAGACATTTCCATGTTTATAGAGATAGCGGTGTAGCTATTTCCATATTTATAAAGATAGTGGTGTAGATATTTCCATGTTTATAAAGATAGCGGTGTAGATATTTCCATGTTTATAGAGATGGCGGTGTAGATATTTCCATGTTTATACAGATGACTGTGTATATATTTGCATGTTTATACAGATGGCAGTGTAGATATTTCCATGTTTATAGAGATAGTGGTGTAGTTACTTCCTTGTTTATAGAGATAGCGGTGTTGACATTTCCATACTTATAAAGATAGCGGTGTAGATATTTCCATGTTTATAGAGGTAGCGGTAGAGATATTTCCGTGTTTATACAGATAGCGATGTAGATATTTCCATATTTATAAAGATAGCGGTGTAGATATTTCCATGTTTATACAGATAGTCGTGTTGATGTTTCCTTGTTTATACAGAGTACTGTGTAGATATCTCCATGTTTATACAGAAGGCGGTGTAGATATTTCCATGTTTATAGTGGTAGCGGTGGAGATATTTCCGTGTTTATACAGTTAGCGATGTAGATATTTCCATGTTTATAAAGATAGCGGTGTAGATATTTCCATGCTTATACAGATAGTCGTGTTGATGTTTCCATGTTTATACAGAGTACTGTGTAGATATCTCCATGTTTATACAGAAGGCGGTGTAGATATTTCCATGTTTATAGAGATAGCCATGTAGATATTTCCATGTTTATACAGATAGCTGTGTAGACATTTCCTTGTTTATAGAGATAGCGGTGTAGATATTTCCATATTTATACAAATAGCAGGGTAGTTATTTCCATGTTTATACAGGTATAGGTGTAGGTATTTCCATGTTCTTACAGATCGCGGTGTAGATATTTCCATCTTTCTACAGATGGCAGTGTAGTTATTTCTATGTTTTTACAGATGGCTGTGTAGATATTTCCATGTTTATACTGATGGCGGTGTAGATATTTCTAAGTTTATAGAGATGGTGGTGTAGATATTTCTGAGTTTACAGAGATAGCGGTGTAGATAATTCCACGTTTAGAGACATGGCGGTGTAGGTGTTTCCATGTTTATCGTGATAGCGGTGTAGATATTTCCATATTTATACAGATAGCGGTTGAGATATTTCCATGTTTATACAGACAGCGGTGGAGATATTTCCATGTTTATAGACATAGCGGTGGAGATATTTCCACGTACAATCAGATGGCGGCATAGATATTTCCATGTTTATACAGATAGCTGTGTAGATATTTCCATGTTTATACAGGTAGCGGTTTAGGTATTTCCACGTTTATAGATATAGCAGTGTTGACATTTCCATGTGTATAGAGATAGCGGTTTAGATATTTCCATATTTATACCGACAGCGTTGGAGATATTTCCATGTTTATACAGATAGCGGTGGAGATATTTCCAAGTTTATACAGATAGTGGTGTAGATATTTCCATGTTTATACAGATAGCGGTGTAGATATTTCCATGTTTATACAGATCGTGGTTTAGGTATTTCCATCTGCATAGAGATAGCGGTGTAGATATTTCCATGTTTATACAGATGGCTGTGTTGATATTTCCATGTTTATAAAGTTGGCAGTGTAGATATTTCCATGTTTATAGAGATGGTGGTGTAGATATTTCCAAGTTTATACAGATGACTGTATATGTTTCCATGTTCATACAGATGGCGGTGTAGATATTTCCATGTTTATAGAGATAACGGTGTAGGTATTTTCATGTTTATACAGATAGCGGTGGAGATATTTCCATGTTTATGGAGATATCGGTGTAGATATTTCCATATTTATACAGATACCGGTGTAGATATTTCCATGTTTATTCAGATGGCCGTGTAGATATTTCCATGTTTATACAGATAGCGGTGTGGCTATATCCATGTTGATACAGATAGCGGTGTGGCTATTTCCATGTTTATACAGATGGCGGTGTAGATAATTCCATGTTTATACAGATAGTGGTGTAGATATTTCCACGTTTATAAAGATAGATGTGTAGATATTTCCATGTTTACAGAGATAGTGGTGGAGATATTTCCATGTTTATAGAGATAGCGGTGGAGATATTTCCATGTTTATGCATTTAGCGATGTAGATATTTCCATGTTTATACAGAGAGCGGTGTAGATATTTCCATGTTTATCAAGATAGCGGTGTAGATATTTCCATGTTTATACAGATAGTGGTGAAGATATTTCCATGTTTATACATGCAGCATTGTAGATATTACCATGTTGAGAAAAATAGCGGTGTAGATATTTCCATGTTTATAGAGATAGCGGTGGAGATATTTCCATATTTATATAGATAGCGGTGTAGATATTTAAATGTTTATACAGATAGCGGTGGAGATATTTCCATGTTTATACAGATAGCGATGTAGATATTTCCATGTTTATACAGATAGCGGTGTAGATATCTCCATGTGTATACAGGTGGCCCTGTATATATTGCCATGTTTATACAGATGGATGTATAGATATTTCCATGATTTCACAGATGACTGTGGATATATTTCCATGTTTCTACAGATGGCGGTGTAGACATTTCCATGTTTATAGAGATAGCGGTGTAGGTATTTCCATGTTTATAGAGATAGCGGTGAAGATATTTCCATATTTATAGAGATACCTGCGTAGATATTTCCATGTTTATTCAGATGGCAGTATAGATAATTCCATGTTTACACAGTCAGCGGTGTAGATATTTCCATGTTTATACTGATCGTTGTGTAGATATTTCCATATTTATACAGACAGCGGTATAGACATTTCCATGTTTATACAGAGCGCGTTGTAGATATTTCCATGTTTATACAGATAGCGGTGTAGATATTTCCATGTTTATACAGATTGCGGTGTAGGTATTTCCATGTTTATAGGGATAGCGGTGTAGATATTTCCATGTTTATACAGATGGAGGTGTAGATATTTCCATGTTTATAGAGATGACTGTGTAGGTATTTCCATGCTTTTACAGATGGCGGTGTAGATATTTCCATGTTTATACAGATAGCGGTGTGGTTACTTCCATGTTTATACAGATAGCGGTGAAGATATTTCCATGCTTACAGAGATGACTGTGTAAATATTTCCATGTTTATACAGATAGTGGTGTAGATATTTTCATGTTTATACAGATGACTGTGTAGATATTTTCATGTTTATACAGATGGTGGTGTAGATATTTCCATGTTTACAGAGATAGCCATGTAGTTATTTCCATGTTTATACAGATAGCTGTGTAGACATTTCCTTGTTTATAGAGATAGCGGTGTAGATATTTCCATGTTTATACAGATAGCAGTGAAGGTATTTCCATGTTTATAGAAATAGCGGTGTAGATGTTTCCATGTTTATACAGATGACTGTGTAGGTATTTCCATGTTTATACAGATGGTGGAGTAGATATTTCCATGTTTACAGAGATAGCCATGAAGATATTTCCATGTTTATACAGATTGCAGTGTAGACATTTCCATGTTTATAGAGATAGCGGTGTAGCTATTTCCATATTTATAAAGATAGCGGTGTAGATATTTCCATGTTTATAAAGATAGCGGTGTAGATATTTCCATGTTTATAGAGATGGCGGTGTAGATATTTCCATGTTTATACAGATGACTGTGTATATATTTGCATGTTTATACAGATGGCAGTGTAGATATTTCCATGTTTATAGAGATAGTGGTGTAGTTACTTCCTTGTTGATAGAGATAGCGGTGTTGACATTTCCATACTTATAAAGATAGCGGTGTAGATATTTCCATGTTTATACAGATAGCGGTGTAGATATTTCCATGTTTATACAATCAGCGGTGTCGATATTTCCATGATTATGAAGATAGCGGTGTAGATATTTCCATGTTTATAGAGGTAGCGGTGGAGATATTTCCGTGTTTATACAGATAGCGATGTAGATATTTCCATATTTATAAAGATAGCGGTGTAGATATTTCCATGTTTATACAGATAGTCGTGTTGATGTTTCCATGTTTATACAGAGTACTGTGTAGATACTTCCATGTTTATACAGAAGGCGGTGTAGATATTTCCATGTTTATAGTGGTAGCGGTGGAGATATTTCCGTGTTTATACAGATAGCGATGTAGATATTTCCATGTTTATAAAGATAGCGGTGTAGATATTTCCATGCTTATACAGATAGTCGTGTTGATGTTTCCATGTTTATACAGAGTACTGTGTAGATATCTCCATGTTTATACAGAAGGCTGTGTAGATATTTCCATGTTTATAGAGATAGCCATGTAGATATTTCCATGTTTATACAGATAGCTGTGTAGACATTTCCTTGTTTATACAGGTATAGGTGTAGGTATTTCCATGTTCTTACAGATCGCGGTGTAGATATTTCCATCTTTCTACAGATGGCAGTGTAGTTATTTCTATGTTTTTACAGATGGCTGTGTAGATATTTCCATGTTTATACTGATGGCGGTGTAGATATTTCTAAGTTTATAGAGATGGTGGTGTAGATATTTCTGAGTTTACAGAGATAGCGGTGTAGATAATTCCACGTTTAGAGACATGGCGGTGTAGGTGTTTCCATGTTTATCGTGATAGCGGTGTAGATATTTCCATATTTATACAGATAGCGGTTGAGATATTTCCATGTTTATACAGACAGCGGTGGAGATATTTCCATGTTTATAGACATAGCGGTGGAGATATTTCCATGTTTATACAGATAGCGGTGTAGATATTTCCACGTACAATCAGATGGCGGCATAGATATTTCCATGTTTATACAGATAGCGGTGCAGATATTTCCATGTTTATACAGATAGCGGTGTAGGTATTTCCATGTGTATAGAGATAGCGGTGTAGATATTTCCATGCTTATACAGGCGGATGTGTAGATATTTCCATGTTTATAAAGATGGCAGTGTAGATATTTGCATGTTGATAGAGATGGTGGTGTAGATATTTCCATGTTTATACATATGACTCTGTATATATTTCCATGTTTATACAGATGGCGGTGTAGATATTTCCATGTTTATAGAGATAGCGGTGTAGATATTTCCATGTTTATACAGATAGCGGTGTAGATATTTCCATGTTTATAGAGATATCGGTGTAGAAATTTCCATATTTAGGCACATAGCGTTGTAGATATTTCCATGTTTATTCAGATGGCGGCGTAGATATATCCATGTTCATACCGATAGCGGTGTGGCTACTTCCATGTTTATACAGATGGCAGTGTAGGTATTTCCATGTTTATGCAGATAGTTGTGTAACTATTTGCATGTTAATACAGACAGCGGTGGAAATATTTCCAAGTTTATACAGATACTGGTGAAGATATTTCCATGTTTAAACAGCTAGCGTTGTAGATATTTCCATGTTTTTCCAGATAGCGGTGTAGGTATTTCCATGTGTATAAACGGTGTAGATATTTCCATGTCTATACAGATTGCTGTGTAGATATTTCATTGTTTATAAAGATGGCAGTATAGATATTTCCATGTTTATAGAGATAGCGGTGTATATATTTCCATGTATATACAGATAGCGGTGTAGATATTTCCATGTTTATGGAGATATCGGTGTAGATATTTCCATATTTATACAGATAGCGGTGTAGGTAATTCCATGTTTATTCAGATGGCCGCATAGATATTTCCATGTTCATACAGATATCGGTGTGGCTATTTCCATGTTTATACAGATGACAGTGTAGATATTTCCATGTTTGTACAGATAGTGGTGTAGATATTTCCATGTTTATAAAGATAGCTGTGTAGATATTTCCATGTTTATAGAGTTAGCGGTGGAGATATTTCCATGTTTATACCGATGGCGGTGGAGATATTTCCATGTTTATGCAGATAGCGAGGTAGATATTTACATGTTTATAAAGATAGCGGTGTAGATATTTCCATGTTTATACAGATAGCGGTGTAGATATTTCCATGTTTATACAGATAGCGGTGTAGATATTTCCATGTTTATATAAACAGCGGTGCAGATATTTCCATGTTTATACAGTTAGCGATGTAGATATTTCCATGTTTATACAGATGGCGGTGTAGATATTTCCATGTTTATACAGATAGCGGTGTAGATATTTCCATGTTTATACCGATGGCGGTGGAGATATTTCCATGTTTATACTGCTAGCGGTGTAGATATTTCCATGTTTATACTGATAGCGGTGGAGATATTTCCAAGTTTATACAGATAGCAGTGTAGGTATTTCCATGTGTATAGAGATAGCGGTGTAGCTCTTTCCATGTGTATACAGACAGCGGTGTAGATATTTCCATGTTCATAGAGATAGCGGTGTAGATATTTCCATGTTTATACAGATAGCGGTGTAGATATTTTCATGTTTATACAGATAGCAGTGAAGTTATTTCCGTGTTTATAGAAATAGCGGTATAGGTGTTTCCATGTTTATACAGATGATTGTGTAGTTATTTCCCTGTTTATACAGATGGTGGTGTAGATATTTCCATGTTTATACAGATAGCGGTGTATATATTTCCATGTTTATACAGATGGCTGTGTAGATATTTCCATGTTTATAAAGATGGCAGTGTAGATATTTCCATGTTTATAGATATGGTGGTGTAGATATTTCCAAGTTTATACAGATGACTCTATATATTTCCATGTTCATACAGATGGCGGTGTAGATATTTCCATGTTCATAGAGATAGCGGTGTAGGTATTTTCATGTTTATACAGATAGCGGTGGAGATATTTCCATGTTTATGGAGATATCGGTGTAGATATTTCCATATTTATACAGATACCGGTGTAGATATTTCCATGTTTATTCAGATGGCCGTGTAGATATTTCCATGTTTATACAGATAGCGGTGTGGCTATATCCATGTTAATACAGATAGCGGTGTGGGTATTTCCATGTTTATACAGATGGCGGTGTAGATATTTCCACGTTTATACAGATAGTGGTGTAGATATTTCCACGTTTATAAAGATAGATGTGTAGATATTTACATGTTTACAGAGATAGCGGTGGAGATATTTCCATGTTTATAGAGATAGCGGTGGAGATATTTCCATGTTTATGCAGATAGTGATGTAGATATTTCCATGTTTATACAGATAGCGGTGTAGATATTTCCATGTTTATCAAGATAGCGGTGTAGGTATTTCCATGTATATACAGATAGTGGTGAAGATATTTCCATGTTTATACAAGCAGCGTTGTAGATATTACCATGTTTAGAAAAATAGCGGTGTAGATATTTCCATGTTTATAGAGATAGCGGTGGAGATATTTCCATATTTATATACATAGCGGTGTAGTTACTTAAATGTTTAAACAGATTACGGTGGAGATATTTCCATGTTTATACAGATAGCGATGTAGATATTTCCATGTTTATACGGATAGCGATGTAGATATCTCCATGTGTATACAGGTGACCCTGTATATATTGCTATGTTTATACAGATGGATGTATAGATATTTCCATGTTTTCACAGATGACTGTGGATATATTTCCATGTTTCTACAGATGGCAGTGTAGATATTTCCATGTTTATAGAGATAGCGGTGTAGATATTTCCATGTTTATAGAGATAGCGGTGTAGGTATTTCCATGTTTATACAGATAGCGGTGAAGATATTTCCATATTTATAGAGATACCTGCGTAGATATTTCCAGGTTTATTCAGATGGCAGTGTAGATATTTCCATGTTTACACAGACAGCGGTGTAGATATTTCCATGTTTATACTGATCGTTGTGTAGATATTTCCATATTTATACAGATAGCGGTATAGACATTTCCATGTTTATACAGAGCGCGGTGTAGATATTTCCATGTTTATACAGATAGCGGTGTAGATATTTCCATGTTTATACAGATTGCGGTGTAGGTATTTCCATGTTTATAGGGATAGCGGTGTAGTTATTTCCATGTTTATACAGATGAAGGTGTAGATATTTCCATGTTTATAGAGATGACTGTGTAGGTATTTCCATGTTTTTACAGATGGCGGTGTAGATATTTCCATGTTTATACAGATAGCGGTGTGGTTACTTCCATGTTTATGCAGATAGCGGTGAAGATATTTCCATGCTTACAGAGATGACTGTGTAGATATTTCCATGTTTATACAGATAGTGGTGTAGATATTTTCATGTTTATAAAGATGACTGTGTAGCTATTTTCATGTTTTTACAGATGGTGGTGTAGATATTTCCATGTTTATGGAGATAGCCATGTAGATATTTCCATGTTTATACAGATAGCTGTGTAGACATTTCCTTGTTTATAGAGATACCGGTGTAGATATTTCCATATTTATACAAATAGCAGGGTAGTTATTTCCATGTTTATACAGGTATAGGTGTAGGTATTTCCATGTTCTTACAGATCGCGGTGTAGATATTTCCATCTTTCTACAGATGGCAGTGTAGTTATTTCTATGTTTTTACAGATGGCTGTGTAGATATTTCCATGTTTATACTGATGGCGGTGTAGATATTTCTAAGTTCATAGAGATGGTGGTGTAGATATTTCTGAGTTTACAGAGATAGCGGTGTAGATAATTCCACGTTTAGAGACATGGCGGTGTAGGTATTTCCATGTTTATAGAGATAGCGGTGTAGATATTTCCATATTTATACAGATAGCGGTTGAGATATTTCCATGTTTATACAGAGAGCGGTGGAGATATTTCCATGTTTATAGACATAGCGGTGGAGATATTTCCATGTTTAAACAGATAGCGGTGTAGATATTTCCACGTACAATCAGATGGCGGCATAGATATTTCCATGTTTATACAGATAGCGGTGCAGATATTTCCATGTTTATACAGATAGCGGTGTAGGTATTTCCATGTGTATAGAGATAGCGGTGTAGATATTTCCATGCTTATACAGGCGGATGTGTAGATATTTCCATGTTTATAAAGATAGCTGTGTAGATATTTCCATGTTTATAGAGATGATGGTGTAGATATTTCCATGTTTATACAGATGACTGTGTATATATTTGCATGTTTACACAGATAGCAGTGTAGATATTTCCTTGTTTATAGAGATAGTGGTGTAGATACTTCCTTGTTTATAGAGATAGCGGTGTAGACATTTCCATACTTATAAAGATAGCGGTGTAGATATTTCCATGTTTATACAGATAACGGTGTAGATATTTCCATGTTTATACAATCAGCGGTGTCGGTAATTCCATGATTATAAAGATAGCGGTGTAGATATTTCCATGTTTATAGAGATAGCGGTGGAGATATTTCCGTGTTTACACAGATAGCGATGTAGACATTTCCATATTTATAAAGATAGCGGTGTAGATATTTCCATGTTTATACAGATAGGGGTGTTGATATTTCCATGTTTATACAGAGAACTTTGTAGGTATCTCCATGTTTATACAGATGGCGTTGTAGATATTTCCATGTTTATAGAGAAAGCCGTGTAGACACTTCCTTGTTTATAGAGACTGCGGTGTAGACATTTCCATACTTATACAGACAGAGGTGTAGATATTTCGACGTTTATACAGGTATAGGTGTAGATATTTCCATTTTCATAAAGATCACTGTGTAGATATTTCCATCTTTCTACCGATGGCAGTGTAGAGATTTCTAAGTTTATACAGATAGTTGTGTACATATTTCCATGTTTATACAGATAGCGGTGTAGATATTTCCAAGTTTATACAGATAGCGTTGTAGATATTTCCATGTATATAAAGATAGCTGTGCAGATATTTCCATGTTTATACAGGTAGCGGTGTAGTTATTTCCATGTTTATAGAGATAGCAGTGTAGACATTTCCATGTTTATAGAGATAGCAGTTTAGATATTTCCATGTTTATACAGATTGCTGTGGAGATATTTCCATGTTTATACAGATAGCGTTGGAGATATTTCCATGTTTATACAGATAGCGGTGGAGATATTTCCAAGTTTATACAGATAATGGTGTAGATATTTCCAAGATTATACAGATAGCGGTGTAGATATTTCCATGTTTATAAAGATAGTGGTGTAGGTATTTGCATGTTTATAGAGATAGCGGTGTAGATATTTCCATGTTTATACAGATGGCGGTGGAGATATTTCCATGTTTATACAGATAGCGGTGTAGATATTTCCATGTTTATACTGATAGCGGTGGAGATATTTCCAAGTTTATACAGATCGCGGTGTAGGTATTTCCATGTGTATAGAGATAGCGGTGTAGATATTTCCATGTTTATACCGATGGCGGTGGAGATATTTCCATGTTTATACTGATAGCGGTGTAGATATTTCCATGTTTATACTGATGGCGGTGGAGATATTTCCAAGTTTATACAGATAGCAGTGTAGGTATTTCCATGTGTATAGAGATAGCGGTGTAGCTATTTCCATGTGTATACAGACAGCGGTGTAGATATTTCCATGTTCATAGAGATAGCGGTGTAGATATTTCCATGTTTATAAAGATAGCGGTGTAGATATTTTCATGTTTATACAGATAGCAGTGAAGTTATTTCCGTGTTTATAGAAATAGCGGTATAGATGTTTCCATGTTTATACAGATGACTGCGTAGTTATTTCCATGTTTATACAGATGGTGGAGTAGGTATTGCCATGTTTACAGAGATAGCCATGAAGATATTTCCACTTTTATACAGATAGCAGTGTAGACATTTCCAAGTTTATAGAGATAGCGGTGTAGCTATTTCCATATTTATAAAGATAGCGGTGTAGATGTTTCCATGTTTATAAAGATAGCTCTGTAGATATTTCCATGTATATAGAGATAGTGGTATAGATATTTCCATGTTTATACAGATAGCTGTGGAGATATTTCCAAGTTTATACAGGTAGTGGTGTAGATATTTCCATGTTTATACAGATAGCGGTGTAGATATTTCCATGTTTATACAGATGACAGCGTAGGTATTTCCATGTCTACACAGATCACGGTGTAGATATTTCCATGTGTATAAAGATGGCAGTGTAGATATTTCCATGTTTATGGAGATTGTGGTGTAGATATTTCCATGTTTATACAGATGACTGTGTATATATTTCCATGTTTATACAGATGGCTGTGTAGATATTTCCATGTTTATAAAGATGGCAGTGTAGATATTTCCATGTTTATAGATATGGTGGTGTAGATATTTCCAAGTTTGTACAGATGACTCTATATATTTCCATGTTCATACAGATGGCGGTGTAGATATTTTCATGTTCATAGAGATAGCGGTGTAGGTATTTTCATGTTTATACAGATAGCGGTGGAGATATTTCCATGTTTATGGAGATATCGGTGTAGATATTTCCATATTTATACAGATACCGGTGTAGATATTTCCATGTTTATTCAGATGGCCGTGCAGATATTTCCATGTTTATACAGATAGCGGTGTGGCTATATCCATGTTAATACAGATAGCGGTGTGGGTATTTCCATGTTTATACAGATGGCGGTGTAGATATTTCCATGTTTATACAGATAGTGGTGTAGATATTTCCACGTTTATAAAGATAGATGTGTAGATATTTCCATGTTTACAGAGATAGCGGTGGAGATATTTCCATGTTTATAGAGATATCGGTGTAGATATTTCCATGTTTATACAGATAGCGGTGTAGATATTTCCATGTTTATAGAGATATTGTTGTAGATATTTCTATATTTATACAGATAGCGGTGCAGATAATTCCATGTTTATTCAGATGGCGGCGTAGATATTTCCATGTTTATACAGATAGCGATGTGGCTCTTTCCATGTTTATACAGATAGCAGTGTAGTCATTTCCATGTTTATAGAGATAGCGGTGTAGCTATTTCCATATTTATAAAGATAGCGGTGTAGATATTTCCATGTTTATGAAGATAGCGGTGTAGATATTTCCATGTTTATAGACAGAGCGGTGTAGATATTTCCATGTTTATACAGATAGCTGTGGAGATATTTCCAAGTTTATACAGAGAGTGGTGAAGTTATTTCCATGTTTATACAGATAGCGGTGTAGATATTTCCATGTTTATACAGATCACGGTGTAGATATTTCCATGTTTATACAGATCACGGTGTAGATATTTCCATGTTTATAAAGATGGCAGTGTAGATATTTCCATGTTTATAGAGATGGTGGTGTAGATATTTCCATGTTTATACAGATAGCAGTGAAGGTATTTCCGTGTTTATAGAAATAGCGGTGTAGATGTTTCCATGTTTATACAGATGACTGTGTAGGTATTTCCATGTTTATACAGATGGTGGAGTAGATATTTCCATGTTTACAGAGATAGCCATGAATATATTTCCATGTTTATACAGATAGCAGTGTAGACATTTCCATGTTTATAGAGACAGCGGTGTAGCTATTTCCATATTTATAAAGATAGCGGTGAAGATATTTCCATGTTTATAAAGATAGCTGTGTAGATATTTCCATGTTCATAGAGATATTGTTGTAGATATTTCCATATTTATACAGATAGCGGTGCAGATAATTCCATGTTTATTCAGATGGCGGCCTAGATATTTCCATGTTTACAGAGATAGCCATGAAGATATTTCCACTTTTATACAGATAGCAGTGTAGACATTTCCATGTTTATAGAGATAGCGGTGTAGCTATTTCCATATTTATAAACATAGCGGTGTAGATATTTCCATGTTTATAAAGATAGCTCTGTAGATATTTCAATGTTTATAGAGATAGCGGTGTAGATATTTCCATGTTTATACAGATAGCTGTGGAGATATTTCCAAGTTTATACAGATAGTGGTGTAGATATTTCCATGTTTATACAGATAGCCATGTAGATATTTCCATGTTTATACAGATGACAGTGTAGGTATTTCCATGTCTATACAGATCACGGTGTACATATTTCCATGTGTATAAAGATGGCAGTGTAGATATTTCCATGTTTATGGAGATTGTGGTGTAGATATATCCATGTTTATGCAGATGACTGTGTATATATTTCCATGTTTATACAGATGGCGGTGTAGATATTTCCATGTTTATAGAGATAGCGGTGTAGATATTTCCATGTTTATACAGATAGCGGTGTAGTTATTTCCATGTTTATAGAAATATTTGTGTAGATATTTCCATATTTATACAGATAGCAGTGCAGATAATTCCATGTTTATTCAGATGGCGGCGTAGATATTTCCATGTTTATACAGAGAGCGATGTAGCTCTTTTCATGTTTATACAGATGGCAGTGTAGATATTTCCATGTTTATAGAGATAGCGGTGTAGATATTTCCATGTTTATACAGATAGCGGTGTAGATATTTCCATGTTTATAGAGATATTGTTGTAGATATTTCCATGTTTATACAGATAGCGGTGTAGATATTTCCATGTTTATAGAGATATTGTTGTAGATATTTCCATATTTATACAGATAGCGGTGCAGATAATTCCATGTTTATTCAGATGGCGGCATAGATATTTCCATGTTTACAGAGATAGCCATGAAGATATTTCCACTTTTATACAGATAGCAGTGTAGACATTTCCATGTTTATAGAGATAGCGGTGTAGCTATTTCCATATTTATAAACATAGCGGTGTAGATATTTCCATGTTTATAAAGATAGCGGTGTAGATATTTCAATGTTTATAGAGATAGCAGTGTAGATATTTCCATGTTTATACAGATAGCTGTGGAGATATTTCCAAGTTTATGCAGATAGTGGTGTAGATATTTCCATGTTTATACAGATGACAGTGTAGGTATTTCCATGTCTATACAGATCACGGTGTAGATATTTCCATGTGTATCAAGATGGCAGTGTAGATATTTCCATGTTTATGGAGATTGTGGTGTAGATATTTCCATGTTTATACAGATGACTGTGTATATATTTCCATGTTTATACAGATGGCAGTGTAGATATTTCCATGTTTATAGAGATAATGGTGTAGATACTTCCTTGTTTATAGAGATAGCGGTGTAGACATTTCCATACTTATAAAGATAGCTGTGTAGATATTTCCATGTTTATACAGATAGCGGTGTAGATATTTCCATGTTTATAGAGATAGCGGTGGAGATATTTCCGTGTTTATACAGATAGCGATGTAGATATTTCCATGTTTATAAAGATAGCGGTGTAGATATTTCCATGTTTATACAGATAGTGGTGTTGATATTTGCATGTTTATACTGAGTACTGTGTAGGTATCTCCATGTTTATACAGATGGCGGTGTAGATATTTCCATGTTTATAGAGATAGCGGTGTAGACACTTCCTTGTTTATAGAGACTGCGGTGCAGACATTTCCATACTTATACAAATAGAGGTGTAGATATTTCGACGTTTATACAGGTATAGGTGTAGATATTTCCATGTTCATAAAGATCACGGTGTAGATATTTCCATCTTTCTACCGATGGCAGTGCAGAGATTTCTAAGTTTATACAGATAGCTGTGTACATATTTCCATGTTTATACAGATAGCGGTGTAGATATTTCCAAGTTTATGCAGATAGCGTTGTAGATATTTCCATGTTTATAAAGATAGCTGTGTAGATATTTCCATGTTTATACAGGTAGCGGTGTAGTTATTTCCATGTTTATAGAGATAGCAGTGTAGACATTTCCATGTTTATAGAGATAGCGGTTTAGATATTTTCATATTTTTACAGATTGCTGTGGAGATATTTCCATGTTTATACAGATAGCGTTGGAGATATTTCCATGTTTATACAGATAGCGGTGGAGATTTTTCCAAGTTTGTACAGATAGTGGTGTAGATATTTCCATGATTATACAGATAGCGGTGTAGATATTTCCATGTTTATACAGATAGTGGTGTAGGTATTTCCATGTGTATAGAGATAGCGGTGTAGATATTTCCATGTTTATACAGATGGCGGTGGAGATATTTCCATGTTTATACAGATAGCGGTGTAGTTATTTCCATGTTTATAGTGATAGCGGTGGAGATATTTCCAAGTTTATACAGATAGCGGTGTAGGTATTTCCATGTGTATAGAGATAGCGGTGTAGATATTTCCATGTTTATGGAGATTGTGGTGTAGATATTTCCATGTTTATACAGATGACTGTGTATATATTTCCATGTTTATACAGATGGCTGTGTAGATATTTCCATGTTTATAAAGATGGCAGTGTAGATATTTCCATGTTTATAGATATGGTGGTGTAGATATTTCCAAGTTTATACAGATGACTCTATATATTTCCATGTTCATACAGATGCCGGTGTAGATATTTTCATGTTCATAGAGATAGCGGTGTAGGTATTTTCATGTTTATACAGATAGCGGTGGAGATATTTCCATGTTTATGGAGATATCGGTGTAGATATTTCCATATTTATACAGATACCGGTGTAGATATTTCCATGTTTATTCAGATGGCCGTGCAGATATTTCCATGTTTATACAGATAGCGGTGTGGCTATATCCATGTTAATACAGATAGCGGTGTGGGTATTTCCATGTTTATACAGATGGCGGTGTAGATATTTCCATGTTTATACAGATAGTGGTGTAGATATTTCCACGTTTATAAAGATAGATGTGTAGATATTTCCATGTTTACAGAGATAGCGGTGGAGATATTTACATGTTTATAGAGATATCGGTGTAGATATTTCCATGTTTATACAGATAGCGGTGTAGATATTTCCATGTTTATAGAGATATTGTTGTAGATATTTCTATATTTATACAGATAGCGGTGCAGATAATTCCATGTTTATTCAGATGGCGGCGTAGATATTTCCATGTTTATACAGATAGCGATGTGGCTCTTTCCATGTTTATACAGATAGCAGTGTAGTCATTTCCATGTTTATAGAGATAGCGGTGTAGCTATTTCCATATTTATAAAGATAGCGGTGTAGATATTTCCATGTTTATGAAGATAGCGGTGTAGATATTTCCATGTTTATAGACAGAGCGGTGTAGATATTTCCATGTTTATACAGATAGCTGTGGAGATATTTCCAAGTTTATACAGAGAGTGGTGAAGTTATTTCCATGTTTATACAGATAGCGGTGTAGATATTTCCATGTTTATACAGATCACGGTGTAGATATTTCCATGTTTATACAGATCACGGTGTAGATATTTCCATGTTTATAAAGATGGCAGTGTAGATATTTCCATGTTTATAGAGATGGTGGTGTAGATATTTCCATGTTTATACAGGTGACTGTGTATATATTTCCATGTTTATACAGATGGCGGTGTAGATATTTCCATGTTTATAGAGATAGCGGTGTAGATATTTCCATGTTTATACAGATAGCAGTGAAGGTATTTCCGTGTTTATAGAAATAGCGGTGTAGATGTTTCCATGTTTATACAGATGACTGTGTAGGTATTTCCATGTTTATACAGATGGTGGAGTAGATATTTCCATGTTTACAGAGATAGCCATGAATATATTTCCATGTTTATACAGATAGCAGTGTAGACATTTCCATGTTTATAGAGACAGCGGTGTAGCTATTTCCATATTTATAAAGATAGCGGTGAAGATATTTCCATGTTTATAAAGATAGCTGTGTAGATATTTCCATGTTCATAGAGATATTGTTGTAGATATTTCCATATTTATACAGATAGCGGTGCAGATAATTCCATGTTTATTCAGATGGCGGCCTAGATATTTCCATGTTTACAGAGATAGCCATGAAGATATTTCCACTTTTATACAGATAGCAGTGTAGACATTTCCATGTTTATAGAGATAGCGGTGTAGCTATTTCCATATTTATAAACATAGCGGTGTAGATATTTCCATGTTTATAAAGATAGCTCTGTAGATATTTCAATGTTTATAGAGATAGCGGTGTAGATATTTCCATGTTTATACAGATAGCTGTGGAGATATTTCCAAGTTTATACAGATAGTGGTGTAGATATTTCCATGTTTATACAGATAGCCATGTAGATATTTCCATGTTTATACAGATGACAGTGTAGGTATTTCCATGTCTATACAGATCACGGTGTACATATTTCCATGTGTATAAAGATGGCAGTGTAGATATTTCCATGTTTATGGAGATTGTGGTGTAGATATATCCATGTTTATGCAGATGACTGTGTATATATTTCCATGTTTATACAGATGGCGGTGTAGATATTACCATGTTTATAGAGATAGCGGTGTAGATATTTCCATGTTTATACAGATAGCGGTGTAGTTATTTCCATGTTTATAGAAATATTTGTGTAGATATTTCCATATTTATACAGATAGCAGTGCAGATAATTCCATGTTTATTCAGATGGCGGCGTAGATATTTCCATGTTTATACAGAGAGCGATGTAGCTCTTTTCATGTTTATACAGATGGCAGTGTAGATATTTCCATGTTTATAGAGATAGCGGTGTAGATATTTCCATGTTTATACAGATAGCGGTGTAGATATTTCCATGTTTATAGAGATATTGTTGTAGATATTTCCATGTTTATACAGATAGCGGTGTAGATATTTCCATGTTTATAGAGATATTGTTGTAGATATTTCCATATTTATACAGATAGCGGTGCAGATAATTCCATGTTTATTCAGATGGCGGCATAGATATTTCCATGTTTACAGAGATAGCCATGAAGATATTTCCACTTTTATACAGATAGCAGTGTAGACATTTCCATGTTTATAGAGATAGCGGTGTAGCTATTTCCATATTTATAAACATAGCGGTGTAGATATTTCCATGTTTATAAAGATAGCGGTGTAGATATTTCAATGTTTATAGAGATAGCAGTGTAGATATTTCCATGTTTATACAGATAGCTGTGGAGATATTTCCAAGTTTATGCAGATAGTGGTGTAGATATTTCCATGTTTATACAGATAGCGGTGTAGATATTTCCATGTTTATACAGATGACAGTGTAGGTATTTCCATGTCTACACAGATCACGGTGTAGATATTTCCATGTGTATCAAGATGGCAGTGTAGATATTTCCATGTTTATGGAGATTGTGGTGTAGATATTTCCATGTTTATACAGATGACTGTGTATATATTTCCATGTTTATACAGATGGCAGTGTAGATATTTCCATGTTTATAGAGATAATGGTGTAGATACTTCCTTGTTTATAGAGATAGCGGTGTAGACATTTCCATACTTATAAAGATAGCTGTGTAGATATTTCCATGTTTATACAGATAGCGGTGTAGATATTTCCATGTTTATAGAGATAGCGGTGGAGATATTTCCGTGTTTATACAGATAGCGATGTAGATATTTCCATGTTTATAAAGATAGCGGTGTAGATATTTCCATGTTTATACAGATAGTGGTGTTGATATTTCCATGTTTATACTGAGTACTGTGTAGGTATCTCCATGTTTATACAGATGGCGGTGTAGATATTTCCATGTTTATAGAGATAGCGGTGTAGACACTTCCTTGTTTATAGAGACTGCGGTGCAGACATTTCCATACTTATACAAATAGAGGTGTAGATATTTCGACGTTTATACAGGTATAGGTGTAGATATTTCCATGTTCATAAAGATCACGGTGTAGATATTTCCATCTTTCTACCGATGGCAGTGCAGAGATTTCTAAGTTTATACAGATAGCTGTGTACATATTTCCATGTTTATACAGATAGCGGTGTAGATATTTCCAAGTTTATGGAGATAGCGTTGTAGATATTTCCATGTTTATAAAGATAGCTGTGTAGATATTTCCATGTTTATACAGGTAGCGGTGTAGTTATTTCCATGTTTATAGAGATAGCAGTGTAGACATTTCCATGTTTATAGAGATAGCGGTTTAGATATTTCCATATTTTTACAGATTGCTGTGGAGATATTTCCATGTTTATACAGATAGCGTTGGAGATATTTCCATGTTTATACAGATAGCGGTGGAGATTTTTCCAAGTTTGTACAGATAGTGGTGTAGATATTTCCATGTTTATACAGATAGTGGTGTAGGTATTTCCATGTGTATAGAGATAGCGGTGTAGATATTTCCATGTTTATACAGATGGCGGTGGAGATATTTCCATGTTTATACAGATAGCGGTGTAGATATTTCCATGTTTATACTCGTAGCGGTGGAGATATTTCCAAGTTTATACAGATAGCGGTGTAGGTATTTCCATGTGTATAGAGATAGCGGTGTAGATATTTCCATGTGTATACAGAGAGCGGTGTAGATATTTCCATGTTCATAGAGATAGCCTTGTAGATATTTGCATGTTAATACAGATCACGGTGTAGATATTTCCATATTTATAAAGATAGCGGTGTAGATATTTCCATGTTTATAAAGATAGCTGTGTAGATATTTCCATGTTTATAGAGATGGCGGTGTAGATATTTCCATGTTTATACAGATGACTGTGTATATATTTGCATGTTTATACAGATGGCAGTGTAGATATTTCCATGTTTATAGAGATAGTGGTGTAGATACTTCCTTGTTTATAGAGATAGCGGTGTTGACATTTCCATACTTATAAAGATAGCGGTGTAGATATTTCCATGTTTATACAGATAGCGGTGTAGATATTTCCATGTTTATACAGATGACAGTGTAGGTATTTCCATGTCTATACAGATCACGGTGTAGATATTTCCATGTGTATGAAGATGGCAGTGTAGATATTTCCATGTTTATGGAGATTGTGGTGTAGATATATCCATGTTTATGCAGATGACTGTGTATATATTTCCATGTTTATACAGATGGCGGTGTAGATATTTCCATGTTTATAGAGATAGCGGTGTAGATATTTCCATGTTTATACAGATAGCGGTGTAGTTATTTCCATGTTTATAGAAATATTTGTGTAGATATTTCCATATTTATACAGATAGCAGTGCAGATAATTCCATGTTTATTCAGATGGCGGCGTAGATATTTCCATGTTTATACAGAGAGCGATGTAGCTCTTTTCATGTTTATGCAGATGGCAGTGTAGATATTTCCATGTTTATAGAGATAGTGGTGTAGATACTTCCTTGTTTATAGAGATAGCGGTGTAGACATTTCCATACTTATAAAGATAGCGGTGTAGATATTTCCATGTTTATACAGATAGCGGTGTAGATATTTCCATGTTTATAGAGATAGCGGTGGAGATATTTCCATGTTTATACAGATAGCGATGTAGATATTTCCATGTTTATAAAGATAGCGGTGTAGATATTTCCATGTTTATACAGATAGTGGTGTTGATATTTCCATGTTTATACAGAGTACTGTGTAGGTATCTCCATGTTTATACAGATGGCGGTGTAGATATTTCCATGTTTATACAGATAGCGGTGTAGATATTTCCAAGTTTATGCAGATAGCGTTGTAGATATTTCCATGTTTATAAAGATAGCTGTGCAGATATTTCCATGTTTATACAGGTAGCGGTGTAGTTATTTCCATGTTTATAGAGAGAGCAGTGTAGACATTTCCATGTTTATAGAGATAGCAGTTTAGATATTTCCATATTTTTACAGATTGCTGTGGAGATATTTCCATGTTTATACAGATAGCGTTGGAGATATTTCCATGTTTATACAGATAGCGGTGGAGATTTTTCGAAGTTTATACAGATAGTCGTGTAGATATTTCCATGATTATACAGATAGCGGTGTATATATTTCCATGTTTATACAGATCGTGGTGTAGGTATTTCCATGTGTATAGAGATAGCGGTGTTGATATTTCCATGTTTATACAGATGGCGGTGGAGATATTTCCATGTTTATACAGATAGCGGTGTAGATATTTCCATGTTTATACTGATAGCGGTAGAGTTATTTCCAAGTTTATACAGATAGCGGTGTAGGTATTTCCATGTGTATAGAGATAGCGGTGTAGATATTTCCATGTGTATACAGACAGCGGGGTAGATATTTCCATGTTCATAGAGATAGCGTTGTAGAGATTTGCATGTTTATACAGATAGCGGTGTAGATATTTCCATGTTTATACAGATAGCAGTGAAGGTATTTCCGTGTTTATAGAAATAGCGGTGTAGATGTTTCCATGTTTATACAGATGACTGTGTAGGTATTTCCATGCTTATACAGATGGTGGAGTAGATATTTCCATGTTTACAGAGATAGGCATGAAGATATTTCCATGTTTATACAGATAGCAGTGTAGCTATTTTCATATTTATAAAGATAGCGGTGTAGATATTTCCATGTTTATAGAGATAGCGGTGTAGATATTTCCATGTTTATACAGATAGTTGTGGAGATATGTCCAAGTTTATACAGATAGCGGTGAAGATATTTCCATGTTTATACAGATAGCGGTGTAGATATTTCCATGTTTATACAGATCAAGGTGTAGATATTTCCATGTCTATACAGATCACGGTGTAGATATTTCCATGTTTATAAAGATGGCATTGTAGATATTTCCATGTTTATAGAGATGGTGGTGTAGATATCTCCATGTTTATACAGAAGGCGGTGTAGATATTTCCATGTTTATAGAGGTAGCGGTGGAGATATTTCCGTGTTTATACAGATAGCGATGTAGATATTTCCATGTTTATAAAGATAGCGGTGTAGATATTTCCATGTTTATAGAGATAGTCGTGTTGATGTTTCCATGTTTATACAGAGTACTGTGTAGATATCTCCATGTTTATACAGAAGGCGGTGCAGATATTTCCATGTTTATAGAGATAGCGGTGTAGACACTTCCTTGTTTATAGAGACTGCGGAGTAGACATTTCCATACTTATACAGATAGAGGTGTAGATATTTCCACGTTTATACAGGTATAGGTGTAGATATTTCCATGTTCATACAGATCACGGAGTAGATATTTCCATCTTTCTACTGATGGCAGTGTAGAGATTTCTATGTTTATACAGATAGCTGTGTACATATTTCCATGTTTATACAGATAGCGGTGTAGATATTTACAAGTTTATGCAGATAGCGTTGTAGCTTTTCCATGTTTATACAGATAGCTGTGTAGATATTTCCATGTTTATACAGGTAGCGGTTTAGGTATTTCCATGTTTATAGATATAGCAGTGTAGACATTTCCATGTGTATAGAGATAGCGGTTTAGATATTTCCATATTTATACCGACAGCGTGGGAGATATTTCCATGTTTATACAGATAGCGGTGGAGATATTTCCAAGTTTATACAGATAGTGGTGTAGATATTTCCATGTTTATACAGATAGCGGTGTAGATATTTCCATGTTTATACAGATCGTGGTGTAGGTATTTCCATGTGCATAGAGATAGCGGTGTAGATATTTCCATGTTTATACAGATGGCTGTGTAGATATTTCCATGTTTATAAAGATGGCAGTGTAGATATTTCCATGTTTATAGAGATGGTGGTGTAGATATTTCCAAGTTTATACAGATGACTGTATATATTTCCATGTTCATACAGATGGCGGTGTAGATATTTCCATGTTTATAGAGATAGCGGTGTAGGTATTTTCATGTTTATACAGATAGCGGTGGAGATATTTCCATGTTTATGGAGATATCGGTGTAGATATTTCCATATTTATACAGATAGCGGTGTAGATATTTCCATGTGTATTCAGATGGCCGTGTAGATATTTCCATGTTTATACAGATAGCGGTGTGGCTATATCCATGTTAATACAGATAGCGGTGTGGCTATTTCCATGTTTATACAGATGGCGGTGTAGATATTTCCATGTTTATACAGATAGTGGTGTAGATATTTCCACGTTTATAAAGGTAGATGTGTAGATATTTTCATGTTTACAGAGATAGCGGTGGAGATATTTCCATGTTTATAGAGATAGCGGTGGAGATATTTCCATGTTTATCAAGATAGCGGTGTAGATATTTCCATGTTTATACAGATAGTGGTGAAGATATTTCCATGTTTATACAAGCAGCGTTGTAGGTATTACCATGTTTAGAAAAACAGCGGTGTAGATATTTCCATGTTTATAGAGATAGCGGTGGAGATATTTCCATATTTATATAGATAGCGGTGTAGATATTTAAATGTTTATACAGATAGCGGTGGAGATATTTCCATGTTTATACAGATAGCGATGTAGGTATTTCCATGTTTATACAGATATCGGTGTAGATATCTCCATGTGTATATAGGTGGCCCTGTATATATTGCCATGTTTATACAGATGGATGTATAGATATTTCCATGTTTTCACAGATGACTGTGGATATATTTTCATGTTTCTACAGATGGCGGTGTAGATATTTCCATGTTTATAGAGATAGCGGTGTAGATATTTCCATGTTTATAGGGATAGCGGTGTAGGTATTTCCATGTTTATAGAGATAGCGGTGAAGATATTTCCATATTTATAGAGATACCTGCGTAGATATTTCCATGTTTATACAGATGGCAGTATAGATAATTCCATGTTTACACAGACAGCGGTGTAGATATTTCCATGTTTATACTGATCGTTGTGTCGATATTTCCATATTTATACATATAGCAGTATAGACATTTCCATGTTTATACAGAGCGCGGTGTAGATATTTCCATGTTTATGCAGATAGCGGTGTAGATATTTCCATGTTTATACAGATTGCGGTGTAGGTATTTCCATGTTTATAGGGATAGCGGTGTAGATATTTCCATGTTTATACAGATGGAGGTGTAGATATTTCCATGTTTATAGAGATGACTGTGTAGGTATTTCCATGTTTTTACAGATGGCGGTGTAGATATTTCCATGTTTATACAGATAGCGGTGTGGTTACTTCCATGTTTATACAGATAGAGGTGAAGATATTTCCATGCTTACAGAGATGACTGTGTAGATATTTCCATGTTTATACAGATAGTGGTGTAGATATTTTCATGTTTATACAGATGACTGTGTAGCTATTTTCATGTTTATACAGATGGTGGTGTAGATATTTCCATGTTTATAGAGATAGCCATGTAGATATTTCCATGTTTATACAGATAGCTGTGTAGACATTTCCTTGTTTATAGAGATAGCGGTGTAGATATTTCCATATTTATACAAAGAGCAGGGTAGTTATTTCCATGTTTAGACAGGTATAGGTGTAGGTATTTCCATGTTCTTACAGATCGCGGTGTAGATATTTCCATCTTTCTACAGATGGCAGTGTAGTTATTTCTATGTTTTTACAGATGGCTTTGTAGATATTTCCATGTTTATACTGATGGCGGTGTAGATATTTCTAAGTTTATAGAGATGGTGGTGTAGATATTTCTGAGTTTACAGAGATAGCGGTGTAGATAATTCCACGTTTAGAGACATGGCGGTGTAGGTATTTCCATGTTTATAGAGATAGCGGTGTAGATATTTCCATATTTATACAGATAGTGGTTGAGATATTTCCATGTTTATACAGATAGCGGTGGAGATATTTCCATGTTTATAGACATAGCTGTGGAGATATTTCCATGTTTATACAGATAGCGGTGTAGATATTTCCACGTTCAATCAGATGGCGGCATAGATATTTCCATGTTTATACAGATAGCGGTGCAGATATTTCCATGTTTATACAGATAGCGGTGTAGGTATTTCCATGTGTATAGAGATAGCGGTGTAGATATTTCCATGCTTATACAGGCGGATGTGTAGATATTTCCATGTTTATAAAGATGGCAGTGTAGATATTTGCATGTTGATAGAGATGGTGGTGTAGATATTTCCATGTTTATACATATGACTCTGTATATATTTCCATGTTTATACAGATGGCGGTTTAGATATTTCCATGTTTATAGAGATAGCGGTGTAGGTATTTCCATGTTTATACAGATAGCGGTGTAGATATTTCCATGTTTATGGAGATATCAGTGTAGATATTTCCATATTTATACAGATAGCGGTGTAGGTATTTCCATGTTTATTCAGATGGCCGCGTAGATATTTCCATGTTCATACAGATATCGGTGTGGCTATTTCCATGTTTATACAGATGACAGTGTAGATATTTCCATGTTTGTACAGATAGTGGTGTAGATATTTCCATGTTTATAAAGATAGCTGTGTATATATTTCCATGTTTATAAAGTTAGCGGTGGAGATATTTCCATGTTTATACCGATGGCTGTGGAGATATTTCCATGTTTATGCAGATAGCGATGTAGATATTTCCATGTTTATAAAGATAGCGGTGTAGATATTTCCATGTTTATACAGATAGCGGTGTAGATATTTCCATGTTTATACAGATAGCGGTGTAGATATTTCCATGTTTATATAAACAGCGGTGTAGATATTTCCATGTTTATACAGTTAGCGATGTAGATATTTCCATGTTTATACAGATGGCGGTGTAGATATTTCCATGTTTATACAGATAGCGGTGTAGATATTTCCATGTTTATACCGATGGCGGTGGAGATATTTCCATGTTTATACTGATAGCGGTGTAGATATTTCCATGTTTATACTGATAGCGGTGGAGATATTTCCAAGTTTATACAGATAGCAGTGTAGTTATTTCCATGTGTATAGAGATAGCGGTGTAGCTATTTCCATGTGTATACAGACAGCGGTGTAGATATTTCCATGTTCATAGAGATAGCGGTGTAGATATTTCCATGTTTATACAGATAGCGGTGTAGATATTTTCATGTTTATACAGATAGCAGTGAAGTTATTTCCGTGTTTATAGAAATAGCGGTATAGATGTTTCCATGTTTATACAGATGACTGTGTAGTTATTTCCATGTTTATACAGATGGTGGAGTAGATATTTCCATGTTTACAGAGATAGCCATGAAGATATTTCCACTTTTATACAGATAGCAGTGTAGACATTTCCAAGTTTATAGAGATAGCGGTGTAGCTATTTCCATATTTATAAAGATAGCGGTGTAGATATTTCCATGTTTATAAAGATAGCTCTGTAGATATTTCCATGTATATAGAGATAGTGGTATAGATATTTCCATGTTTATACAGATAGCTGTGGAGATATTTCCAAGTTTATACAGATAGTGGTGTAGATATTTCCATGTTTATACAGATAGCGGTGTAGATATTTCCATGTTTATACAGATGACAGTGTAGGTATTTCCATGTCTACACAGATCACGGTGTAGATATTTCCATGTGTATAAAGATGGCAGTGTAGATATTTCCATGTTTATGGAGATTGTGGTGTAGATATTTCCATGTTTATACAGATGACTGTGTATATATTTCCATGTTTATACAGATGGCTGTGTAGATATTTCCATGTTTAGAAAGATGGCAGTGTAGATATTTCCATGTTTATAGATATGGTGGTGTAGATATTTCCAAGTTTGTACAGATGACTCTATATATTTCCATGTTCATACAGATGGCGGTGTAGATATTTCCATGTTCATAGAGATAGCGGTGTAGGTATTTTCATGTTTATACAGATAGCGGTGGAGATATTTCCATGTTTATGGAGATATCGGTGTAGATATTTCCATATTTATACAGATACCGGTGTAGATATTTCCATGTTTATTCAGATGGCCGTGTAGATATTTCCATGTTTATACAGATAGCGGTGTGGCTATATCCATGTTAATACAGATAGCGGTGTGGCTATTTCCATGTTTATACCGATGGCGGTGTAGATATTTCCATGTTTATACAGATAGTGGTGTAGATATTTCCACGTTTATAAAGATAGATGTGTAGATATTTACATGTTTACAGAGATAGCGGTGGAGATATTTCCATGTTTATAGAGATAGCGGT
Source organism: Pan troglodytes (assembly GCF_028858775.2). NCBI lineage: Eukaryota > Metazoa > Chordata > Mammalia > Primates > Hominidae > Pan > Pan troglodytes. The sequence goes on from NC_072422.2 coordinate 36,125,147, forward strand.
GGAGATATTTCCATGTTTATGCAGATAGCGATGTAGATATTTCCATGTTTATACGGATAGTGGTGTAGATATTTCCATGTTTACCAAGATAGCAGTGTAGATATTTCCATGTTTATACAGATAGTGGTGAAGATATTTCCATGTTTATACAAGCAGCGTTGTCGATATTAGCATGTTTAGAAAAATAGTGGTGTAGATATTTCCATGTTTATAGAGATAGCGGTGGAGATATTTCCATATTTATATAGATAGCGGTGTAGATACTTAAATGTTTATACAGATCGCGGTGGAGATATTTCCATGTTTATACAGATAGCGATGTAGATATTTCCATGTTTATACAGATAGCGGTGTAGATATCTCCATGTGTATACAGGTGGCCCTGTATATATTGCCATGTTTATACAGATGGATGTATAGATATTTCCATGTTTTCACAGATGACTGTGGATATATTTCTATGTTTCTACAGATGGCAGTGTAGATATTTCCATGTTTATAGAGATAGCGGTGTAGATATTTCCATGTTTATAGAGATAGCGGTGTAGGTATTTCCATGTTTATAGAGATAGTGGTGAAGATATTTCCATATTTATAGAGATACCTGCGTAGATATTTCCATGTTTATTCAGATGGCAGTGTAGATATTTCCATGTTTACACAGACAGCGGTGTAGATATTTCCATGTTTATACTGATCGTTGTGTAGACATTTCCATATTTATACAGATAGCGGTATAGACATTTCCATGTTTATACAGAGCGCGGTGTAGATATTTCCATGTTTATACAGATAGCGGTGTAGATATTTCCATGTTTATACAGATTGCGGTGTAGGTATTTCCATGTTTTTACAGATGGCGGTGTAGATATTTCCATGTTTATAGAGATAGACATGTAGATATTTCCATGTTTATACAGATAGCTGTGTAGACATTTCCTTGTTTATAGAGATAGCGGTGTAGATATTTCCATATTTATACAAATAGCAGGGTAGTTATTTCCATGTTTATACAGGTATAGGTGTAGGTATTTCCATGTTCTTACAGATCGCGGTGTAGATATTTCCATCTTTCTACAGATGGCAGTGTAGTTATTTCTATGTTTTTACAGATGGATGTGTAGATATTTCCATGTTTATACTGATGGCGGTGTAGATATTTCTAAGTTTATATAGATGGTGGTGTAGATATTTCTGAGTTTACAGAGATAGCGGTGTAGATAATTCCACGTTTAGAGACATGGCGGTGTAGGTATTTCCATGTTTATAGAGATAGCGGTGTAGATATTTCCATATTTATACAGATAGCGGTTGAGATATTTCCATGTTTATACAGATAGCGGTGGAGACATTTCCATGTTTATAGACATAGCGGTGGAGATATTTCCATGTTTATACAGATAGCGGTGTAGATATTTCCACGTACAATCAGATGGCGGCATAGATATTTCCATGTTTATACAGATAGCGGTGCAGATATTTCCATGTTTATACAGATAGCGGTGTAGGTATTTCCATGTGTATAGAGATAGCGGTGTAGATATTTCCATGCTTATACAGGCGGATGTGTAGATATTTCCATGTTTATAAAGATAGCGGTGTAGATATTTCCATGTTTATAGAGATGGTCGTGTAGATATTTCCATGTTTATACAGATGACTGTGTATATATTTGCATGTTTATACAGATGGCAGTGTAGATATTTCCATGTTTATAGAGATAGTGGTGTAGATACTTTCTTGTTTATAGAGATAGCGGTGTTGACATTTCCATACAGATGGTGGAGTAGATATTTCCATGTTTACAGAGATAGCCATGAAGATATTTCCATGTTTATACAGATTGCAGTGTAGACATTTCCATGTTTATAGAGATAGCGATGTAGCTATTTCCATATTTATAAAGATAGCGGTGTAGATATTTCCATGTTTATAAAGATAGCTGTGTAGATATTTCCATGTTTATAGAGATGGTGGTGTAGATATTTCCATGTTTATACATATGACTCTTTATATATTTCCATGTTTATACAGATGGCGGTGTAGATATTTCCGTGTTTATAGAGATAGCGGTGTAGATATTTCCATGTTTATACAGATAGAGGTGTAGATATTTCCATGTTTATAGAGATATCGGTGTAGAAATTTCCATATTTAGGCACATAGCGTTGTAGGTATTTCCATGTTTATTCAGATGGCGGCGTAGATATAACGATGTTCATACCAATAGCGGTGTGGCTATTTCTATGTTTATACAGATGGCAGTGTAGATATTTCCATGTTTATGCAGATAGTGGTGTAGATATTTCCATGTTAATACAGACAGCAGTGGAAATATTTCCAAGTTTATACAGATAGTGGTGAAGATATTTCCATGTTTATACAGCTAGCGTTGTAGATATTTCCATGTTTTCACAGATAGCGGTGTAGGTATTTCCATGTGTATAGAGAAAGCCGTGTAGATATTTCCATGTTTATACAGATTGCTGTGTAGATATTTCAATGTTTATAAAGATGGCCGTGTAGATATTTCCATGTTTATAGAGATAGCGGTGTATATATTTCCATGTTTATACAGATAGCGGTGTAGATATTTCCATGATTATGGAGATATCGGTGTAGATATTTCCATATTTATACAGATAGCGGTGTAGGTATTTCCATGTTTATTCAGATATCCGCGTAGATATTTCCATGTTTATACAGATATTGGTATGGCTATTTCCATGTTTTTACAGATGACAGTGTAGATATTTCCATGTTTATAAAGATAGCTGTGTAGATATTTCCATGTTTATAGAGTTAGCGGTGGAGATATTTCCATGTTTATACCGATGGCTGTGGAGATATTTCCATGTTTATGCAGATAGCGATGTAGATATTTCCATGTTTATAAAGATAGCGGTGTAGATATTTCCATGTTTATACAGATAGCGGTGTAGATATTTCCATGTTTATACAGATAGCGGTGTAGTTGTTTCCATGTTTGTATAAACAGCGGTGTAGATATTTCCATGTTTATACAGATAGCGATGTAGATATTTCCATGTTTATGCAGATGGCGGTGTAGATATTTCCATGTTTATACAGATAGCGGTGTAGATATTTCCATGTTTATACCGATGGCGGTGGAGATATTTCCATGTTTATACAGATAGCGGTGAAGATATTTCCATGTTTATACTGATAGCGGTGGAGATATTTCCAAGTTTATACAGATAGCAGTGTAGGTATTTCCATGTGTATAGAGATAGCGGTGTAGCTATTTCCATGTGTATACAGACAGCGGTGTAGATATTTCCATGTTCATAGAGATAGCGGTGTAGATATTTCCATGTTTATACAGATAGCGGTGTAGATATTTTCATGTTTATACAGATAGCAGTGAAGTTATTTCCGTGTTTATAGAAATAGCGGTATGGATGTTTCCATGTTTATACAGATGACTGTGTAGTTATTTCCATGTTTACACAGATGGTGGAGTAGATATTACCATGTTTACAGAGATAGCCATGAAGATATTTCCACTTTTATACAGATAGCAGTGTAGGCATTTCCATGTTTATAGAGATAGCGGTGTAGCTATTTCCATATTTATAAAGATAGCGGTGTAGATATTTCCATGTTTATAAAGATAGCTGTGTAGATATTTCCATGTACATAGAGATAGCGGTGTAGATATTTCCATGTTTATACAGATAGCTGTGGAGATATTTCCATGTTTATACAGATAGTGGTGTAGATATTTCCATGTTTATACAGATAGCGGTGTAGATATTTCCATGTTTATACAGATGACAGTTTAGGTCTTTCCATGTCTATACAGATCACGGTGTAGATATTTCCATGTGTATAAAGATGGCAGTGTAGATATTTCCATGCTTATGGAGATTGTGGTGCAGATATTTCCATGTTTATACAGATGACTATATTTCTATGTTTATACAGATGGCGGTGTAGATATTTCCATGTTTATAGAGGTAGCGGTGTAGATATTTCCATGTTTATACAGATAGCGGTGAGGTTATTTCCAAGGTTATAGTGATATTTGTGTAGATATTTCCATATTTATACAGATAGCGGTGCAGATAATTCCATGTTTATTCAGATGGCGGCGTAGATATTTCCGTGTTTATACAGAGAGCGATGTAGCTCTTTCCATCTTTATACAGATGGCAGTGTAGATATTTCCATGTTTATAGAGATAGTGGTGTAGATACTTCCTTGTTTATAGAGATAGCGGTGTAGACATTTCCATACTTATAAACATAGCGGTGTAGATATTCCCATGTTTATACAGATAGCGGTGTAGATATTTCCATGTTTATGCAATCAGCGGTGTCGGTATTTCCATGATTATAAAGATAGCGGTGTAGATATTTCCATGTTTGTAGAGATAGCGGTGGAGATATTTCCGTGTTTATACAGATAGCGATGTAGATATTTCCATGTTTATAAAGATAGCGTTGTAGATATTTCCATGCTTATACAGATAGTGGTGTTGATATTTCCATGTTTATACAGAGTACTGTGTAGGTATCTCCATGTTTATACAGATGGCGGTGTAGATATTTCCATGTTTATAGAGATAGCGGTGTAGACACTTCCTTGTTTATAGAGACTGCGGTGTAGACATTTCCATACTTATACAGATAGAGGTGTAGATATTTCGACGTGTATACAGGTATAGGTGTAGATATTTCCATGTTCATAAAGATCACGGTGTAGATATTTCCATCTTTCTACCGATGGCAGTGTAGAGATTTCTAAGTTTATACAGATAGCTGTGTACATATTTCCATGTTTATACAGATAGCGGTGTAGATATTTCCAAGTTTATGCAGAGAGCGTTGTAGATATTTCCATGTTTATAAAGATAGCTGTGCAGATATTTCCATGTTTATACAGGTAGCGGTGAAGGTATTTCCGTGTTTATAGAGATAGCGGTGTAGACGTTTCCATGTTTATAGTGACAGCGGTTTAGATATTTGCATATTTATACAGATTGCTGTGGAGATATTTCCATGTTTATAGAGATAGCGGTGTAGATATTTCCATGTTTATACATATAGCGGTGTAGATATTTCCATGTTTGTAGTGATATTGGTGTAGAAATTTCCATATTTAAGCACATAGCGTTGTAGATATTTCCATGTTTATTCAGATGGCGGCGTAGATATATCCATGTTCATACAGATAGCGGTGTGGTTATTTCCATGTTTATACAGATGGCAGTGTAGATATCTCCATCTTTATGCAGATAGTGGTGTAGATATTTCCATGTTAATACAGACAGCGGTGGAAATATTTCCAAGTTTGTATAGATAGTGGTGAAGATATTTCCATGTTTATACAGATAGCGTTGTAGATATTTCCATGTTTTTACAGATAGCGTTGTAGGTATTTCCATGTGTATAGAGATACCGGTGTAGATATTTCCATGTTTTTACAGATGGCTGTGTAGATATTTCAATGTTTATAAAGATGGCAGTGTAGATATTTCCATGTTTATAGAGATGGTGGTGTAGATATTTCGATGTTTATACAGATGACTGTGTATATATTTCCATGTTGATACAGATGGCGGTGTAGATATTTCCATGTTTATAGAGATAACGGTGTATATATTTCCATGTTTATACAGATGGAAGTGTAGATATTTCCATGTTTATGGAGATATCGGTGTAGATATTTCCATATTTATACAGATAGCGGTGTAGGTATTTCCATGTTTATTCAGATGGCTGTGTAGATATTTCCATGTTTATACAGATATCGGTGTGGCTATTTCCATGTTTATACAGATGGCAGTTTAGATATTTCCATGTTTGTACAGATAGTGGTGTAGATATTTCCATGTTTATAAAGATAGCTGTGCAGATATTTCCATGTTTATAGAGATAGCGGTGGAGATATTTCCATGTTTATAGAGATAGCGGTGGAGATATTTCCATGTTTATGCAGATAGCGATGCAGATAATTCCATGTTTATACAAACAGCGGTGTAGATATTTCCATGTTTATACAGAGAGCGATGTAGATATTTCCATGTTTATACAGATGGCGGTGTAGATATTTCCATGTTTATACAGATAGTAGTGTAGATATTTCCATGTTTATACAGATATCGGTGGAGTTATTTCCATGTATATACAGATAGCTTTGTAGATATTTCCATGTTTATACTGATAGCGGTGGATATATTTCCAAGTTTATACAGATAGCGGTGTAGGTATTTCCATGTGTATACAGATAGCGGTGCAGATATTTCCATGTGTATACAGACAGCGGTGTAGATATTTCCATGTTCATAGAGATAGCGGTGTAGATATTTCCATGTGTATACAGATAGCGGTGTAGATATTTCCATGTTTGTACAGATAGCAGTGAAGGTATTTCCATGTTTATAGAAATAGCGGTGTAGATGTTTCCATGTTTATACAGATGACTGTGTAGGTATTTCCATGTTTATAGAGATGGCTGTGTAGATATTTCCATGTTTATACAGATGACTGTGTATATATTTGCATGTTTATACAGATTGCAGTGTAGATATTTCCATGTTTATAGAGATAGTGGTGTAGATAATTCCTTGTTTATAGAGATAGCGGTGTTGACATTTCCATACTTATAAAGATAGCGGTGTAGATATTTCCATGTTTATACAGGTAGCGGTGTAGATATTTCCATGTTTATACAATCAGCGGTGTCGATATTTCCATGATTATAAAGATAGCGGTGTAGATATTTCCATGTTTATAGAGGTAGCGGTGGAGATATTTCCGTGTTTATACAGATAGCGGGGTAGATATTTCCGGGTTTATAGAGTTAGCGATATAGATATTTCCATGTTTATAAAGATAGCGGTGTAGATATTTCCATGTTTATACAGATAGACGTGTTGATATTTCCATGTTTATACAGAGTACTCTGTAGATATCTCCATGTTTATACAGATGGCGGTGTAGATATTTCCATGTTTATAGAGATAGCGGTGTAGACACTTCCTTGTTTATAGAGACTGCAGTGTAGACATTTCCATACTTATACAGATAGAGGTGTAGATATTTCCACGTTTATACAGGTATAGGTGTAGATATTTCCATGTTCATACAGATCACGGTGTAGATATTTCCATCTTTCTACCGATGGCAGTGTAGAGATTTCTAAGTTTATACAGATAGCTGTGTACATATTTCCATGTTTATACAGATAGCGGTGTAGATATTTTCAAGTTTATGCAGATAGCGTTGTAGATATTTCCATGTTTATACAGATAGCTGTGTAGATATTTCCATGTTTATACAGGTAGCGGTTTAGGTATTTCCATGTTTATAGATATAGCAGTGTAGACATTTCCATGTGTATAGAGATAGCGGTTTAGATATTTCCATATTTATACAGACAGTGTTGGAGATATTTCCATGTTTATACAGATAGCGTTGGAGATATTTCCAAGTTTATACAGATAGTGGTGTAGATATTTCCATGTTTATACAGATAGCGGTGTAGATATTTCCATGTTTATACAGATCGTGGTGTAGGTATTTCCATGTGCATAGAGATAGCGGCGTAGATATTTCCATGTTTATACAGATGGCTGTGTAGATATTTCCATGTTTATAAAGATGGCAGTGTAGATATTTCCATGTTTATAGAGATGGTGGTGTAGACATTTCCAAGTTTTTACAGATGACTGTATATATTTCCATGTTCATACAGATGGCGGTGTAGATATTTCCATGTTTATAGAGACAGCGGTGTAGGTATTTTCATGTTTATACAGATAGCGGTGGAGACATTTCCATGTTTATGGAGATATCGGTGTAGATATTTCCATATTTATACAGATAGCGGTGTATATATTTCCATGTTTATTCAGATGGCCGTGTAGATATTTCCATGTTTATACAGATAGCGGTGTGGCTATATCCATGTTAAAACAGATAGCGGTGTGGCTATTTCCATGTTCATACAGATGGCGGTGTAGATATTTCCATGTTTATACAGATAGTGGTGCAGATATTTCCACGTTTATAAAGATAGATGTGTAGATATTTCCATGTTTACAGAGATAGCGGTGGAGATATTTCCATGTTTATAGAGATAGCGGTGGAGATATTTCCATGTTTATGCAGATAGCGATGTAGATATTTCCATGTTTATACAGATAGCGGTGTAGATATTTCCATGTTTATGAAGATAGCGGTGTAGATATTTCCATGTTTATACAGATAGTGGTGAGGATACTTCCATGTTTATAGAGATAGCGGTGGAGATATTTCCATATGTATATAGATAGCGGTGTAGGTATTTAAATGTTTATACAGATAGCGGTGGAGATATATCCATGTTTATACAGATAGCGATGTAGATATTTCCATGTTTATACAGATAGCGGTGTAGATATCTCCATGTGTATACAGGTGGCCCTGTATATATTGCCATGTTAATACAGATGGATGTATAGATATTTCCATGTTTTCACAGATGACTGTGGATATATTTCCATGTTTATACATATGGCGGTGTAGATATTTCCATGTTTATGCAGATAGCGATGTAGATATTTCCATGTTTCTACAGATGGCGGTGTAGGTATTTCCATGTTTATAGAGATAGCGGTGTAGATATTTCCATGGTTATAGAGATAGCGGTGTAGGTATTTCCATGTTTATAGAGATAGCGGTGAAGATATTTCCATATTTATAGAGATACCTACGTAGATATTTCCATGTTTATTCAGATGGCAGTATAGATATTTCCATGTTTATACAGACAGCGGTGTAGATATTTCCATGTTTATACTGATCGTGGTGTAGATATTTCCATATTTATACAGATAGCGGTATAGACATTTCCATGTTTATACAGAGCGCGGTGCAGATATTTCCATGTTTATACAGATAGCGGTGTAGATATTTCCATGTTTATACAGATTACGGTGTAGGTATTTCCATGTTTATAGGGATAGCGGTGTAGATATTTCCATGTTTATACAGATGGAGGTGTAGATATTTCCATGTTTTTAGAGATGACTGTGTAGGTATTTCCATGTTTTTACAGATGGCGGTGTGGTTACTTCCATGTTTATACAGATAGCGGTGAAGATATTTCCATGCTTACAGAGATGACTGTGTAGATATTTCTATGTTTATACAGATAGTGGTGTAGATATTTTCATGTTTATACAGATGACTGTGTAGCTATTTTCATGTTTATACAGATGTTGGTGTAGATATTTCCATGTTTATAGAGATAGCCATGTAGATATTTCCATGTTTATACAGATAGCTGTGTAGACATTTCCTTGTTTATAGAGATAGCGGTGTAGATATTTCCATATTTATACAAATAGCAGTGTAGTTATTTCCATGTTTATACAGGTATAGGTGTAGGTATGTCCATGTTCTTACAGATCGCGGTGTAGATATTTCCATCTTTCTACAGATGGCAGTGTGGATATTTCTATGTTTATACAGATGGCTGTGTAGATATTTCCATGTTTATACTGATGGCGGTGTAGATATTTCTAAGTTTATAGAGATGGTGGTGTAGATATTTCTGTGCTTACAGAGATAGCGGTGTAGATAATTCCACGTTTAGAGACATGGCGGTGCAGGTATTTCCATGTTTATAGAGATAGCGATGTAGATATTTCCATATTTATACAGATAGCGGTTGAGATATTTCCATGTTTATACAGGTATAGGTGTAGGTATTTCCATGTTCTTACAGATCGCGGTGTAGATATTTCCATCTTTCTACAGATGGCAGTGTAGATATTTCTAAGTTTATACAGATGGCTGTGTAGATATTTCCATGTTTACACTGATGGCGGTGTAGATATTTCTAAGTTTATAGAGATGGTGGTGTAGATATTTCTGTGTTTACAGAGATAGCGGTGTAGATAATTCCACATTTAGAGACATGGCGGTGCAGGTATTTCCATGTTTATAGAGATAGCAATGTAGATATTTCCATATTTATACAGATAGCGGTTGAGATATTTCCATGTTTATACAGACAGCGGTGGAGATATTTCCATGTTTATAGACATAGCGGTGTAGATATTTTCATGTTTATACAGATTGCAGTGTAGATATTTCCATGTTCAATCAGATGGCGGCGTAGATATTTCCATGTTTATAGAGATAGCGGTGCAGATATTTCCATGTTTATACAGATAGCGGTGTAGGTATTTCCATGTGCATAGAGATAGCGGTGTAGATATTTCCATGTTTATACAGGCCGATGTGTAGATATTTCCATGTTTATAAAGATGGCAGTGTAGATATTTGCATGTTGATAGAGATGGTGGTGTAGATATTTCCATGTTTACAGAGATATCGGTGTAGAAATTTCCATATTTTGGAACATAGCGTTGTAGATATTTCCATGTTTATTCAGATGGTGGCGTAGATATATCCATGTTCATACAGATAGCGGTGTGGCTATTTCCATGTTTATACAGATGGCAGTGTAGATATTTCCATGTTTATGCAGATAGTGGTGTAGATATTTCCATGTTAATACAGACAGCGGTGGAAATATTTCCAAGTTTATACAGATAGTGGTGAAGATATTTCCATGTTTATACAGATAGCGTTGTAGATATTTCCATGTTTTTACAGATAGCGGTGTAGGTATTTCCATGTGTATAGAGATAGCGGAGTAGATATTTCCATGTTTATACAGATGGCTGTGTAGATATTTCAATGTTTATAAAGATGGCAGTGTAGATACTTCCATGTTTATAGAGATGGTGGTATAGGTATTTCCATCTTTATACAGATGACTGTGTATATATTTCCATGTTGATACAGATGGCGGTGTAGATATTTCCATGTTTATAGAGATAGCGGTGTATATATTTCCATGTTTATACAGATGGAAGTGTAGATATTTCCATGTTTATGGAGATATCGGTGTAGATATTTCCATATTTATACAGATAGCGGTGTAGTTATTTCCATGTTTATTCAGATGGCCGCGTAGATATTTCCATGTTTATACAGATATCGGTGTGGCTATTTCCATGTTTATACAGATGGCAGTTTAGATATTTCCATGTTTGTGCAGATAGTGGTGTAGATATTTCCATGTTTATAAAGATAGCTGTGTAGATATTTCCATGTTTATAGAGATAGCGGTGGAGATATTTCCATGTTTATGCAGATAGCGATGTGGATATTTCCATGTTTATAAGATAGCGGTGTAGATATTTCCATGTTTATACAGATAGCGGTGTAGATATTTCCATGTTTATGCAGATTGCGGTGTAGATATTTCCATGTTTATACAAACAGCGGTGTAGATATTTCCATGTTTATACAGATAGCGATGTAGATATTTCCATGTATATACAGATGGCGGTGTAGATATTTCCATGTTTATACAGATAGCAGTGTAGATATTTCCATGATTATACAGATATCGGTGGAGTTATTTCCATGTTTATACAGATAGCTTTGTAGATATTTCCATGTTTATACTGATAGCGGTGGAGATATTTCCAAGTTTATACAGATAGCGTTGTAGGTATTTCCATGTGTATACAGATAGCGGTGCAGATATTTCCATGTGTATACAGACAGCGGTGTAGATATTTCCATGTTCATAGAGATAGCGTTGTAGATATTTCCATGTGTATACAGATAGCGGTGTAGATATTTCCATGTTTATACAGATAGCAGTGAATGTATTTCCATGTTTATAGAAATGGCGGTGTAGATGTTTTCATGTTTACACAGATGACTGTGTAGGTATTTCCATGTTTATACAGTTGGTGGAGTAGATATTTCCATGTTTACAGAGATAGCCATGAAGATATTTCCATGTTTATACAGATTGCAGTGTAGACATTTCCATGTTTATAGAGATAGCGGTGTAGCTATTTCCATATTTATAAAGATAGCGGTGTAGATATTTCCATGTTTATAAAGATAGCTGTGTAGATATTTCCATGTTTATAGAGATGGTGGTGTAGATATTTCCATGTTTATACAGATGACTGTGTATATATTTGCATGTTTATACAGATGGTAGTGTAGATATTTCCATGTTTATAGAGATAGTGGTGTAGATACTTCCTTGTTTATAGAGATAGCGGTGTTGACATTTCCATACTTATAAAGATAGCCGTGTAGATATTTCCATGTTTATACAGATAGCGGTGTAGATATTTCCATGTTTATACAATCAGCGGTGTCGATATTTCCATGATTATGCAGATAGCGGTGTAGATATTTCCATGTTTATAGAGGTAGCGGTGGAGATATTTCCGTGTTTATACAGATAGCGATGTAGATATTTCCATGTTTATAAACATAGCGGTGTAGATATTTCCATGTTTATACAGATAGTCGTGTTGATATTTCCATGTTTATACAGAGTACTGTGTAGATATCTCCATGTTTATACAGATGGCGGTGTAGATATTTCCATGTTTATAGAGATAGCGGTGTAGGCACTTCCTTGTTTATAGAGACTGCGGTGTAGACATTTCCATACTTATACAGATAGAGGTGTAGATATTTCCACGTTTATACAGGTATAGGTGTAGATATTTCCATGTTCATACAGATCACGGTGTAGATATTTCCATCTTTCTACCGATGGCAGTGTAGAGGTTTCTATGTTTATACAGATAGCTGTGTACATATTTCCATGTTTATACAGATAGCGGTGTAGATATTTCCAAGTTTATGCAGATAGCGTTGTAGATATTTCCATGTTTATACAGATAGCTGTGTAGATATTTCCATGTTTATACAGGTAGCGGTTTAGGTATTTCCATGTTTATAGATATAGCAGTGTAGACATTTCCATGTGTATAGAGATAGCGGTTTAGATATTTCCATATTTATACAGACAGCGTTGGAGATATTTCCATGTTTATACAGATAGCGGTGGAGATATTTCCAAGTTTATACAGATAGTGGTGTAGATATTTCCATGTTTATACAGATAGCGGTGTAGGTATTTCCATGTTTATACAGATCGTGGTGTAGGTATTTCCATGTGCATAGAGATAGCGGTGTAGATATTTCCATGTTTATACAGATGGCTGTGTAGATATTTCCATGTTTATAAAGATGGCAGTGTAGATATTTCCATGTTTATAGAGATGGTGGTGTAGATATTTCCAAGTTTATACAGATGACTGTATATATTTCCATGTTCATACAGATGGTGGTGTAGATATTTCCATGTTTATAGAGATAGCGGTGTAGGTATTTTCATGTTTATACAGATAGCGGTGGAGATATTTCCATGTTTATGGAGATATCGGTGTAGATATTTCCATATTTATACAGATAGCGGTGTATATATTTCCATGTTTATTCAGATGGCCGTGTAGATATTTCCATGTTTATACAGATAGAGGTGTGGCTATATCCATGTTAATACAGATAGCTGTGTGGCTATTTCCAAGTTTATACAGATGGCGGTGTAGATATTTCCATGTTTATACAGATAGTGGTGTAGATATTTCCACGTTTATAAAGATAGATGTGTAGATATTTCCATGTTTACAGAGATAGCGGTGGAGATATTTCCATGTTTATAGAGATAGCGGTGGAGATATTTCCATGTTTATACAAGCAGCGTTGTAGATATTACCATGTTTAGAAAAATAGCGGTGTAGATATTTCCATGTTTATAGAGATAGCGGTGGAGATATTTCCATATTTATATAGATAGCGGTGTAGGTATTTAAATGTTTATACAGATAGCGGTGGAGATATTTCCATGTTTATACAGATAGCGATGTAGATATTTCCATGTTTATACAGATAGCGGTGTAGATATCTCCATGTGTATACAGGTGGCCCTGTATATATTGCCATGTTAATACAGATGGATGTATAGATATTTCCATGTTTTCACAGATGACTGTGGATATATTTCCATGTTTCTACAGATGGCGGTGTAGATATTTCCATGTTTATAGAGATAGCGGTGTAGATATTTCCATGTTTATAGAGATAGCGGTGTAGGTATTTCCATGTTTATAGAGATAGCGGTGAAGATATTTCCATATTTATAGAGATACCTGCGTAGATATTTCCATGTTTATTCAGATGGCAGTATAGATATTTCCATGTTTATACAGACAGCGGTGTAGATATTTCCATGTTTATACTGATCGTGGTGTAGATATTTCCATATTTATACAGATAACGGTATAGACATTTCCATGTTTATACAGAGCGCGGTGCAGATATTTCCATGTTTATACAGATAGCGGTGTAGATATTTCCATGTTTATACAGATTGCGGTGTAGGTATTTCCATGTTTATAGGGATAGCGGTGTAGATATTTCCATGTTTATACAGATGGAGGTGTAGATATTTCCATGTTTTTAGAGATGACTGTGTAGGTATTTCCATGTTTTTACAGATGGTGGTGTGGTTACTTCCATGTTTATACAGATAGCGGTGAAGATATTTCCATGCTTACAGAGATGACTGTGTAGATATTTCTATGTTTATACAGATAGTGGTGTAGATATTTTCATGTTTATACAGATGACTGTGTAGCTATTTTCATGTTTATACAGATGTTGGTGTAGATATTTCCATGTTTATAGAGATAGCCATGTAGATATTTCCATGTTTATACAGATAGCTGTGTAGACATTTCCTTGTTTATAGAGATAGCGGTGTAGATATTTCCATATTTATACAAATAGCAGTGTAGTTATTTCCATGTTTATACAGGTATAGGTGTAGGTATTTCCATGTTCTTACAGATCGCGGTGTAGATATTTCCATCTTTCTACAGATGGCAGTGTAGATATTTCTATGTTTATACAGATGGCTGTGTAGATATTTCCATGTTTATACTGATGGCGGTGTAGATATTTCTAAGTTTATAGAGATGGTGGTGTAGATATTTCTGTGTTTACAGAGATAGCGGTGTAGATAATTCCACGTTTAGAGACATGGCGGTGCAGGTATTTCCATGTTTATAGAGATAGCGATGTAGATATTTCCATGTTTATAGAGATAGCGATGTAGATATTTCCATATTTATACAGATAGCGGTTGAGATATTTCCATGTTTATACAGGTATAGGTGTAGGTATTTCCATGTTCTTACAGATCGCGGTGTAGATATTTCCATCTTTCTACAGATGGCAGTGTAGATATTTCTAAGTTTATACAGATGGCTGTGTAGATATTTCCATGTTTATACTGATGGCGGTGTAGATATTTCTAAGTTTATAGAGATGGTGGTGTAGATATTTCTGTGTTTACAGAGATAGCGGTGTAGATAATTCCACGTTTAGAGACATGGCGGTGCAGGTATTTCCATGTTTATAGAGATAGCGATGTAGATATTTCCATATTTATACAGATAGCGGTTGAGATATTTCCATGTTTATACAGGTATAGGTGTAGGTATTTCCATGTTCTTACAGATCACGGTGTAGATATTTCCATCTTTCTACAGATGGCAGTGTAGATATTTCTATGTTTATACAGATGGCTGTGTAGATATTTCCATGTTTATACTGATGGCGGTGTAGATATTTCTAAGTTTATAGAGATGGTGGTGTAGATATTTCTGTGTTTACAGAGACAGCGGTGTAGATAATTCCACGTTTAGAGACATGGCGGTGCAGGTATTTCCATGTTTATAGAGATAGCGATGTAGATATTTCCATATTTATACAGACTGCGGTTGAGATATTTCCATGTTTATACAGACAGCGGTGGAGATATTTCCATGTTTATAGACATAGCGGTGTAGATATTTTCACGTTTATACAGATTGCGGTGTAGATATTTCCATGTTCAATCAGATGGCGGCGTAGATATTTCCATGTTTATAGAGATAGCGGTGCAGATATTTTCATGTTTATACAGATAGCGGTGTAGGTATTTCCATGTGCATAGAGATAGCGGTGTAGATATTTCCATGTTTATACAGGCGGATGTGTAGATATTTCCATGTTTATAAAGATGGCAGTGTAGATATTTGCATGTTGATAGAGATGCTGGTGTAGATATTTCCAAGTTTATACATATGACTGTGTATATATTTCCATGTTTATACAGATGGCGGTGTAGATATTTCCATGTTTTTAGAGATAGCGGTGTAGATATTTCCATGTTTATACATATAGCGGTGTAGATATTTCCATGTTTGTAGAGATATTGGTGTAGAAATTTCCATATTTAAGCACATAGCGTTGTAGATATTTCCATGTTTATTCAGATGGCGGTGTAGATATTTCCATGTTTATAGAGATAATGGTGTATATATTTCCATGTTTATACAGATGGAAGTGTAGATATTTCCATGTTTATGGAGATATCGGTGTAGATATTTCCATATTTATACAGATAGCGGTGTAGGTATTTCCATGTTTATTCAGATGGCTGTGTAGGTATTTCCATGTTTATACAGATATCGGTGTGGCTATTTCCATGTTTATACCGATGGCAGTTTGGATATTTCCATGTTTGTACAGAGAGTGGTGTAGATATTTCCATTTTTATAAAGATAGCTGTGTAGATATTTCCATGTTTATAGAGATAGCGGTGGAGATTTTTCCATGTTTGTAGAGATATCGTTGTAGAAATTTCCATATTTAAGCACATAGCGTTGTAGATATTTCCATGTTTATTCAGATGGAGGCGTAGATATATCCATGTTCATACAGATAGCGGTGTGGATATTTCCATGTTTATACAGATGGCATTGTAGATATTTCCACGTTTATGCAGATAGTGGTGTAGATATTTCCATGTTAATACAGACAGCGGTGGAAATATTTCCAAGTTTGTATAGATAGTGGTGAAGATATTTCCATGTTTATACAGATAGCGTTGTAGATATTTCCATGTTTTTACAGATAGCGGTGTAGGTATTTCCATGTTTATACAGATAGCGGTGTAGATATTTCCATGTTTATACAGATAGCGATGTGGCTCTTTCCATGTTTATACAGATAGCAGTGTAGACATTTCCATGTTTATAGAGATAGCGGTGTAGCTATTTCCATATTTATAAAGACAGCGGTGTAGATATTTCCAAGTTTATAAAGATAGCAGTGTAGATATTTCCATGTTTATAGAGATAGCGGTGTAGATATTTCCATGTTTATACAGATAGCTGTGTATATATTTTCAAGTTTATACAGATAGTGGTGAAGATATTTCCATGTTTATACAGATAGCGGTGTAGATATTTCCATGTATATACAGATCACGGTGTAGATATTTCCATGTCTATACAGATCACGGTGTAGATATTTCCATGTTTATAAAGATGGCAGTGTAGATATTTCCATGTTTATAGAGATGGTGGTGTAGATATTTCCATGTTTATACAGATGACTGTGTAGATATTTCCATGTTTATACAGATGGCGGTGTGGATATTTCCATGTTTATACAGATAGCGGTGTATATTTTTCCATGTTTATACAGATAGCGGTGTAGATATTTCCATGTATATGGAGATATCGGTGTAGATATTTCCATATTTATACAGATAGCGGTGTAGGTAATTCCATGTTTATTCAGATGGCTGCGTAGATATTTCCATGTTTATACAAATATCGGTGTGGCTATTTCCATGTTTATACAGATGGCAGTGTAGATATTTCCATGTTTGTACAGATAGTGGTGTAGATATTTCCATGTTTATAAAGATAGCTGTGTAGATATTTCCATGTTTATAGAGAAAGCGGTGGACATATTTCCATGTTTATACAGAGAGCGGTGGAGATATTTCCATGTTTATGCAGATAGCGATGTAGATATTTCTATGTTTATAAAGATAGCGTTGTAGATATTTTCATGTTTATACAGATAGCGGTGTAGATATTTCCATGTTTATACAGATAGCGGTGTAGTTATTTCCATGTTTATACAAACAGCGGTGTAGATATTTCCATGGTTATACAGATAGCGATGTAGATATTTCCATGTTTATACAGATGGCGGTGTAGATATTGCCATGTTTATACAGATAGCAGTGTAGATATTTCCATGTTTATACAGATATCGGTGGAGTTACTTCCATGTTTATACAGATAGCTTTGTAGATATTTCCATGTTTATACTGATAGCGGTGGAGATATTTCCAAGTTTATACAGATAGCGGTGTAGGTATTTCCATGTTTATAGAGATAGCGGTGGAGATATTTCCATATTTATATAGATAACGGTGTAGATATTTAAACGTTTATACAGATAGCGGTGGAGATATTTCCATGTTTATACAGATAGCGATGTAGATATTTCCATGTTTATACAGATAGCGGTGTAGATATCTCCATGTGTATACAGGTGGCCCTGTATATATTGCCATGTTAATACAGATGGATGTATAGATATTTCCATGTTTTCACAGATGACTGTGGATATATTTCCATGTTTATTCAGATGGCGGCGTAGATATATCCATGTTCATACAGAGAGCGGTGTGGCTATTTCCATGTTTATACAGATGGCAGTGTAGATATTTCCATGTTTATGCAGATAGTGGTGTAGATATTTCCATGTTAATACAGACAGCGGTGGAAATATTTCCAAGTTTGTATAGATAGTGGTGAAGATATTTCCATGTTTATACAGATAGC